>NC_073720.1:69597578-69934013 GCF_023634085.1 Falco cherrug | reverse complement strand
ATCTCCAGAGACTGTGACTCTGCAGCCACATGCAGATGACTAACTTGTCCTGTTTGCTCCCCACACTGCATGAGTATGGATGCTTTTACAGAGGTATCATTGTGCCGATTTCCCTGAACAGGTATGATCGCTTCCCTGATAATGCTTTTCTGTAGGCAGTTCTTATTCATCTATGTGCATATGTTTAGGGTTGGCCTCTTTTGGTGACCTTTAATTGCTTTCAAGGACTCTCATGTCCACATCAGCACACACCAATTTGCTTGCCAACCTGGGCCACCACTTCTCCTTTCCCTCATCATTTTAGCTTAAAGTTGCCCTCACCAAGTTGTCCAGCCCAGTGGCAAAGGTGCTTTTGCCCTACCTGATCAGGTGGACCCAATCTCTTCCTGACAGTCCTTTATTCTCAGAAAAGATCACATAATCATATGAAACAAAACCCTATTGTGAATCCAGATTTTCAACCCCAGATTGTCATCTATTCCTTCTCAGGCCCTCCCTTGCAGAGAAGGATGGGGCTGAGGAACACCTCCTGGGCCCCTGGGCCCTTGCCTCTCTTACCTGAGCCATGCAGTCACTGCTGAAATGCTCCATGTCTGTTTGGTGGCATCACTGGTGACCACTAAGGGAGATTGTGGATGGTACTAGTCCAAGGGCTGGACAAGAACCAGTAGTTCTCTCCACATAGTCCAAGGCCCATCAAGGTGCAACTTCCCTCCCCAGCAGGCCATGTCAGCAGATGGAGCATCTGTCCCCACTGCAGGGAGTCTCTACACGCGCTCGGCACTTCTCTTAGTGCCACTGCTGGAGTCAGGCTGTGCTCTCTTGTTGATTTCTGAATCTATGCAGAAAAACAGTAGTGGCATCACAGTCTCCCCCGTTCTTACCTAACGTTTTATTCATGTGATCATAACGCTCTAAAAGTGTCAAGCCCAGTAATACTTTAAAAACACTTGAGCTCTGCACCACAACACAAATAAGATTTTTATTTAAAAAAAAAAAAAAACACCACAAAACCACACAATAATGCAAAACAACCAAACAAGCAATAAAATATTTTAATGCTTTTGAAAATTTTAAGAAACCAGTAATTAATTCCCCCTATTGGCAGAAACACTAGAAGGAAGTCAGGATATTCTGGTTTTATTCTTTATAACATGAAAACATTATTAACATGAAATGAGTAGTTTGACTTTCAACTGTTAATATAGCTCTTGTTACAGAACTTAAAAAAATCCACCTTTTTACACAGAGATTTTATACCATGCTTATGAAAAGAAGAAGAAACCAGAAAGTGATCCTTTGCAGGCACAAGCCAAGTTAGGACAAAAATATAAGGAGAAAATGTTTCATTGGCTACACTGTCTCAGAGGCTGCCAGAAACTGAAACCACATCTTCTGTCATGTCACCATTCCTGAGACTTCCCTGGTATGCTGTAAGCTTCATTCACAGAAAGAATCACTCTCCCATAAAGAAACCCCAAACCATGTACGCTTGCTCAAATGTACTCTGAATGAGAGCGCTACTTCATAAAACAACCTGCAATTGCATCCTACTGGCTGTTCTATAGTATCGCATGCAACTACATTGCCTTGATAGACAACTTCACATGAAGAGCATGAATGGGTCTGTAGAATTTTCTGAAAAAAAAAAAATAATGATAATACAAAAAAAAAACCAAACATGAAGAGTCCCAAACCAAACCTTCTCCATCAAAAATTTTTTCCCTCCACAAAACCTGAAATAGTTTAGATGGGGAAACAACAATTTTTTTCCTTTATGTAATACTCCTACAACAACTGGTTCTTCCAGTTCCAAAGGGACCAATTAAAGGGGCAACAGCAGTACTTGATTTTGTACTTTTCTCCCATTACTTGAACTATCATCTAGAAATGCTGACCCAGGACTACTCTCTCATTTTTACCCTTCTTTGAGAGAGGTCTCTTCTATTTAGAGAGGTCTGACTCATAGGTTGTCAACTGTATTTTTCTGTCAATTGAGAAAATGTTTTGGTGATTCATCGAAAAGATAGGGAAGTTCAGAATAATGTAGATACATAAGAGAATTGTGTTTATGTAGGAGAAGAGAAAGCAATAAAACACCTAAAGGGCGATTCTACATGACTTCTTCAAGAGAGTCAATGAAAAGCTCACTATAGTTTTTCATGAACACAGATGTTGAAATATCATTTTATAATTCTTATAATTACTGTTTCCCCATGAAAATTTTCTAGAGCTTTGTTGAAAGACAGAAATCCAAGGGCAGAGCACTTTTGAATTTTATTTTTCAGTCTTCATCTATTTTTCCTTTTTTCAATCTTTCTTAAAATAGCAATTTAATTAAAACAGGGGCCTGATAGAAAAAATATCAAGTATTAGTCAGAAAACTAGATTTTTATATTATTGTCACACAATCTACATGAAATGATTACATCATCATATATTTAATGGATTCTCCTTCTTTTTTTTTTTTTCTTTTTTTCTTCTGATTTTGCAACACATCCACTTTATGAATTCCCACTAGCTCTACACATGATTGAGACTACTACACTTTTCCACTTTTCCTTGGTATGAGTCATCCTTTATAACAAAGTTTTCAAAGAACTGCATTCAGGTTTTGTTAATATTGACTATAATGTTACGTTCCTCACGATAATTTGCTGTTAATTCTTGACCTGTACAGGCTGGACTAGGTATGGTTCTGATTCAAACCTACTGCATTATTTTACTTGTTATATATATATAGGTTTTATACATTATGCTGTCATGATGGAGAATATGTGTTTTCCTCATCTTCCTGTTATTTTCTTATCCAGTTTTATTGGGTTTCCACGGCAAAGTTTTGGTAGTCAGGAGGGCTGCAGGAGTGATTTCTGTAAGAAGACACCAGAAGCTGCTCCCCTGTCCAACAAAGGTCTGAAAGGCAGACCTGCTGCTGGCCAAAGCTGAGCCCATCAGTGATGCTGCTAACAGGTCCATGATAACATATTTAAGAAAGGGTAAAGGAATGCTGCACATCACCTGTGAGAGAAGCGTGAGAAAATGTGAGAGAAACAGCCCTGCAGACACCAAGGTCAGAGAAGGAGGTGGGGCAGAAGGTGCTCCAGGTGCCAGAGCCGAGATTCCACTGCAGCCCATGGTGAAGACCATGGTGATGTAGGTTGTCCCCCTACAACCCATGGACGACCATAGTGGGGAAGATATCCACCCTGCGCCCATGGAGGACCTCATGCCAAAGCAGGTGAATGTGCCCTGAAGGAAGCTGCGTCCTATGGAAAGCCAACACAGAAGCAGATTCCTGGTAGGAGCTGCAGTCCATGGACAGGAGGTGTTTGTAGATTTGCTCTTATTTCTTATTATCCTACTCTGGTTTTAATTGGCAATAAATTAAGTCAGTTTCCCCAAGTCAAGCCTGGTTTGCCTTTGACAGTAGTTCCTGAGTGATCCATCTCCCTGTCCTTATCTCAAGCCATGAGCTTTTTGTCATATTTACACCCCCTTGTCCTGTTGGGGATGAAAAGTGAGAGTAGCTTGGTGGCCACCTGGGAGCTAGCCAGGGATCAACCCAACACATGAGTTCCAATGGTCATCTCACAAAGCTCTGGGAATTCCCAGAATTCCCTGGAAATCTGGAGTATAGCTATTCTGCCAATCTTCTTTTGGCAAGGAGATCTTGTGGTTTCCCTCTTGATGCATTGTTTCTAAAATGACTGAGAGACTAACAGTGTAGTACCAACAGTATACTATCCATGTAAGCACACATATACAGAAAACATATGCAGTATGTACATATCCTCCTCTGCTTTCAGTGTGATAGTTGTTTCTCTGCCATAGGAATGCTGAGCACACAAAGGCAGTACAAAGAAAGGCAGAATGTTTCTCCTTTGCCCTGGGCATTGGATAATCCACTCAGATTTCTTATTTTGTTCCAAATAATTCTTCTGTACTACAGGTCTTTAAAAAGTATTTCTTGGCAGCTTAATGAAGCCAAATAAAACTTTTAACCTTAGAAAGAAATCAGTCTTTAAACATTCTTTTTTAAATTTTATTTTTCATTTTAGGACTACTTCTGTATATACACAGCTAAAGTCCTCATCCAATGGATACTAATGGAAGAAAAAATGTAGGTTAAAGTCACTTTCTCTTTAAACACTCTGGGGCTGAAGGAGTTTTATTTCAGCCCTAGCATGGCTACAGACTGCTGGTGGAAAAGTACACACTGCACAACACGGTGCTGCACAGAGATCTTAAGGCCAGTTCAACATGAGACTATTTAAACATGAGATCCTTCAGCTCCACTGACATCTCATATTTCTTGTATAGATGCTCTTACACAGCTTCCTCTCTCTAGCACTTTTGATAACTCATTAAGGTCATCTTTGCTATCTGCATTATGCACCTTTCCCCCTCCCACTTTAACTATTTTCAGGAGGTACTGTCCTTTCCCCATAGTGGCACATTGCTTGCGCCAGCAGGTCCCAAACCTCGCTGAAAGGCCCTGGCAGAAAAGTAGTAGTACTCACCAAACACTTTTTCATCCTGACTACTGCAAAAGCATGTCACATTAATCAACCAAAGATCTAACAAAAAAGTCACTTTCTGGTTTTTACAGAAGCTTTATTTAAAACTTCAGAAATTCTGAGTATTAAAAAGAACTACCCAGGATACCTTTGTAACAGACATAGGATGACAATTTTCTCAGATTGCATGAGATTTCATTCATATAAAGATATTTTTTATACACTTCATACGTGTGTGTACAGAGGGAAAGAAGAGAGAAAGGTATCTTTTACTAACTACATAGAATGCTGTGCAAAGTGGAGACTAGTGTAAACTCTGCCTCACTTTTGAACTAAGAATAGGAACTATTGTCTAGAAAATGTGGGCTGCTCTTGAACTGGCATTATAAGATTGTTGTCATGCTGTTTGCTGATCTCCTTTTTGATACTGTATTGGAAAATGAAGTAAACTTCATATAGCGTATACCAACATCATCTGAATTCATTATTTTCTCCTGTGAACATTTAAGTTTTTGAAATCGTATTGGCATGTATTTTATTGGTGCAGTTCAAAAGTTGCAAGTATGGTAACAGGACATGAGTTTTTCAGTCCCCATACCTAATATTTTTGTCACAAAGAGTACATTAAATAAAATACAGGGATTAATTAAAGCAAGGTTGCACCTGTACAAAAAAGAATCTGCAAAATGGAGCTGAGAACCACACGTAGTAACACTGTCACTGAAAGTGAACATTCAAATGTTTAGCATCAGCATAGTTCTGTTCCGTCACCACTGTTAAGATCTTTCTTCCTCTACCTCTGCTGGAACTGCCTCTTGTTCAGATAGCAGAAACACATATTTCTCTATTTCGTACAAGGTATCAATTTCCTGTTCTGCTATTGTTCTCTACTGCCTGATCACCAGGTGGCGGTGTAAAATACAAATTACAGGGTACATTTCATGCTTAGCATCTGTGACAGATTCCGTTCATTGGATGGATTGACTACTTCCACCTACACTTTTTCCTACCATTTTTTCTATGCACATAGACAATTACTGACAGTGCCTGAATGGTGAACCCATCTCAGGAAGTCCCAAACCCACGACCTTACAAAACCTGACCTATTTATCACAGGAATCAGTCTCACATTGACCAGCCTGGGTGGCCATTCATGAGCCAGCTTGCAAAGTACTTTAAACCTATAACTGTCTGTGCCAAAGGAATTCTCTAATTCACTGTTGTTTCTATTTTTGCAACACAGACTTAGAAAGGGTTTACTCTCCAGACGTGAAATCTCTGGAAGGCAAACAGCTGCTTTGGAAGTGTGAGAGACAGATATGGCATGGATGCTAGTTTTCTTCATTTATTTATTGCACTTCCTTTCTACATACTGCTGTTGTCCATCATTGTCAAGAGATGAGAAATGCTTCTTAGCTGAGCCTTTACCTGTCCCAGCCACACAAGCATCAGCAGAAGCCAATAAATGCTACCTGCACATTGGGATATTGCCACAGTATCTGTTCAGGTGCTAATAGATTTAGCGGCAGGCATCTTACACCAGTTCCCATTTCTGATAATCATTACCTGTGACATCTTAGTTATGTCCTTGCTGTGTAAGGTGTCGTCTTGTCATCAGTTGCACTGATTCTATTTAAGATTGCTTTAGAAATGATGAGTGACCTTCCATTGTTTGAACACTATTGCTTTAATATTTTTATGGCAGTTACTGTAGGATTTTTGTCTTTCTTTCCTTACATTCTTTTTATACCTTTTCACTTTACAGAACTGAATGCAAGGAGAAAGATGGAGGCTTTTATCTATAAGGACATGTATACACTCATATACGAACTCTACTAAATCACAAAGCCTACTCACTTTCAAAATGATGCAGAACAAGTTCCTAAAATGAAAGCACTCTTCCAAAAGCTTATTTGTTCAGAAAAATACAGACCATCAAATTCTCAAAACTTTTTGCTATAAAATTAAGATTTTTCTGATGAAGGAAAACCATTTGAGGAATGTGTCTAGAGAGATCATGGGTATGCAAGGATCCGGAAGAGGGGGAATAGCAACAAACTGTGAAAGAGCAGGGCTTCTGTTTAATCCCCCAGTGTTTCCCCAGCAGAGCTGCATAAACTTGCTTTGTTCTCTAAGATTAAGAAGAATGCTGCAAGATACAGCTACATATCCCACAATTTCATTTGGTTGTGTATGCCCGTCATTTTGCCAAGGAAAACTAAACATGAGTTTTTCAGAGGTGGAAACTAGTCACAAAAATCACTGTTGTACTTTTAATCTACCTGAATTTATGCTGATTGAAATGTGATGCATAAATGCTACCTGAAAATGGAGCTTTGTAAGTAAATGGAAAACGAAGCTTATTCAAAGGACAAAGCATGAGTAAAATGATTTTGTGGTGAAAAGTAAAATTTGATCCCTACACCATCATGTTTAGAGGGACTTATCTGAATAGACTCATCTAAACACAAAAAAATCTGAGATATGACTGGTTTATTGTCTAGTGTTCTTTGTGATCCTGTATTTTATTTCCTTCAGTTTTCTTTTACTTGTCCCTAAATTTTAAGATTTTATTTCAATGGTAATTGAAAGATCCCATGTCAATCAATGTAATGTATTTCGATTTCATATTTCTGTGATGAACATTGAAATTCAGCTAGCAAACCAAATTATTCATAAAACCTTAGAGAAGAATATTTGTTTTCTTGTTACATTAGAGGCATTGGTTACTCCTGATTCTTAAAATAACAGATTTGGTTATGAAGTTCCAATTTCATTTGTTATTCTTCCTCCCTCGTTCTTTAAAATACATTTCAACTGTCTGGGTAGCCATCATCAGAGTCAGGCCTGTGATATGACTACTTCTTTACTTAAGAAAGATACTCTCAAAGGGAAAAAATAAGATTAGATAAAATAAGATAAAATAAAATTAGTTCAACATACTGACCCACTAGGTAAGTAGGAGATGGGGACATATATACACCCCTGTCAAATGGACAAACACAATTTAAAAAGGATGAACTTGCTCTGCCACCTCTTTATAAAGGTTCAAGCTTCACTCCTCAAGTCTCCTGTCCGTCCACCCACTAACAACCACCAGTGGGGACAGTGGGCAATGGGGCACACCTTTTCTCCTGTCCTAGGAAGGTCCTGCCACTAGCTGCTTCCCAGGAGCTCCCAGGCCAGAAGGGGACGTGACAGGGAAAATGCCTGGCCTCCACCCTTTTCCTAAATTCTGCTCTCATCACTTCCAGCAGGCACAGACTCTAGGGATGACCAGCACTGTGTCACCCCATTGCCTGGTGTACCCTGACCAGGGGACACCAGGCCTTCTCAGACCTATGTGGGAACGGGGCTTTCCCAGCTGATGCCTGGGGAACCAGTCCTTTGTGATGCCATAGAGCAAAGGATTGTGATTCCACTGAACAAGAGATTGTGACCACGTGGCCCTTGCTGTTCATACCCAAGCTCCATGCATGGCTGCAGGGATTTGCTCCATCAGAAGTAGGTGAACCAGTTCAGGAAAGACTAAAACCTTGAGTGTATTATTCCAGAAAAAGGTTAAGTGTGTGTGAGAGAAAATGAGATGGATTAGGGGTAGAGACGCTCTCTTCTTTCCATTTAAGAAATGTGAGGCATGTTACTAGCTGCTAAATGTTTTCCTGAAATGACCAGAAGCAGAGAATTATTTGTCATGTAATTTTTACTGCAAGTCTGGAAATTCAAACTGAATTGGAAAATTCCTGCAGCTTGCTGTCATCGGTTAGTTCCTTGATGAACACAACATACCGGAGAGGTAATCATCTCCCATGACCCAGCAGCAGTGTCTTCCCAGCATAGGCTCTCCCTGCCTAGTGGAAGAGCATTGCTAATGCTGTTGTGGGCTGTCTGCAATGGAAGGTTCTCCAAAAATCCTTCCACTGCTGATATGCTTGTAGCAAAGAACTCCATGAAATGTTCACTCTTCTTGAGCTCACTTCCACCCACAGTGAGGTGGATTGAAAACTGGCTGAACAGTCAGGCCCAGAGTGTGGTAGCTCAGTGTCTTAGATGGAGGCCAGTAACTAGCGGCATACCCCAGGGCTCAGTACTGGCTCGCTTCCTGCTCAACATCTTCATTGATTATCTTGGTGAAGTGACAGAGTGTACCCTCACTAAGTCTGCAGATGACACAAAGCTGGGAGGAATGGCTGATAGGCCAGGGTGCTGTGCCACCATCCAGAGGGACCTCAACAGGCTGGAGAAGTAGACCCACAGGAACCTCATGATATTTTGCAGGGGCAAGTGTAAAGCCCTGCACCTGGGAGGGAGCAACCACAGGCATCTGCATACGCTGGGAGTGGTCCAGCTGGAAAGCTGCTTGGAAGAAAAAGACTGAGGGGTTCTGATAGACACCAAGCTGGACATGAGCAACCCCTTGTTGACTTGCAGAACACATCTGCTCCTCTTCAGGCCCTTTCATCTTACCATCAGGGCTAAGGTGGCATCTCCTGGGCCTCCGTGCTCTTGGCTTTCTTGCCCTGAGCCATGCAGTCACTGCTGGAATGCTCCATGTCTCCTTGGCAACATCACTGGTGGTCATGAGGGAGAACATGTATGGTACTAGTTCAAGGGCTGGACAAGGACCAGCAGTCCTTCAACAATTTCCAAGACCCTGCCAAGGAACAGCCTGCCTGCCCAGCAGGTCAGGTCAGCAGATGGGGCACCCATCCCTATGACAGGGACTCTTCACCTACAAACATCTTTTCTTACTGGTGCTGCTGCTGGGTTTAGGTTCTGATGGTGTGCTTGGTTTATTGGTCACAGCTTCTAGTCCCTCCACTGTTACCAGAACACTCTTCTTGATATGTAGCTGCAGATCTACAGGTGGAACAGGAGTAGTCCTCCCAGTATGAGAAGTTCCTAACCCTCAGTTTTCACCATTGAAAGGCTCTCCGTTTCCTTAGCTAACAATCACAGACTCTGCCTGCTCCTCCTTTAGGACACTGGATGGTTCAGCTCTTATTTGGAGATGACCCAGTTGAGCTCCTTCTCATTGGATCTGACACTGCACAGCTTGCTGACCTTCTCCTGCAGTGCCTTTACTTGGCAATAGAGATCCTCCACCAGCTCACACTCTGCAAACAAGCATGTCATCACCCCCACCCTGGCCTCAGTGAAGCCCCATGCTGCTGCATTGCCTTCAGACCCAGACCTGGAGACATCCTCCCCTGATAGCCACCATCCAGGTTGATGTCCCTGATGGGCAAAGGTAATTTCTCCAGTGGATGCTGGGGACCATGACTAGTGGTGCATCATCACCACTGCTGAGAGCACATATGCTGCTCTCAGCAGATTTTCTGGCTCCTTTTTGTATGAAGAAACTGCTACATGTGCTTCCTGCTTCTGTTAAAATTGTTAGTCTAGGAGTATCCTGTATCTCAACCTTATCCTCTTCTACATACTTTTTGTGGATCTTTGCTGAAAAGTGTAAGGTGAATCTGTGTTAGCTTCCATCTCTCCTGGCACAATTCAGAGTTCTGCGTACAAAATCTATCGCCAGTACTTCACCTCTCCATATTATAATATTCTTTGAATGTAGCATTAGTTCCATAAACCTCAAAGTTTTTTCTTTCCCTTTAAGAATTTTCTCCTTTTTTTGGAGGAGTACTGTCAGGTATAAACATCCAGTTCTATCATCTACATGACAAACCATCTAAAAGACAGCTCTTTTTAGGTGAAGTGTGAGCCTATCCTAGAAAAATAATTTTCCGGACATAGATTACAGACAGTTTTCTTAGACGGTTCATTACTTGCACTTTTATGCTTTGCCACTGCAGTCATCTGACACTGTTCTGTTCATCTTTACCATAAATCTGATGAAAAATCTCTTTCTTGAATAAGAAACTAAGAAGAAAAGAAATTATTATTATGCATCTGTTTTTTGCACAACTGCAAGTGATCGTTCTCTTTTCAGTCATTTCCATGAATGGGGGGAAATGTTTTGCAGAGAAATCATTGTTCATAGAACACTTTGGGCTAACAGTGTTTTTTAGCATGACTCAGCCCTACAGTTATCTGGAGTTAGCTTTCTTACACCCTTCTAGCTCTTGTCTAAAGCTGATGACATTTAAAGCACAGTCCCTGGAAACAACCTAAAGTGTTTGAAGGTATATGCGGTAAGAAACAGTTTTTCTCTTTTTTCCTTTGTGAGAAAAAAATATTGATGTTTTTTTCCTTATGTTTCATGTCTCTGCCTTCATGTGTTCTCCTGATGCTCTTGGAAATTCTGCGGTCAGAGACATGTAAATGGATTAACAGTTAAAGGATTATAGGATTCTGCTGCACTGAAGCATCAGTGGTAAACTGTATGTCAGCAATGAAAAATCCCAGTTGAGAACATCAAAGGCTTAATCAATCAGTCAGCTAGCCAGTTCAGTTAACCGTCTTCAAACTCAGTCTAGCAGAGTGCTAGGAGTGATTGTAAGCAGAACATAGGTCTAGATACAGTAGGTATCAATTCTTTCCATATAGATAGTAGGTTTAATATTAATTTAAAAATTCACCAGGTTTATGAGACAAAAAATCAGTCTCTTCTGACAGTATTCCTACACAGCATTATTTGCAACTAAATTTAAGATGTTGTAAATGGATTTTAAAACTAACAGATTTCTGGGATGGCACATCACACTGCCTTTTAAAGCACACAGTGGTAATTCTTCCAGCATTTTGTTAATGTATTTCTTTAAAGAAACAGTAATTTTTATTTGCATGATTCAGAAAAGTCCAGGGTTTAGGAAAAAGACCCAAACACACCACAAAAGAGTGTGACTGCTTTTAAATGTTACAGTGGCTGCATTTTTTCTCAGTGTAAAACTGTCCTGACACCAGACACAGCTGCTAAGTCACAGTGTCTACCAGATAAACACTCATAAGACTGGAATTTATAGTGTATTTACAGTGCTTTCTGATGAACAGAGGGTGGATGGAAGCCATCTCATCCTTGCGAAACAACCATTTTCAACACAGGTATAGTATAGGAACAGAGCTGCCCATTGCTGAAGAATTGTATGTATCAAACAATTTCCCTTGTGTAGTGAGAATCCAGAAAAGGGCTCAAATATATTAGTAACGCCAGTGCTTCATTATTCTGCTTGGACCTTTTCCAGGAGCATTTCACCTTTAGTAAAACGGTTATTCTGTGTCAGAGCAGATACAGTGGGTTCATGGAGCATTCAAAGATCACTGTATCAGCTTTGGTAAGCATTAGTGTTATAGCACTTCTAAGGTACTAAATGAATATCTGCAGGGTGACAGAGATATAACAGGTTTCTCTGAAGCTGGAAATCAGCCTAATGCAAATTTCTAAAGATGTTAAACATAAAATATTGTCATGCTGAAGAAGCTGTGTATCTGGGTTTGCAAGCTGCCCAACAGAAGACAGAATTGTGTAGTGTGCCCAGACACCCCGTCTCAGGAGTGGAAGGGGTGGCTGAATGTCTCAACAGCTTTTTAATTTCATTTAAAAAGAAGGAAGGGTAAAGGTGAGCACAACAGCATGGGGGGAGAAGGGGGGCCTGGGAGACAGGGCTGTGACCCACACAACCCCAAAGCACAACACCCAGCTCCCATGCAGGTTTTCACTGTGATCCAAAGAAAGTGAGCTGACTCAGGAAACCCCACTCCCAGTCAGTGTAAGACATGGCTCATTAGTGGAAGATGAACCCTTTACAGTCTGACCAAAGCCTTTGACTGGGACCACTGAGCCTTCAGAGATCCAGCTCCCTCCAAGCTAGCTTTCCTGCTGAATCTCAGAGGTTTGTACCGCACAGCATGATACGGCATATGTTTATACCTCTGTGCGTGGAGATTTACAGTAAAAACTGCTACCAAGATAAATGAAAGTCATGAGCTCTCATCACATGTTATCCTGGAAATTTCATTACAACGCCTTAAACCTCAGGAACTACATTTATGTGCCTTTTCCTATACAGTAATAGTATTCTTTTTCATCAGTGCCTGCAAGTGATCTGTTGCTGAGGGCTGTCAACAGCAATGACATTAGATCGTTGATACACTGCTGATGTGGTTTTTTATCTTCTAGCAGAGATAATGTGTTGACTAAGATTAGAATAATTTTGGAAAAACACTTGAATCCTTTTGCACCTCTATAGCAACAGACCCTCAGCTGGTAGAAATGACCATAGGTCTATTTAAACACTGTATTCAGATGAGCTGCAACAATTTAAACCAGCCCAGGATCTGCGTCATAACTTAAATGGCTGTCTTTAGGAAAGAGTTAATCATTAAACAGAGTAAAAAACATTAAAGTTCATTTATTTTATGTATTGGTATATCATTTCTATAGCAAGAGCAAAAAATCATTCGCCACAACATTAATATATCAAACTGCAATTCTCTATGTAATTCTCCTAATGTTCACTAACTTCTGAACACCATAGATTGAGACCTGAATTCTCTTTCCTTTGATGTTGTAGCTTTACATCCACAAATGCTGGCAGCTACAAATCCAATTAATACCTTAAACTTAAACTGACTAACTCTGGTGAGTTCCTGAGCTTTGTTGCTTGATAAAATCTTTAACCCCTTTCAGCACCAAGAAAGGAAACAAAAAGTGGTGATGTGTGGACTTCCTTAGGAAATTTGTTTCACTAGATTTAATTTCATTAGGACTCAAAAATCAGTATGTGCCAAGTAAATGTCCAGTTCACAGACAACAACATGCCCAGCTAATGTCTCCTTCCCTCTTGCTCATCTTTGTCATGATCATCTTTTTTAGTGATGTTTCATGGGCTTCAGAGTGTTTCTTGAAAGTACAAAAAAAGTAATTCTTTTTTATTTCTGCTTTGACTATGATGCAAATCATATGGGAACACATAGGTTGAGAAATGTGTGAACCAGATGCAAAATATAAGAAGTATCCCAGCAATAATCAACGCAAAACCAAGGGGGACATTTAACTGCAGACACTGGTTTACAAGTGAATTAATTGGTTATGCCTAGGTGGCCAAGTCACCATTAATTTAGCTTACTCTGTTATAAATTTGTGGTCTTATTGGCTTTCCTTATTGCTCCCTACACACTTTGTAAAGAAATTTCACTCTGTACAAAGGAAAAAGTTGTAAAGAAACTTGGTACAGATCATAAACACCTCTCTTGCAGATTCCCAGAAATTCCTTAGGAGGAAAAGGGTGCAAAATGAGGAAGGTATCCCTTCTTTACCTTAAGAAGTCACACAGAGCTAACAACTTAGAAAAGCTTTCCATAAGGAAAATGGCAGCCATCACATTCCTACAAAAGCCTGGATTGACTTCCAGGTAATACCAACACACAAAAAACCCCTAGAAACGCAATAATAAAAAAAAAGTTTGTGGTATTTCTCAGGAGGAATGGCTAGTGACAAAGGGACCCAAAGGTATCTAATTGTTTTAAATAGCTGGTCCATACACTCACAGGCATACGAACCTTTAATCTGTCATCTCGATTATCAGATATATTCAATATACGTTCTCACAGTATTTGAAATGCTTACCTTTTGTACTGTATTTAGTATTTGGTTCATAGGTCTTCTTGCTGCTCCACCCCAAGCACGTTGTATGTACTTTTAATGACTTTAAAAATTTATTTTCTAAGGTCCAGCATTTTCTGTTTGAACAACTAGCAAATTTTTCAGTCTGCTCAATGTATCAATGCTCCACAGATATAACTGTAATTGGGCTATTTGCTATGCAGTTTCAAAATGCTAAGTGGGATGTGCAGATTGTGTCCTAATGCAGGCTGTGTCCCTGTATTTGAAATGAATAACTAATTGTCATTTAGTACAAAAGTACTTTGTCCACCACTGAATGCATCCCACTGAATGCATCCCAGGCTGTTCAGGGTTCACAACTGACCATAAGTAAAGAATGCCATGGCATAGACAGCATCAACCCTCCCAGCATTGCTCCCACTAGACAGCACCGTACAAGCATCAGCAGAAAAAGCCCAGCACCAACTGAAGAATGGTCTTCTCTGTAAAGTACAGATGGGTTTATTTTATGCATATGTGTGCTTCTTCGGAAACTCTCCAGCACAGCTGCACAACAGATTTATGAACTTATATCCACGTACCTGCAGCAAACTGGAGCCTAGGGAGAGACGCACAGCCTCTCTGAGACCACGGCTGGGAAGTTATAGCTAATGGCTTTTTGGGTTTTTTTCCAGATGGATTGTTAATTTATTCGCATGCAAACTTCTTTTTTGCAGCTGTGAAATAAGTATCAGTAACAAAAATCACCAGAACATTCATTGAGTATATGAATATACTCTTTCCCTGTTTCAACTGGGAGAAGTTGGCAGCATAGGTTTTGAGTTGGACAAGTGTGATCTAGCAGATATATGGGAAGGTGGTATCTGGGAATCAAACTACATCCCATGAGTTAATTCTGCTAATCCACTGGAAGTGGGTTTGAAAATGGAAAAATAGTGTAGCTATTTAATTTTGGAGGAGCTCCATGTTTGCTCACTTCTGTTCCAGAGAAATAGCAATATCACCCATTGTACCCATTTAACTAAATCTGCTAAATTAAACAGGAGCAAAGAGGTCCTGAACTCAAGTAATGTGCATACACATAACTAATCCAGATGTAGACTGACCTGTACAATCTCTGCAGCAAAAGGATTCATGATTTCTACTACTGTCTGTTCCACCTTTCTACCCACAAAACTGCTTCACTATCCTTAGCTCCTAGCTTTTCTCCCAGTGTCAGGACTTCACTAACAATTCTGCCACATTTCATGCCAGTCTTGGTTACCGCTGTAGCGACTGGAAGGAAAACATGCAGCCTGGGTTGAGGGAAAGTGTTCAGTGTCAGGGTAAGGTAGTCTGGATCTTACCATGTTTTTTTCAAGGAAATAGCTGTGGACAGTAGTTTAAGGGACTATTAACATTTGTGAAAGACTATTAAAATTCTCAGAATCTCTTACAAAGAGGTACACTCTGTGGAGGAAAGGTGGCACTTTCTGCATCTGCAACCTGGCCCAGGAGTCACATAGGCTAAGAAGCAAAGAGGCATTGAAGGCAAGGTCAATTCAAAGTGACTCTGTCAGGGGTTTGGTGACACCCCAGACTCTAATATCACACCCCAACTCATTTCAAAGACTTTCCACAAGGCCTAACGCACATGTGCATTGATACTGTCCTCAGGGTAAGGACTGGGTGGAGACCGAGGGTATAAAGACGCACCCATCCCATGCAGGCACACATGGGCAACCACTGCCTGAGGAACACCTAAAATCCATAGAAGACTGTGGATCAAGACCATTCGGGATCCGAGGGTGTTTTCTTCCACCATACGTTTAAGAATTCAAGTTTACAAATCTCTCTTCTTTTGCAACATACCAATTGCAATAAGTGAATCAACCACTAAAAGTCACCATCTTACAGCAAGTCTCTGAGTAACCATAGTTACTCCTAATGGGCCCACTGAGAATCAGAAACAACCTTTCCCCAATCTCATCAAGTGGGATGGGAGAAGCAGCTGCCTAACTTGCCCTGAATTACACTGAAAAATACTAATCTCACTGACTTTCCCATGATCAAAAGGCAGAAGAAAAACACTATGGACAAGGATAGATGGAGTTCTCATTTTTTAAACCAATATAAACTGCTTTTTCATATGTTTCTTTGATTGAATATCCTTGAAATCCTGTAAATTGTAAAGTGTCAAATGAATACATGTGACTTTGCTTTAAAAAATATTTACTTTTATTGAAAGAGAAGTTTCTAAAATTCTTTAATTTTATATTTTTTCTAGTCTAAGCCACGTGTTTAGGGAAAAAGTACTCTAAAACATTTTTCATGTGTCTAGACTGTAGGACATTGTTATTTAATAATGCACAGGGACATTGAAAACTTAAAAAGTAGATATTAATGCTAAGACAGGTGAAGTCTGCATATTTGCGAAGTCTGTTGTATCCTTAGTCTTCATATACCTTTTTTTTTTCCTAACTCATATCCTGACAACACTATAACATTTACACATACAGTAGTCATCTCCCCATAACTTAAGTCATAAGCAACTACTGAGTCATTGCTGAAGAGTCCTTCTTGAGACTCTAATACATATGGAAGTACGTGAATGTGAGATGGCTGCTGGTGATCCATGAGAGGCTTCTGAAAGAGCCTATGTTCCCTACACAACTGCGGACAGACATCTAGACCACTTAATGAGTTTCTCCTTTTTATTTTTGTTTGCACTTTTTCAGGTTTCTGGTAATTTCTTTATATTTTTGTCTTTTGATAGTTGAAACCCCAGGCAATTAAAGGTGCCTCAATTGTCTTTTAGCAATACAGTTTTCTGTGTATGTGAAATGTTCTCTGATCAGCATGTTGGTTGTTCTGGTTTCAGCTGGTGTAGAGTTAGTTTTCTTCTCGGCAGCTGCTGCAGTGCTGTGCTTTGGATTTGGTATAAGAACAATGCTGATGGCACATGGATGGTTTTGGTTGCTGCTGGACCATGTTTATATTAAATCAAGGACTTTTCAGTTCCTTGGGGCCTGCCAGCGAGAGGGCTGGAGGGGCACGGGAAATGGGGAGGGGACACAGCCAGGGCAGGTGACCCAAACTAGCCAAAGGGATATTCCATACCATATGACGCCATGCTGAGTATATAAACTGGGGGAAGAAGAAGGAAGGGGGGGACATCCAGCATTATGGCATTTGTCTTCTCGAGTAACCATTACACGTGACGGACCCCGGCTTCCCTGGGGATGGCCGAACACCTGCCTGCCCATGGGAGTGGTGAATGGATTCCTTGCTCTGCTTTGCTTGGGTGCCTGGTTTTTGCTTTATTCACTAATTTGTTCTTATCTCAACCAGTGAGTTTTACATTCCTTTCCAACTCTCCTCCCCATCCCTCTCGGTGAGGGGGAGTGAAGGAGTGGCTGCGTCGTGCTTGGGTACCACCTGGGGTTAAACCACAACATCAGTTTACTATAAAAAGGGAATGGTTGTAATTTCTGTCACAAAAAATGAATGTTTTCTTGAATAATCACATATGGTACCTCAGCTGAGAAAATGTTCGCTGGTAGACCATAGAATCTTAAAAAATATAAGGTAGAAGATTTTTATGTCATGTATTACCTATTTTCAATACACAGTACAGCAAGAATAGGTACCAGCAAGACAGCAGCACTACATACCTTTCCTAATAAATGGAATATGAGAAGTTAGTGTCAGTCACAGCACATGAGGGTAACATCTGTCAATAATACTCTAACTGGCCCTTGCACTTACCATGTCAGCAGATTGATAGTAGGTGAAAATGAAGGAGAGAAGCCTTGGGAACATATAGTGTTCATTAACTCTGAAAAAAGGAAATAAAAAAAAAAAAAAACAACTAAAAAACAACCAACCAATCAATTTGCAGTAAACACACCAACATGTGTTGTTCCATGGGAAAGCTGTCATCTTTCTAAAGAAACTGGCTGGTTTATATTCATGCTTTAAACTAGACTATACTGTCTTTCCATTGACTTTGGTAACAAAAATTTACCACTTTGAAATGAGCTAAGTCTTGTAGTTTTTAAAGCTTTCTCGGGTAAAAAAAGAGGGGAAAAATATTTTTAAAACACTGCTCTAAAAATTGGAATATGGACATTAATTCTTTTGAAATGCATAACAGGAGACTGGAAGGAGTGAAATATGCATTTCTATGTAGCTTAATGGCAAAGATGACATTTGCAGTCTCCAGGTAAAGCTTGCCTTCTTCAAGAAAGAAATATTTAACAAAGAAAACTATTTAACATTGTTATACTTGTCACCTTTCATCTGCAAGGAATCCTTTCTCAGGACCTATAAACTTCATTTTAAATATATACCAAAATGAGGGACAGATATCAGCTGTGTATTCAAGCACAGATCTGGAATGAGTTAGCAAACATCAGCATTTTCACAAGGGACAGTAATAGGACTATTACAGAGATATAGACCCCTGGACAATACAGGTACATTAACAAACTATTACAGTGTCCTTCCTTAACAAAGAGCTTGGTTTGGGTGGGTTTTTTTTCCCTTCTTACGCCCAAGTTAAGGCAAACCTTGCAGTCTTCATTTAAATCCAGAGCCTTTTAATCTCATAATTAGCACCACATTTCACAGAGTCTCTAGTTACGTGCCTGGTTTTACAAATCTGCATTTGAAAAATGAGCTTTGCAGTGCCAAAATCATTAACGAAACCTTGGGTTCTGAGCTCTTCTTTAACAGCTGTAGACTAAAGCAGAGAGGTAGGGCCACTATTTTTTACTTTGGGTTAGCATGTTCAGGCACATGCCATCAGTCATTCGAACAGAGGAGCTACTGAAGCAAAAAGGTCTGATAGCAGGAGGGCCCATTACATTGGAGATCACTGGAACTTCCTTCTAAGGTCAGGACATAGTTAACAGATAAACAATGTGTGAAGTTTATTTGGCATTTCAGCTTAACTAAGGCCCAGCTGTAGTCACAGAAATCCTGAGAAATAGGACTCAAACACTATCCATAAAGTTTTGGCTTTTTCTTGCAAAGAATGCCCCAGGTCCATATCACACCTTTTGGAATTAGAGGATTTCCATACTTGTGCAAACCTTCCACTGTGGCAAAGATCTCAGCATCTCACGGACAAGTTTTATTGCTGATAATAATATCACAGTAAGATAAATACTGACTTGTTCTCCAGATATGATTCAAAAAATTGGCAGCATTGTTATATTTGTCTGCTTAAATAGAGAAAAGGTGAAGTATTTCAGCTTCTGCATTTGCATGTATACAAATACAGGCAAAAATAATTTATAATGTAGCTAAAATTCTTCAAACATTGATACTGTGAGTGCATTATAATTCCACCCTACCCACTGCAAAAACAGACCACTTCCTCTCCAGCTACCAATGGCATTAAAAAGCACTCAAAACCCCAAACTTCAACATCACTTTGAATGCACACCTGCATTTTGAAGAAGAAAGGTTAAAATCAAACAATTGTGCCAAGGATTTCGTTTCCAAAAGATTTCTTTTAATGCCTCAATTCCCGCAAAAGTGCACAGCAACAGGAAGAGAGGCAACACTGTATACAGAGGTCTTCAGGAAAGTAGAGCACTGGAGATATTTTGGATCCAAAATAATTGTCCAATTTTTGTTCTCATGGTTAAAAGTTTATTAATAAAGATTTTTTTTCCTTCTTTTCCATAATTTGGACACTTACAGTTGTAGAAATAATTCCTTGCAGTATATTGGTAATAACATGTAGTTGTGGGTTTCTGGCTATTTTTCTACATAATGCTTCTGCCATAGGACTTAATTAAAACTTTTGGACATAATATCACAAGATTTAGGACTATACAAACTGAAGCATGTCTTACATCTACAGTTATGTGTTTCTGTTTATTTTATTATTTGAAAAAATACATTAAATGGAAGCTAAAACAAACCGTTTAAAATGTGAGTAGCTTTATTGATTTCAGTGGGACTACTCAAGTGCTTCTGATTAAACATGTCACTGTGTTTTGTGGAAACAAAGCACAAATTGCAAGTGGTTATTCTATTAAAGCAATGATCTTCACACTGTCACTCCAACAGGTTCAAATGTCTTCAGGTACATCTACTCTGGAAGAGGTTAAGCTTGTCTAAATTAGCATTTTTGTTAAACTGCAGATGTATGCTACAGATGTACCTTCTCCTTTGGCTACAGTTGTGCTAGTGTAAAGAAGTTATTGCTGGTAACTCTAGAGCAGACCACCCAAGAGCTCCTGCCTCCCAGATGACCTTTCCCCAGGCTTTTAACTTCAGAGTGATCTAACTCGCCTGGGTCAGACTGAAAAACTGAGCAAAACAAAAACTTTGCCTGCATGTGTTGGTGGATAGAGCTGGGTGACTGCTCACACTGACAAAGGCTGGCACTTCTCAGAGAAGGGGAATCCCAGTAGTGTCCTGGGGAAGCCAACCAGGGGAAGAAATCCAAAACTAGCCCTGGAGAGCAACTTCTCTGGCAGGCACGGCCACCGCCGTACACAGGATGTATGTCAACATATTCTGGTCTAATTCAGAGCTACAGCCTACATCAACTAAACACCAAGGTAAATGCTTATTGTGCTGCAGATTCCAGCTGTCCACAATGCCTTCCTCCAAGCTGGAGTGGGTTAATTGGCTTTGCATTGACTTTATAGCTAAACATCAGCAGACAGGCATGTTGTGCTGGTAGGGGTCAGCCTGATATGTGTTATCAAATGATAGGAAGAGGTAGAGAGAATTGTTATTGTCAAGGTGAGTTTTTGCCTGCCATGTACCAGCAGACTACTCTCACTAATTATTTGAATCTTGAAAGTGTCAGGTCACATATCAGAAATGTAAACACTTCCATATCGGTCTTAAAGAGAGCAAAAAACATATTTTACAGAGTTAAACACAGCCTTGAAAGCAAACATAAGCTAGCTTTTAGCAGTCAAAGTCTTGCCCACTGGATAGCTTTTTATATCTATGAAAAATTTATGTGAAAATGTCTTTCCAATTTGGGAGTACTGTATGCTCATTTACACAAATGTCAATGACTGCACAATATTTAAGGCATTATAAAAATGTGCTCAGAATGTTTCATACTCCTATCAGGACAGCTGGGGTAATGCCTGATCATTTAAAAGTTTCTGGTAAAAGAAATGTTACAAATATAAAGAAACTGGGCCCCCAAAACAGCAGTTGGCTCACAGTGTTCCAAGGTAACATCAGGGAAATGAGAAAAGGCTGTGCCCATGACTTCAACACAGAAAAACACTTTTTGTTAATTAGTTAATAATACAATGTAGCCATAGATTACATAATTGGTTGGGTTGAAACGTTTTTAAATTGGGATGAGAATAGAGTCATACTTGCAAAGTTGAGTAGCTTACCCATTGAGAATTTTAAGAGTGTGCATGTTGCATAATTGGAGCCTTAATGGTCTTGCTAATATGAAGTGATGTAAATGAACTGTCACTCAAACAGTGGTGTTGGTACCAAGTGCACTGGGGGATACTGAGCCAAATGCACAATACCATTTAGGGCATTTTGGCACTTTTTCTAAGGCATTACCCTAGACATCTGTCAGTAACTTTGTTTTGCTAGACCAGACAAGACAGAAAGTCTGAAAAGGAGACAGTACCACTAACAAGGGTTTGTTTTGACCACTGTTTCTTGCATTTGAGTAAATACCAGTGGTGAGGTTGCCTTTAGACAGGCCAAGGATAGTCCTTGCAGCAGTTACAAAGTTCTACTGAGCCTAAGCTACTCTTAAAATTAAATTCCCTGGTATCCAAATGTTAAATATGCTTCCTGGCTTTTAACAGAGCTCATTAAAAAGATTCCAAATTTTGACATTCCACCTACAATCCAAATGAAATTCCCTTAAAAAAAAAAAAAAGTAATTTTCAAAAGAGTGCTTATTTCAAAATTAATAGCCCACCATCCCAGACTAATTATTTTGGCATATTCATTGAACAACCATTGACCAATCATTCATGCCTCTGCACCTAATACAAAAAAAGCTGAATTAATTTTGAAAAAAGGAAGCACATGCTTGTGTTTCTAGTACTCAGGTTAATACTTCTTTAATGAGGCATACATCATAAAAGGTATGATATACCTATCCTTTCACTTCCCCCTTTAACACAACACCTTATCAAACTAGATCTCTAGGAAGTGGTCCAACATCATCAAAAGCAAACTGCATGGATTGGCCTTGTTACTTATTTCTGAATGCATACAACTTTATTTAGAGTGACTTACCCTGCAATATTCTGTTGTTAAAACATCATGAAAGAACCTGAGAGTGTGGAACACAATATTTTGAGGAATGTTGTTCTCTGTCTTTCTAGTTCTGAAACTGAAACTTTCATGTGTGGTAATTCAGGAGGCCAGGCAAAAAGGCATTTAGGAAAACACAAAATTGACTACTTCAACAAGGTTAGTCTCTGAAGATTTTTTTTTCTTCTTTTTTCTCTCCCAAAACCAATCTGCAAAACAAACACAAGATTTTCAAGAATGAGATGAATGCAATATAAAAGAAAAGTCCTTTAAATATTAAATTTTATTTTCTATATTTTTCTTGGATTTCTTGCAGAGAAAAGAAATAGTAATAGAATTATTGCTCTGAGAGTGTTAAGAAATGCTTTTATGGTACTATTATTTTTTTCTGAACAAAGTTCAGGTTGGTTTCCATGTGAAAAAGAAGTAAAGTGAATATAAGAATATAGGGCAAATTGCAAATGAAAGACTATGACTTGTAATGAATTATCCTTAACTCAATTTTTTTTTTTTAATTAAGACCAGGAATACAAGTGTTAAAAAATAAGAACTTCATAGCAAATCAGATACACTGATATAAATTTCTTAAAAAAGGAAAATTAGCACTAATGGCTCAATTCAGAGAAACATTAAAGAGTGTCCACAATCCTAAATAAGAACAGCCAACCTGCTGAGATGTAAGGACACGTTTGAAGTGCTATAATAAAACAGGAACATTTTGATGATGCAGAGTATGCTCATGTGAACAATCATTTCAAAAATGTCATGTCTGGTCCAGAACCAGGACCTGACACCTCTAATTTCTGATCCAGTACTGTAATTAAACTATATTTAAAATCAAGATTAAGTACATTGCTGACCTGTGGCTGTCAAGAAGAGAGAAGAGTATAAAAATTAAAAATACTGTTTTACCATCAACATAGTGATATTGCAATCTCATTTACTGAAGTCTAACAGGTCAAATTAAACAGGTATATCATATGATTTCTGTACAGTTCATAGTATTCAAATGGGAAGTTGGTTTTATGAACTCCTACGTTCTGTCTCACTGGCCTGTCATTATTCATCTGTCAAGGAAACTGAGAGTTTCAGTAACACTGTTGAAAATAAGTAAATAAATAATGAAATTAACTTGGCTGAAAATAGTAAAACTACCTATTCTCATTCATTAAAATCTGATAACTTCCTTAGATTCCAGAGATGAATTATGAGAAATCTAATATCTTTTAGGATACACATTTTAAAAAAAAAAATCTATGTAAGTAACATGAAAATAAAGCTTAAAGGACAGGTAATAAATCAGTTTGATTTATTAATTGTCCTTACCTGAAGACTGCAGTCCTTTGTTTCTGTTGTACTACACACTGTAGTCACTACTGATAAGTCACGTTTGTATATTTACTTTTCTACTTAGTTCTGTTATCAAAAGATCAAAACTGTAATTTCATACTGAAGCTTGAACAAGTGTGACTTTACACAGCTGTAGGCACTGTTGGATTGCAGGCTACTTTCACAGTGTGAATAAAGTGTAGCAAATAGGAGGCAAACAGTTAACTCTGTGTTTGAATCTAGCCATTTTCTATATCTCCTCTACATGTCTTAAAGTGTAATGTACAAGGGGAACAAAGCCTTTTGTATAATGTAGTAGTTGTAGTGGTGTAGTTTTTGTACATACAAGTAGTCTAGATTTATAACATGGAAATTACACAGAAATGTACCCTACCAAGGCCGTGCTCCTTGTCACAGACAGGTAGGAACACAGGATATTTTCAGTGAGAGCCACTACACAGCCCATGGGGAACTGGGTGAGTGAGAGGGACAATAAAATAGGCAACATGTGAGTTATCAAAATAAAATTTTTCACAAGTTATGAATTATCTTTATTTCCCACAAATATATTAAAAAATATTTTGTTAAGTTTTGGACATACATCTTAAATGCATCTCTTTGGACCTTAGTAAAAATGTGTAAGCAAATACCTGTCTTCAAGCATTGCAATGACTTTTCTGAAATCAGTAAGGACATGCCCGTTCACGAGTTGGAAAAGAATAGCAACAAAGCTCTACAAGGGGCACAAACAGAGGGCTTCAAGGTAAGCCTCGAGACAGAGGTTCAATTTAGATTCCAGACGTGAAACATCATGGCTGGGCACATCTTCTCTACCATGCTGAACCACTCAGTGTTTCATGTCTAGATGGATCAACAATGTTACGAAACATGCAGGGCCAAGTTGTAAGGGTGTTCAATGTCCATGAAGATGATGCAGATAGAAAAGAACTCCATTACCATGTATTCTGTCCAGCTGGTGGGATGAAAAAAAAAAGGAGGAAAAAAAAGAGTGCACGATGTATTTTGATAGTCACTATTTCACTAATCCTACACACAGGTGGAGCTTTGTTCCAAGTAAGCTAATAAACTGAGATGGAGGTCATTTAGATGATAAAGCTATTCCAAAAGGGATCCTTATATGCCCTCCAGGGTTAGACATTTCTTCTCAGTCTGTTTGAAGTAGGAAAATTCTGTTTCAAACTCCTTTGCTAACAGGCTTCTCCTAAAACACACCACCAGGCTCAGAGAAAAGCAGTAGATAAGTCTCCACCTGAATACTGCCCAGGAAAGCAATTTTTAAAATTTCCCTCTGTAAAAACAAGGGCTAGAGGTGAAACAGAACATAGGTAACCTGGTAAATCAGAGGTGGCCTACTAATGGATATTTTCAGTACCTTCTGTTCCTCTATATGCAAAAAAAAATCAAAAAACCCCATCATATGCCAGTTAACCCATTTTAGACAGATGGCAGGGACCATTAACAAGGAAAGAAGAATGAAGAAGTTTGTTTATCTTGCTTAGCTCTCTTTAAAGATGAAAATCTTATGTAATTTCAATTAAGTTTGTTTCTAGATTCAGGAGCACACACAAAAATCCCCACCTCCCACCCCATCATTTTAAATCCACATGCTCTCTATTCATAGGCCTTCAGGTGTGAGCCAACAGTTCAAACATATATTGACTTAGAGCCAGTGACTTAATTAACTAAACTTATACTACATAAATAATGTATTTAAATTATACCAACAAGATGATAATGTCCTTATGCATATAGTAATGCCTTTTGGCTTAATGACGGCTCAAAGCCCCCTTAAAGCACTGGTTTTCTCGGGAGCTTCTTGAAGTTTGGGAGCCCTTTGATAGAACAGAGTAACTACAGGTGGGGTAATAACATCTGTCCCCTAATCCTCTGTAAAGTTTATATGGTGTGAATATTTAGACTGTATTTACATGTTTTTCCCATTACTCCTGCTCGTACAGTTTTTCAGAACCATTTACAATCACAAAAGAAACAACTCAAATTTCTTTTCTATATCTCTTTCTTAGCTGGCCCTCCTTAGTCTAAAAACTTCTTGTGCACAAAAAAAAAAATATACTTAAATTGAGTCCACATTTTAAGATTTTTTTTTTTCTCAGAGAAACATTTCCAAGCTACCAAAAGTTATAATTAAAAATATATTTTATTTCTAAAAGAACTGTCTCAGGAATTTTGCTCTAGCGACTATACCAGTAGAAGTAGTATAAAAAAAATCTGCATGCAAACAATCACAGTGTGAATTATAGATACAGTGAAAACATATTTTAAAGGATTTCATGTTATTAGAAAGCAGCCGGAATTCAGATCATAACACTTCCCATAATTTCTTTTTCCAGTCTATTCAGATATTTGCCTGCAGATCCAAACCAAGAAAGAATAATTACAGTGAAATTAAGTGGAAAAACTAAAAGCCCAAAATCCTCTCTTGCCCATATCAGCTGCCATTTAGCAGTGGCTATAACGTACAGATGAGATTTTAAAGTATACTTTCCAATACTAGTAAAAAAACGCTTTAAACTATTGGAAGACTTCTATATGATCCTATATAAGACAGTACCATTTTAATCTATGAAATATTAACTTGAAAACAGTTTATGCACTCTATAAGTTTTAGCTAGAAGGATTACAAAACTATTTATTTTCAATCAAGTTTGATTTTTTTTTTTCCATGGCAGAACAATCTAGCAAAGGCTATGTGAATCTGGAATTTAATTTGTTTAACATAAACTCTAGTCAGCATTTGATTAATTCAATATATGGAAAGGTAGTAGAGCTCAAAAACTGTACATGAAGTTCTTGATTAAACGAGACAGGAATCACAGGGTTGACTAATATGGAGTCATACCACCAAGACCAGTTCCAACCCATCAGCACTGCAATACTCAGGGAAAGGACATAAATTCTTATACTCCAAAGACACTGAAGCTTTTGATCTCAACACCACTGAGAAGGAATTAAATTTTCTTGTAGCTGTTATATTCCACACCCTGAAGTATACTTCCACAGAAAGAAAACAGAGCTGTGCAACACTAAGAGTACAGAGAATTTCCTTGTCTATAACAATCTGGTAATAACAACATTTCCATAAGGGGATATGTTCACCACAAAGGGGAAGTAGCACCTACATGTTAGTTCCTCTTTGTTACAATGCTGCACATAAACGTCACAATAAAATATTCTTGTCTCTAAATTCCTCACTGATTTTAGGATTACTGTGGACTTTACTTTCTTTTCATGGATCATTCTTCTCCCTGTAGAATCACGGCATTTAAGAATCCAGATATAAAAATGTCAGAGGAAATTCATGAGAAGTTCTTCTCAATGTTACTTTTCAGAAGACTGGTATTTGTCATATGTCCCCACATTACTCTGCAGAAAAACACGAAGAAGCCCTTGCCAGATCTAGGCAAGTTCTGCAGGTCATCTCAATGAACATGTTGCCTAATACAAAACTGTTCATGCAAACACTTTATCATGGTGGCACCTGAATGTTCTCATCTTAGTGAAAGGCAGAGAGGTGACAAAGATTACCAGCCAGTCAAAGCACCAGAGAACTGTTCAGGCCAGCATAGAATGACAGTCAACACCATGAGCAGAACATCCATCAGTAGGTCTTTAAGGATCAGAATTCAAATCCTCCTAGCATGGAGTAAAAGCATTTTCGAAACTACTTGAATTAATTTTAAATAACATTCAGTAGTACAGACATACAAAATCATAGAAACATAGAATGGTTTGGGTTGGAAGGGACCTTAAAGATCATGTAGTTCCAACTCCTCTGCCATGCGCAGGGACACCTTCCACTAGGTCAGGTTGCTTAAAGCCTCATCCAACCTGTTTTCACTTAAAAAAAAAAAAAGCAAAAAAAAAAAAAGCAAGCTCTTCATGAAAGAAAAAAAAATATGCAAGTAACAAGTGGTTCAATTTAATTTTATAGATAAGTGAAATTTGGAAGTAAATCTTTCATGATACCTGTAATTTAACATGCTTGTGGTCAACTGGTGTATCATATATTTCTGGACATATATAAATAAGACATCACTAGCAAAGTTTTGCCTTGAATGATCTGGTTAATCATTAATCTTTCTGGTCTATCACACCAGAAAGGCAAGTCCTAGGAAAAGCTTTTAACTTCTTGAATTAACTGGGAGGCAAAACATGAAAAAAGTAACTCATGGATTGATTTTCTTATCATGGTTTAAAAGAGGATTAATATTTATTGCCTGAGGAAAATAATACTAAAAAGTTAGCAGAAGAACAGACTAGACGAAGTAGTAATAACATTTAAAAAGAAGTGCCTCATGATTTTGACTACATTCTTCCACAGTAGAAAGCAATCTAAAGCTACTACAAAAGCCAACAATCTGCTTCAGTTCACTAGGACTGAGAGGGGGCAAAAATATAGCCCTCCACTGATGTTTTGCACTGTTTTTTTTCCATGTGTAAACAAGCCCCTGATTTATGGGGGAAAAAACCCAAACTGCTATCACGGTTGACTTGCATTTGGGCCTTCTGTGTAGAGGCATTCACAAGACATGGTGCTTGAAGAGTTCAGATGAAATTGTCCTGCCAGTGCTATGTGTGAGCTGATGCAAGCTTCTGGGTTATTAACTGATGTTCCAGAAGTGAAGCAATATTAAAATAGGGTAGTCTCCAACTCCCAAAGTAAAATCATAGCTATCCATGCATGTTGCATGGAATCCATGCAAAAACATCAAAAAATAGAACAAATAATTCTGTTTGAATCGAATAACACAGCATGGCCTCATCTGTAGTCCATGCTCATGTCTTTGGAAACCTGTTAAGTCTCAAGTTAAGTCTTTCAATCTCTTCTGCTCTCTGATTATTTTTCTTAGTCCTAGAAGGCTCTGCATTGAATTGTGCCTTTTGAAACACAAGTATTCTTTAAAGATGTCTCACCAAATAAAAAAGTACTTAATTTGCATTTTAAGCATAAGAAAAAGTTATAAAAGCCTTTGTTAGCATAGATTTTTTTTTCAAGATAAAACAGGCCACCTAATTTACATCCTAATGTCTCTTGAAGAACAGGAAACCTATCAGACAATAATATGCTCAGTGACACTTCACATCTTCTTTTTCCCAGGTTTAACCATGCACTTCACAAGGTTTGTGTTTAGATAATGTGTGCATCACTAGCTTCTTTGAGTTGCTTGCATCTAACAAGCAAAGCCAGATAGAAAAGGATTTTTTTCAATTTTAGGGTATTCTAAAATTTCAATAGTAATTTTTATGTCTCTGAAAAAAAATCTTTTCCTTTAATAAACAATCAAAACCTCTTGTTTTGAGCATCTGAATTGATTCATTTTGGTACATACATGTTCAATTTTGCACCTTTTTTTAAAGGAGTATTTTAAATGAAAGCTTGTTTCAAATTTTAAAAATCATTTAATATTACTATGTTTTTAGAAAGATAAAGGAAGAAAACAGGAATATATTTTAGTTCAGTACAAAAACATAAAATGAGTTATGTGTCCCTGAAAAGTTTTTGTGCCTGAAAAAGTACCATGTGACAGTAATTATTTTTTTTGTTCTAGCAGCCAGATTTTAGTTAAAACTGCAGTCTATGAATCTGCTACTTTTACACACAGGATGAACTATGACAAGTCACACATATACAACCAGTTAGCCCTCCACTAGTTTTTGCCTCAAACATGTCTCCTGGACAAACCTAATTTTGAAAATACTAGGAAAGAGGAAAAGCCAAACACCTGAAAAGTCAAAACAGAAAGAACTAGCTTTACAACTTCTTCATATGTTCAGATTCTTTTTGATCCAGGTTTCCTTTAACATGATGAATCGCCCACCTTTTCTCTCTTGATTTCTTTCCAGGCATAAGTGGCCCTGCCTAGCTCACTGTTCCCAGTCCTCTGCCCCACCAGCTCCTCTTTTCCAAGCCTTCTCATCCTCCAGGTCAGCTGCTGCTCTCTCCCACGCTGATGTTTCCCGCATTCCTTCCGGAAATGTTGTTGTAATAATTTCTGTGAATTTGTTCTTTCTCACTGCCAAAACCCAATTTTCTGTTTAAGAAACCAAAAGTCTCCAGAGTTTTCCAAAGTAAAAGGAGTCAGGTTGTTTGTGGGTTTGTTGCATTTTGGGTTTTTTTAAGGTGGGCAAAAGGATGAATGTTGACTTAACCTTGTCCTCCACAAGAAATTCTGTGAAGACCAAAACACATATAGCCATTTTTTCTACTGGCTTATGTCTCATAATGACTACTGACTCTAACTGAAGCTTCATCTGTGTTTGGAGCTTCTCCCCCATGTGATTTTTTCCTATGTTTTAACTGTGTGCAGTCACAGTACTGCTTTTCCTACTATTGCAGTGCCTCAGGGGCATTTGCAAGTTTTCTCCCCTCATTTTTGCTACCTATTCTTACATAAAAACTTGCTTATATTTGAGATGTGTATATCTCTGCTGATGTATATTGAAACTGGTCAATGAGTTACTGGAGGTAGCAAAGAACAGTTAGACATAGGAAATTAAACTAAAACCAACCAAACCAGTTGAGCTGGAGTTTTCTGAAAAAACATTGTCTAGTAAGGCTGCAAGCAATATTTCATTGTATCCAGGCCTCTTACACTTATCACCCTGACATTAGCTACAGTATCTTTCGGTATGAGGAAAAAAAAAAAAGGGGGGGTTATGAACTTCTGGAAGTATTTGTGAAGTGCTAGCAAGTTTGGCAGCTTTCAGAGCTCCAGGAGTACTATAGGCAAACAACATGTTTGATTTTGCACCTGTTTTATTTTTTATTTATTGACATCAACAAACAAGGCTGTAGAAATCACAAATGCATATGAACTACACAATAATCATTCCCAACAGTTAACTCAAGCAAAGGTTTGCCATGCTTAGCATGTAATTAACAGTGAACAGATAAACAAAAACTGGGCATTTCAGAACTGTCCTCTTTACACAAGCTTGAGCATTGGATGTCCAGTTCTTGGAAGACAAGCTGGAGTGTGCAAATGATAAGAGCTGATACATGCACAAGCATTTCTATGACTAGAGGGTAAAAAAACCCAAAGTTGGCCAAAGCTACAAAGTGGAAGTACTTTTACCTCTCTTCCTTCAGTGAGCTCACTACAGACTGGCAGAAGACGTCCAAAGTGAGGGGGGGGGGGGGGGGGCGGGGCATGAAGGTGGCGGGGAGAAAAGAGAGATTAAAAATAAAAGGTTTATCAGTATGCTTTCCTTATGATACGACAATCTGGCTTTCAGCTGAGTCCCCAGTGGTCCCAGGATTGTTTCCATTACCAAGAATCACTGAACAGTTCAAGTAGGAAAATACCACTGGAAGTCAACTTGTCCAATCTCGCCTGCTCAAGCACAGCCACCTACAGCCAGCTGCCCAGGCATCTTTTGAATATCTTAAAGCATGGAGACTCCACCACCTTTCTAGACGACCTGTGGCAGAGTAGAATCATCCTCACAGTAAAAAAGGGTTTGCTGGTGTTCAGATGGGAACACCTGTGTTTCACTGTCTTCCCATTTTCCCATTGCCTCTTGCCCTGTTGCTGGGCACCACTGGAAAAAGCCTGGCTCCATTTTCTTTGCACCCTCCCTTCAGGTATTCATATACATCGTTAAGATCCCTCCCGAGTCTGCTTTTCCCCAGGCTGAACAGCCCCAGCTTTTAGGCTGAGCAATCAGGTGATAGTACCTTACTGTGATGCAAGACAGACCTCACTGGGTAAAATAAGATAAAGGTTTCACACCAGGGAAAAAAAAAAGAACAAAACTTTTGGGTGTTAACCAAGTGACCAAACTTTAAAACCAAACCAAAAAAAAAAAAAAAAAAAAAAAGGGGGGGGATTGTTCAGCATAAGACTGAAGGCAGTATCTCATTTTTTCTTTATGTTCCCTGTCTCCCCTAATCATACGCTCCAGTGCCAGATTTCTCAGCCTGCCAGGTTGTTTTATAACTCTAATTGATTTCAGTTTGGATTCAAGCTTCCTGCGTTACAAACCCAAACTTCTGAAGCTGCTTTTGAAAAAGCACATTTGGAAGACCAAAATTCTGGTTCTAGATCAGATTTTGGCCCATGGGTTCCTATGTGCCTTCCTGAGGTCATTCAGATTACAGAAACCCACACCCATATGCTTGTCTCCCTGCAAGGACCGGTTGGTAACTCTATTTTAATACACACAGGCAGTTAGTAAAGAGTTCTGGGAATTTAAGAAAGTATGTTCTGAGGAGCGTTATTTCATATATATTTGGTTGATAGTGGTGGATGGATTTCTTAAAAGCTGGTGAAGAAATAACCTTTCATAAGTGAGCTGCCTACACATAGGGAAAGGAACCATTCAGGGGACATAGGAAGGACTTTCCAGAAATGTGGTTTTTGTTCTATTTCTCCCAAACTGAAGACCTGTAGTTGTTGCAGTGCAACACTCTGGCACAGGCTCAAGGCTTTTGTCTCTAGCTGTTACTGCTGTGGTTAACAAGTGCATGACTTAACAGCTAACTGTAGGTCCAAGACTCTGAAATATCTTCCAAAATTAGATCTAAAAAAAACCCATCACTCTACAATCTTTAGATTATTTTGTAAGACCTGCTTTATCACTCAAGCTTTCCCAAAGGACCAGAGTGAAAGCAATAAAATAGGATTATAAAACAACAGTCTTTCACTAAAATGAGAGCAGAAGTGCAACCATCACATTTCTTCAGACACAGCAGGCTATCATTTTATCTGGCATAAGAAGGACAATTAATAACTACTTTTGAAATATCTGTGGTGGTGTTTTAAGTCTTAGACAGGGCTCTGAGAATTGCTTTGGAAATCTTAATAGACTAAGTATACAGTGTGATGGTGTGTGTCATTTACAGATACATTAATTTAATAGTTATATAAATTACACATACGTGGAGGTGTTATGCTTAGGAGTTCAGAGATGTGATTTATTAACTGAACATATCTCCTTTATCTTCTTGCCAGTTGTCTGCTGTCCAGCTTGTCTTTGGTGAAATTTATTCCAGCATCCAAATTTTTGAGAGGCATAATTTTCCTCCTGAAACAAAGAAATAGGAATCTTGGGAGGTTTTCTTGGGTTGTTTGGTGGGTTTTTTTGCCCTGCTCCTCCCCCTCAAGTTATACCTGTCTGAAACCTGCAGCGAACAAAAGCTGGTTTGCATTCCCTGATAGATTTTCCTATACCTAATAGGAAAAAAAAAACCACCTGTTAAAACCTAAACAATGTAAACATTAATGCTAAATAAAGTAAGTTAATAAAAGATGTTACTCAGCTTACCATAATGTCTCAAGACTTGCTTCTAAGCATTAAAAGGTGCTGTAATTATTGTAAGGGATTAAAAAACCCAACAAACTAATTTAGATGTTTGTTTAACCTATGACTGCATTCTCTTATGCACTGCAAAAAACTTGTTAAACAGATCTAATAGGAGTAGAAAAGCAAATACCCCAGATGAGAATACATTCAATTTACCCACATGTAACTGGCAATTCAATAAACAAGGTGAAGAATTTCAGACTTCTAAAGCTTTTCCCATATCTTGAGTAATCATGATGTCACATTTTACACAGAGGTATATTGAATTATCTACTATTTTACCAGAAGTCATCTGAGCTGGTTTCATCTTAGGGGTGCAATTCACTTATCCTGAATATCCTGTGACAAGACCTTCCCATCATAACATTATTTAAGTCATAGCAACAAAGGGAATGAGACCAGACGAGTGGAAAAAGGTCTTCCATTTTTGGAAGCTGACTGCTATACTACTAAAGTAGTCAGAAGCAAACTGGAAACTTTTTTTTTATTATGACAACAGTTACAGCAGTCCTGAGGCATAGCCATGTGTAGCTAAGAGGCTGAAGAAGGAGGAAAGAAACACACATTTTTCTGCAATACAGCAGAGGTGGAGCATGCGGTGAACAGCATGGATATAATTTGTGACTCGAATACAGTCTCTAGTAGGCTTAATTAGAACATGCATCTTTCTGGTGAAGCTAACGGACACCCAGTACTGGGTTAGTTGTTCCCTCTGAGGACAGGTGGAAGCTTCAGCTGAGCAGGGAAAGAGTTCTTTGTTTCACTAAGGTAGAATGCAACACTACAAAAAAACACTTCTCTGAGATCTGTTATGCCTTCATCAGACCATGCCCCACACCCCCCACTTGAATGTGTTAATATCTTCACACCACCTTCACAGCACTGGAAAAACATTTTCCAAAGAAGGATTCCTAAATCCCTTTTTAATTTAATCGTTTTGTCACTATCATTGTTGTGCCTCTGTGCTATTTCTGACCTGTAACCCAGGTTAGCATCAATTTGTAATTTCCCTTTTAATAAAAATTTTAATAAGCTGCCCTACTGCAAGAGGTATAACAACAAAGAGAAGAAAAACCATGCACATGTTGCTTCCTTCAGTTATTTGCTTTCCAACAGCTGGATAGGAAATCTCAGGAGAGTTTGCTTTATTTAAATGTATATCTGATGTCATTACCAGCATTTCACTGGGAGGTCATACTAATCTCCAGTGTTCCGCTCTGCCTTTTTGTATCTGTTGGCCTATGTGTACCTGCTGTGCTGACCACTGCAAGTTATTACTTACATAAAACCAAAACCTTCAGTATTGCTCAAACTGCAGACAAAGCTTTACCCTTAAAGACAAAAATCTTCACACATTTCTTCTCTGTACTCTACAACTTGGAAATCACACGCACTAGGTCAGCAGGCCACCTTGGACTGGCCACAGTGGAGAATACTACTAAGACAGCCAGTATACACAATGTTTTTACTTGCCCATTTAAATAAGTACAAGAGAAAAAATGAAAGGAAACTTTGTAATACAATTCAGGCCATTAATGCTATCTTCTCAAATTTGTAGAAGAGATGCCAACTGCAAAAGAGGTGTTTAATTACAGTTCATAAGTACCTATAACACACTAAAATCTAGATATTCAAACTAAGATTAGCTTCCTCCTGCAATCACCACTGTAAGCCTTGCAAGGGACAAACTGTATGCACTGAGGTTAAAAACAGAAAATGCAAGATGGCATGGGGAGGTAAATCACTTTCACCAGGGCTAAAACAAAACATACTTAATGAAAACATCTAAATACTGGACATTAAATAGAAGCTGAGAGGAGCAGGAAAGAAAGGAAGAAAGGAAGAAAAAGGAAGGAAAGAAGGAAGGAAGGAAGGAAGGAAGGAAGGAAGGAAGGAAGGAGGGAAGGTAGGAAGGGAGGGAGGGAGGGAGGGAGGAGAGGGAGGGAGGGAGGGGAAAGAAGAAGCTAGGACTGGTCCAAAACTATACTGATGGAAAGCAAATTGGTTGGCAGAGTAGTAGTCTTTGAAGATTTAGTGCTACCACAAACTGGGGACTATTTTATTTTATGAGAGTGACAGAAGCATATAATAAATGAAAAGCTTTTGTCAGAACTAGGACGAGCACCTGTATTATGACATACATGATAAGTGTTAGCAATGAAAGGAACTACTCTGTTCTGTTAATATGCAAGGAGTGTGGGGGGGGTTTCTGCCATCCCTTCCTTGTTTGCATGCAATACAACTTTGACTCATGCGTTTTTGACAGGATTTTTTTCCAAAACTGTCTGCTTCCTGCAGAAGTTTTTTGAGCTCTCATTGAAACATATTTTGATCAGAAATGGAAAAGAGCTGACACAGATGCCCCCCACCCAATTTTACGATGCCACTGCCATACCTTAAGAATGCTGTACTTTGGGTACCTCACAGTCTTATCTGATGCAAATGGAGTCACACTGTAGTTCCGTTATATTCCACAGCTGCTGAATAAGAGGGAACATTGCGGGGCAGGGTATTCTTTTTCCTCACAAACCTGATACCGTTCATTTAAAAAAAAAAAAACACAAACTTTTTTTTCCTATTGAAAATTCAATCTATCTCCTTTATCCCATGAAAAAAATGGAAAAGTGTGTGTGGTTCCTAGAGGCACAGGTTAGGTGTTGCTGGACTCGCAGTTTGGAGTATACCTGCCATAATGCACTTGAGTCACCCTCCTTGTTGAATCACTAAAATACGTCTTGGAAATCTCTGGTTATATTTTCTTTCAATTTACCTGAAGAAGTTGTGTTTCTGGGAGAGGAGGAAGAAAAGAAAGACATTCATTGAAATAAAAACAACATAAAGTGAAGTCTTCCCAAGACAAAACTTATGAAATTCCTGAATTGTTTTTCCTGTGCTACCAGTAGAAAGATTTGTATGATATGATGTAGTAGGATGCATGAATTCTAAAGTAAAGAACATAGACATTGGAGGATGGAAGTTCCCTGCAGTGCCAAAGGACTCATGAAAAGGAAGCAGGCAAATGGCTGAGCTGCTGAAGTGTGTTAGGTGTGCTGCATTGGCTCACCCATTCTTCCATTGAGGCTAAAGGAAGTACTTAACAGAAACCATCATTACACACCTTTCAGAAAAAACGTTTTGAGAAGACAACTCCTATGTGAACTTAGAAGTTTTCACATTTTTCACACATAAATGAAAAACCTGAAGCCATAATATTAAAAAAAAATAAATAAAAATCAAACCTTAGTTAAAGCATGTGGATTATTGCCATGGATCTCCATTGAAGTCAGTTGATAGTTGAAGCTTTTGAAAGACAAAGCTTGATATTCAGGCTAGATCAACAGGCACGGGTGACTGGTACATGCATCTCAAATGCTGCTTATAGTCAGTGGTTTATATGCAAACAGCTTCATGAAATACTGAGTTTCAAAATGAAACTTAAACTGGGAGAGATTGAAAAAATGCTGACTTGAAATAGGCAAGAATTTCCAGTTCTAGAGATATGAAGGAAGAGTTTTCTAGAAGTGATGCCAGATAATTAAAAAGAAACATTTAAAGAGCATATTGAGCATATTGAAACTTGAGCAAGAGATATAATCTCCAGCTAAGTCTACTTAACTTTAATAAAGCCAATTAATTTCACTCTTCTTTTGAAGAAAAACTAAGGTTCCTCTTTCATATATGTGTTTCAGATCAGTAAAAATACTTAAGACATTTGCATGTGACTGATACACCATCCAGCTTCAAAAGGAAGATGGCTAACTATGAATTTGGAAGTGTTACAGTGCTCATTAGTTTAATCAACTTTTATTTCACCAGTAATAAGCCCTATAAACACAGGTGGTTCCTCTTAACATCAGGAAACAATATTTTAATGTAAGGGTGACTGAACATGGGAACAGGTTGCCCAAGGAGGTGGTGGAGTCTCCATCCTTTGAGAGACTTAAAAGCCATATGGACACAGCACTGCACAACTGGCATAGGTTGCCCTGCTGGAACTGGAGGGCTGGACCAGATGACCTCCAGAGATCATTTCAAATCATTCTGTGATTCTACACTCAGTAACGCAACATCTTCTGCTCAATGCAATATTTGTATTTCCAGAGCTAAGAACAGAGAAATGGCTTCACTTCAATTTCTTGAATGGGACATAAAATAACAAAGAATGTTGACATTTTTTGTTATTCCCAGTATATTCACATTTTTTCATAGATATTGTATACTTAGGTGTTTGTATGTGGCTACAGTTTTCGGAATGCATTTATGCTTTCTGCTTGCTTCTATTTTGGCAAATTTTCATTTTCTGAAGTGGTTCAAAAGGATTTGTTTTTGGTCTAAAAATGTATATCAAGAATCTGGGCATAGAGCCTGAGATATCTTCAGGAGCCATTCTTTCTTTCCCCTCACACACGTTTCAGACTCCAAGAACAACTGTAATTTGAAAGTGACTGGAATATACATTTTACAAATCTTGTCGTACTTCTTGGGCCAAGTCAAGAATCACATCCTGACAACATTTAAGTGCATCCAGCCTATTCCTGAAAGTCAAGTCTGTCTCCCTGGTTGTTCAGACCACAGTGGCCAAAGTCTTGTTTGAAATTTTTTCAGTCTTTGGAGCTATGTATAGTTCTGCATAAATTCCTTCACTCACAGCTTTTGTTGAAGTAGGACCTCATCTACAATTTTTTTTTTCTACTCTGTTTGGTTTATCTCTGAATTACATAGATACAAGAGAGCTGTCTTAATTTATTGAAGATAAATGTCAAAAGCCTACCATGAAATGAACAACCTAAATAATTTTTACTTCCTGCACAGTGTTAAATGAAAAAAAAAAAAAAAACATTAAAAAGTTTTCTTCTACATGTTTAAACCCTTTGTATGAAACAGATTATCTTACTGCCTCTTCCAGAATCAGTCAATAAGATGCCTTTAAAATGTTGTACTCCTATCACTTTGATTATTGATTCAGTCAGGATTCTAGTAAAATTTAGGTAGGTCAAACAAAAATACAAACAATGCAACTTGATCTACTAATACAAGGAATTTTCTCATCCCCATGCCAACAGGAGAAGAAAGGAAAAAATAAGATCAAGAGAACCAAGAAGGAAGTAGGGTAGGGAGAGAGGGAGTGTGAGGGAGAATTACATAAATCCATTATATGACCTATATAAAACTCTACCATGAAAGACATTGGCATTTTTTTAGCGAAAAAAACCCAGTATTTAAAGCATCTTTTCATGATGTTAAGTATTTTCATGTTTTATCTAATCAATCAACAAATACTTCTGTTCTCAAATTCACATATTTTGTGCACTAATTCCCCATTTTCCAGCAATTTGTCTCTCATGTCAAGAAATCAACTCTGACATAATCTGGGAAATGTGGACCAGGACAAGGTAAAGGTGAGGAATGCGAAGGGAATAGGAACAGCATAAGTATCTGTGGAGGTATACAGAGCAGATCGTAAATTCTGGTTTTGCTCTACATAGTAGCTGTGTATTACAGCTGCACACCTCATTTGTCAAATTCAGCCATAAAGCTTCTCCATTAACTTCACAAAGATTATAACAGAGATGATTTGGCTCTGCAGATTGACTACAGAAAAGTTAGGAAGAAACTGCACACATAAAAATATCTAACAAAAGCTTTCTCTCTTTGTGCAAATTAGTCTTTCTACTGTAATTGATTGCTCAAATATTTTTTTAATAGAAGCAAGCAATGCTTTCTAAAGCAATTTTGAGCATACTGTTTGTTAAACCAAGACTGAAATTCTCACTTAAGAAGAGACATATTGCTAATGTACTATGTAAGGGAAGAAACACATTGCTTGTAGTGATTACAGGACTCAAGATATCTGTCTTCTTAAAATGCAGGAAAAAATTCAGAGTTAGTGTAATATTGTAAAAGAAAACTTCGCTTTAGTTTTGGTTGTTTGCATTTACTATTTGAAATAGTATTGCCATTTAAAATAGTGTTTTGGGAAAGTACTTACATTCCTTGTCAGGGTCCTCACCTCTAACCTCTTTTTAATATCAATAGAACATAACATATAACGTTTTCAAATGTGGCTATTCTTAATTGTACTTGATTAAAAAAATAAGTCTTTTCTGCTGAATATACAGCAAGCTATTTGACATTTGAGGTGTGCAATGAACACTGTAATAGCCTCACCAGATCAGACTAGCAATGTTTGTTACCAACGTTCCATAAAGAAGCCAGACAAAATATTTCTAAGGAGGGATTAAGAAACAGAGTAAAGACTGGCATCAGATAAATGCAAGCCTGTACTCCTCAAAAGTGGAAGAAAGAATACAAGTCTCTGAAGGTATGAGCATCTTGATATGTATAGTATGGGCAGTTCTGCTTATTGTGCCAACAGATAAAGGGGGGGAAATCCCACCTAGAAATAAAATTAGAAACCGTACACGTGGCAATAGGGAGTTGGTTATGTGTTTCTCTCCTCTTCACCCTTGACTCCTGGCTTACCATGGCTTGTGAAAATGTTGCATTAGACCAGCTATTCCTTAAGGAAAAATAGACCTTTTATCACTAGCTATAAACATAAAAGGAGAAGCAGAGATCTTCAGTTGGAAAATCAGTAGCTAACGGTTTCATTTCATTCAGTCCCCAGTATTTCCACTGTTTATTGGTTTAAAATTGAACAGTGTTCTCTTTCTAATTTTATTTTTATTTAGATTTTAATTTTAGACTATATTACTGCACTCCCTCCCATTCTGGACAAAGAAAGTTTTATTAGATAAAAGCAAGATTCAGTATCATTGATGTAAATACACATTTCTTTTCCCAAAGGTACTATTTTGGAATTCTAATTCAACTACAAAACTATCTAAACAAGGTCCCTCTTGTAAAACCAGGCCTCAAAGCCATGTTGAAGCTAGGGTGAACCTGCAGACCTAGTTTTAAGTCTCATCTTCTGCTCTTTTGAACTGGAGCTATACTGGTGTGTCCAAAGCTTTGCTTTTTTCATGGGAAGAAATCAAGGAACTGAACTTATGTCTCTATCTGGTACATGAGACAGAGAAGAAATCAACACGACATAATGTGTGAACTTACTTAGACTGGCCTTAAACCAGAACAATACCCAGACATTTGCTAAAACATTTTGCAACCAATAACTTGGCGTTCAATATTTACTCTATGAACAACAACACAAATTCTTGGCCTTCACAACGTGCTGAAACTGCCGTACACTCCAGAACTGAGTGTGCCTCTTCGAAGATGTAAAGGAGACATACATAGAAATATTACAGTCTTACTGAAGCCGTGAACTATGCACAGACTACTGACATGCCTTTAGAGTTTCGCACTAAAATTTCCTTCTGTTCCTTTATTTCACTCATTACTTTGATTCTCATTTATTGTTGTCTTAGTAGACCTGGTAAATAAATGCTCCTGCGCAGGTGTGTTTTCAGTCCTCTAAGACAGACTGCCTCTGCTGCTGACACGATTGGAGAGCTTTCAGTTGTGGCTAATCCTTGAAATTAAAACATAAAAAGGGTGGGATAGGGCATAGCCCCAAACTTACTTCTTGGTTTAAATAATTAGAATTTTGAAAAGATCAGCACAGGAGAGACAATTACAACTTAACAGAAGCTTAGGTCAGTAAAAACAAGGTTGTTAACAATAAAAGCAGAAGACAGCTGTCAGGCTGGGACATATTCTTGAAAGATAAGGAACACAAAGTTTGTTCACAGATTTTAAAGAAAAGGAGGCAGGGAAGGAAAAGTCACAATTCCCAGAATAAACACCCTTTTCTCTGTGGATGAAATCACACATTTTTAAGAAGGGTGGAGCAAGTATTGATGATCCCATAAGTTACTTATAAGATTTTCTCTGTCAAGGTGATGCAGACCTTTTAGACTTAGGTCCAGGTTTTAGAATAAAAGAAATCTATAATTCTGTGAGGACATTAAAGAGAATAAAATTGGATAGACTACCGAGACCTACAAAAACACACACAAAAAAATGCACTTCTCTTAGAATATACATGTGCAATACTCATACCTGGCAGCAGACAAGAAGAAGTTAACAATAAAGCTGTGACATGTAACACAAAGCAGTGAGCTACATCTGAGAGAAATCGTGTTTACAATCTAAGACACAATGAAAATCAAAATTCCTCTTTCACCACACACCAACTCATGGATTGCTTTAAGTTTCTATAAAGTATGGAGTTTGTTGTTCACTTAGCCACCTGGTTGCTGTGTTACCCATGAGCCTATGTGTCATAATTTCATATGTTCCAGGATGCAACCAACCATGTCACGAAACAAAAATTCAAGCCCTATCATACCACCTATCAGGAAAAATCTGAGGGTGTAGTATTGGGGAGCTTTTTTTTAACGTTTTTTTTTTTCCTTCTGTTTTTTTAAAAAGAAGATCTATTATAACATTTATGTAGTTTAAAGCTTAAAGAAAGAAAAATATTTTTAATATACCATGCCGCTAAATCTGTGAAAACATGCTAGTTTTTAACTGTGTGTTTAAGAAAGTCATGTTGTTTCTTTAGACTGCTGTTGTTTCATTTGTGATTTTACTGTCTTTGTAAGAGTTCTAAGCAAATATTATGTTACTATCATATAACGGATCGTTTAACATTTCATAGGTTTTCATTTTTTTTAAATATGTTTCATTCCTTTCGAAAAGAGTTGATAATGTGATCTAATGCAAATGTTTGCAACTCTCAGATGAAGGATAACATTTTAATGGGATTATCTGGTAGTCCTAAAAGTTACACCAAGGGAAAGGCCCCTGTGTTCCAGTCCTAGATCAGAGTCTGATGGAAGCCGTAGGGGGCTCAGCACAAGGCAGCTGCTCAAATATTTATTTGTCTCACTTCTTGAGTGTGCTTTGAACTTAACACAGCACTGTTTTTTGATGCCACTGGTATCTCAGCTAGCTGCATTGCTATCAATGTTGGCATAAGCAAAGGGTCCCAGTGAACCCCACGGACAGATTTCAGAGTTTTGAATTCATAAGTAAACCAAGAAAGTTCTTATTCATCCCCTTCTTCACGAGTATTGTTTGCAGGGAGAAGCAATTTGTTTATTAAATGTTTAAACTGGTGACTGCATGTTTGTCCTGGTTTCAGCTGGGATAGGGTTAATTTTCTTCCTAGTAGCTGGCGCAGTGCTGTGGCTTGGATTTGGTGTAAGAAAAATGTTGACAGCACACTGATGGTTTTAGTTGTTGCTGGGTGATGTTTATACTAAATCAGGGACTTTTCAGTTCCTTGGGCCCTACCAGCGAGAGGGCTGGAGGGACACGGGAAACTGGGAGGGGACACAGCCAGGGCAGGTGACCCAAACTGGCCAAAGGGATATTCCATACCATATGACGCCATGCTGAGTATATAAACTGGGGGAAGAAGCAGGAAGGGGGGGACATCCAGCATTGTGGCATTTGTCTTCCCAAATAACCGTTACACGTGACGGAGCCCGGCTTCCCTGGGGATGGCCGAACACCTGCCTGCCCATGGGGAGTGGTGAATGGATTCCTTGCTCTGCTTTGCTTGTGTGTGCGGCTTTTGCTTTACCTATTAAATTGTTCTTATCCCAGCCCTTGAGTTTTACATTCCTCTCCAATTCTCCTCGTCACCCCTCTGTGGAAGGGGGAGTGAGCGAGTGGCTGCGTGGTGCTGGGTTGCCAGCCAGGGTCAAAACACGACAATGTTCCAGCTCAAAAGACAGAAACTATCAGACTGATTTGACTAAAGAGTGAGACTACATTGTCTAACTTTGCATTTTTACATGGGGCCTTAGGGTCTGTGTTTTTTGAGATGGAGTCTTCTACTTTTTTTATAAATGTAGATGGTATTTGGACTGTAGCTGTTAGAAGATTAAAAAAAAATACAAACGCATATTTGACGCATAATAAACCACCACCTCAAAAACTTTCAGCGTTCTTTTGTACCTCTTTTCCATATTCCAGCCAAGACCTACACAGAAGAAATCAGGGGATCCAACTTCTGGGCACCATTTTTAGCAGATACTTAAGATTACTTGAAATAAAGGAAGTGGAAATAAGACATACAAAAAATTCTTTTTTCAACCTACTACTTTATGCAATGACATCCACTAATAGCTCTTGTTTCTTAAAAATTGTGTGTACTACAGTAACCTCTGTAAGGCACTGCAAGCCATAGATCTGATTGTCCTACATAACATGTATTGTAATACCACTATGTGATGCTTTCTATTTCCAAGAATTTTCTAGAACAGTTATTTATGTCTTATAGAAGGCTAAATTACTCATGTATACTACCAGACTTGGTCTTAGTAGGTCCTGACCTTACCTGCTTCTAGTTTGAGTGATGACCCTGGGCAAACCTTTTCATCTTTCTATGCAACACATTCCCCATTTGCAAAGATTCAGAATCCCTTTGTGAAGTTGTTGGTAAAATGCCATTCCAGCTAAAGGCTCAAACACCATCACCAAGTCTCTTTATCTCAGAGAGAAAACTGAGGTGGTTAGATTTGCTCAAGGAAAATAAAGAATCCATGGCATAACTGTGATTTGATTGCACGTATTTTTTTCAGGATTTTTCAATGGCTAAATTTGAGGGAGTGAAAGAAGGACAGAAGATAAAACATTTTGATGCCTCTTGTTGCTAAACTGAATTACTTACATTAATTTTTCACAAAAGGGAAAGCAGGTTGTGTCATTGTGAAATTACATAACATCAGAAGTGTTAGAATACTTTCTATACATTCTCAAATACATAATGAATGCATAAAAAGCAATATATTCATTAGCAAGAGACTTTTCTGGAGAAGGTACTCTCGATGCCAATCAGATGAAACATAAAAAACATCCTTCATTACAAAAGCAAAACCAAGGAAACACTGATCTTCCTAGCATTCAGTCCTGTGCGTCTGCCTTCATAGCTTTTTCACAAGTCTCTCCTACAAAAATTACAGCAATTATTGAAATATTCTTTTCTAGAACACCAGCACTCTCCCAACTTTTTAAAAAATGTCTTAGCTACACCAGTCACTGAGAAAACTATGAGAGGAAGTGGTAGCACTGTACTTTGTCAGATGGGCAAAGAGATTGGATCACAGCATCCGGTAGCCCAGGAGCAGAACTGAGATCCAGCTCAGCAAACCACAAGTGTGAAGGCTATGGGACATTCCTAGCACCAGTTAGTGGTGCGGTACCTTAGTGAAAACTTGCCTTTTGCTAGGGACAGTTAAAGGAATTAAGGAAAGCATCTCATCTATGGAGGTAGAAGTACTAGCACTAGCATGAATTATTGCTCTGTAAAAAAAGACTGTGGAAAGAAATCTATCCTTCATCAATACGATCATGCTAAACCAGGCTGGATATTTCCTTTGAGCACACATGGTGGACATTTCTTTGGAGTGATACTAATGTCTCCTCATCTGTTCTTATAAAGTGTTTTATTTTCTTCTCAAAACCAGGCCATGCTGTGGATGGAAACGTCTGTATCAACATTGTTCTGACTACTGTTACTTTCCAGATCCCAGAAGGGCAAAACTGGTATGAAGCAACTCTCTCCTATGGCAGTGGGGCAGTAGGACCACAAGGTGGCTCTGGGGGTCACCTGGCAGCTGAAGGAGATAATGAGCTAGAGGACTTGGGAATTTTGGGGCAGAAACCATCAACCCCAGAGGAGGAGGAAAGACAGATGGGTTTCCCTCCATCCCCAGTAGCAGAAGCCCCCAAGCACATCAGGGCCAGGGCTGGGACACACCAGGGCTGGGACACTGGACTGTGGGTGGGGGCATCACTGGAGCAGGATTAAGCTGACATGGGAATCCTGGTCCCAGGGCAGGCCCACGGGTCACCCCGATCAAAGTAGTAACAAAAGGAACCACCGCTGGTTTTGGCTGGGATAGAGTTCAATTTCTTCATAGTCACTTGTATGGTGCTGCCAACACCTGCCTAACAATGGGAAACAGGGAATGAATTCCTCGTTTTGCTTTGTTTGCACACGCAGTTTTCGCTTTACCTATTAAACTGTCTTTGTCTCAATCAAAGAGTTTTTGCACTTTTGCCCTTCTGATTCTGCAGCCTATTCTCACTGGTAGGGAGTGAGCAAGCAGCTTAGCCAAAACCAATAAAGGAACATATTTCATGCATCAGAACACAAAATGCAATTTCTTTTTGTTTTTCTCTGAGAAAATTCTGAATTTTCTCTAAGAAAAAAAAAGCAGAGGAATAAGGCAAAAGCATAACATAATGACATTATCGGAAAAGCAAGATAAAGGTAACTTTTTGTTCACAACACACCAGTTAGATTAGTATTATCTGCTATAATAATAACATTAAGCACAAAGCATAACAAAGAACTTAAATCAATTGCATTATCAATTACACTAATTATGGATATTATAAGAAATATGTATTTCAAAGGTTTGATTCAAATCTGCTTAGGAAGGGGAAGATTATTCATTTGCTCATTCTTTAATATACCATAATAGCTTTTATTTTGCTGTGATCCTTGTGTTCATATTTAAACTTTTGGAATTAAATATGATTGTTTCATGTTGTAAATTATAACACTGAAGTATCAAGTATTAAATACTGTCCTTGTTGTTGCATCAATAAACTGATTTACTCCAGTTAAAATCAGATAACTTTCTGACAAAGTTACACGGGGTAGGGGGTTTGTGCGTATGAAGCACTTCAGATTTTGCAAAAGGATAGTAAGCAGGTTTGATGTCACTACACAATGGGCTTGGAAATTTTAAAATTTTCCTTCCTTAAGGCATTCATGACAAATTCTATACACTGTTATGTAAAATTTTGCTTTAATACTCCATCTTACCTTCTAGCAGAAATTTGTTTGGTAACTACAAATGGAAAGTACCATATAGAAATGACATGATGATGATGACAATGTTTTATTTTCCTTATATGGATCACATTTGTTCAGTGTTATAAGAAGCATTATGAGTAGGGGAACTGTGGTTTAGTTCAGAACAGGGATATCTTGGATTTTTTGCTGATTTGAACAAAATTAAACCAAAAAGTCATTATGAAAGCCTCCTTTTCTCACAGTGTATCCAGGCCTCTCTCCTCACAGTTTCCCTTCCTGCACTGACTGGGTTGCATGTAGGCAGTATTTGCTAGACTATTTGAAAGACTGGAAAAGGAGACATTTCCTTTTGTGAAGTCCTGTCGTTGGCTTTGCATTCAAGATTGCCAAAAATACTGAGATGTTAGCTTCCTGCATTTGATAATAAAATACAAATTATTTGTCTACATATTCAAAAGTAAAATCCTTTTCAGTGAGAAAACCAAAAAAAAAAAAAAAAAAAAAAGAGTAAAACCAGGCTCAATTTTGCACGAAGAAAGCATCCTAACAATTACCAGAATACGAAAACATGCTCTTAACCTTAAATAAAAATAAAATAAAAAAAAAAACAAAAAACAAAAAAAACCCCAAAAAACAATATCAGAAGGTGTCAGGATCTAACCTTTAAATGTGTCAGTTGGTATGGAGGCTGACTGGTATTCTTTATTTGCAAAAAGTCAACAATACTTTTCCTGGAATTTCACATATAACCATTGCTTTGGTTTTGATATTTGCCTAGATATTCTTTGTTTTGAGGTGATGTCTTTAACAATCTGGAGAGAACTCAGCAGTTTTATCAAGCATGTTCAAAGAAAGCGAAGTTTCTTCTAAGAAGTTTTGATTTTCAGTTTCAGCAAGATGCCTTTATAGGGCATCTGAAAAATTCACCAATCTAAGACTAGCAAAGTTAGAGAAAACCAGTTCCATACTTACAGGTTAGCAAAACAGCTGGGCGTTTTGAAGATTTTTCTTTCAATGACAGAATGTCATTTTGCCATTTGTCAGATCAAATCTACTGAATTCAGAACAAGAGTCAGTCTCTTCTCCAGTCTGAAGGGTTGTCCTGGACTGACAGTGGCTTACTTTGAAAACCACCTGGGAAGCAGGTCAGTCCAGAATTTTAACTTTGGTCCAACCCTCTTGTCCAATTTGACATATTTTACCAGTTCTGAAAACATCCTGGCATCTTCAGACCTAGTAGACAGACCTGTGTATACTGCTGTCAAGAATACTTTCTATGGCAGGAAGCAGGAAGGTGGCATAACCATGCAGGGTTCTGTAAAGGAAAAGGGGAGGAGGTGAATGGGTGGGATCTGAAGGTAGAACATGTTTACTTTCACTGTGGAAATCTTATTTATTTATTTATTTATTTATGAAAATGTTGTGCTTATTTCTTTCAAATGGGAGAACATTTAAAAAGAGACCATTGTATTTAACATCACAACTGGAAAACAGGACATTGGTACATTTCCTTTCGTTATTGCCAGAGGGGAAATCTGAATCACCTTTCTTGAAAAACAGCCACTATATAGTTTCATTGTACCCGGAGTGATGACCTGAGTATTAGCACAACTGGCCTCTGCCCTTTTCCTTGGCAGGGTTACATTAATTAGTCTTGTGTAACTATAGAAAGAAAAAATCCATTAATTTGATGAAACTACTGCAGATTTACACGAAACTGAGAAAAAGAGTGTAGCCCATTGTATAAAATAGAAGAAGTCCTATTAGGATGCCATTTACTTTTCTCTAGCTGTAAATGAGATCTTTATTTCTAAATGTGAACAAAAGTCAGTAATTTACTATGTTATGAGGAATATTAGGAAGAACACTGGCCTTCCCTGTGAGTTCTTAATTAACTGAACAATTTCAGTGCCATTAAGCACCTCTTGTGCAGCAAGCAAGACAGATTTTTGGTCTTGAGTGGCCACTAATGAAACCTTTCTGGGACAGCATGTGACATTTAGTACACTTCAAAGCTCATATACTCTACAAAGAGCTTCCCCGATGAGTCTGCTGCATCCTTTTACCCTGTCCTTTCCTCACACTTTGCACCATCCCATCAGAACCAGAGATCATAACTTCCAAAGTGGCTTATCATTGGGTTTTAGCTTTTCTTCACCTTCTCCAGTACTACACCATTTCTCATCTCATCATGGAGGTCCAGATCCAGAACCTGGCATGGATAATTTTATTAGTTTCTTTGGACTTGGAAAAGGTGTTTCAGCTTCATGTCATGTTGGGTGTACTTTACCCCACATTCCATGTCCTTCAGTTCTGCCTTTGCTTCCCTCAAGGATCAGAAGGCATGAAAATAATTTCTCCTTTCAACTAATACTTGGAAATTGTACAAGGAAACCACAGGGAACCGTTTCAACTTCTCAATGATTTTTTCAGTATTTCAGAACATTTCAGACCCCAGAGCTGGATGACAAGAGTGAGCAGAATCACCTCCCTTGCCCTTCTGGCCGCACATCTTTTCTTGCAGCCCAGGATATGGTTGGCTTTCTCGGCTGCAGGCACACATTGCTGGCTCCTGTCCAACTTTTCACCCACCGGTATCCCCAAGTACATTTCCACAGGGCTGCTCTCAATCCATTCATCACCCAGAACACACACACTAGCTTTTAAATTAATGTTAAGGCTTTGGTGGCTGCAGAAACCACAGTTTATGTCTTTGATATACATATTTCAGTTCAATCTGAATGTAAGAAGTAATGGCATCTATAATGAAACCTTCTGTATATGAAAGGCAACCTTGCAATTAGTACTTTCTAAAGTTTACCAACTTTTTGCCTGATCTTGTTTATAAGTATCTTTATTCTGCCCAATATTTATTTTTATGTCATTGATGAAAATCATGGTCAAAATCAAGTGGATATCATTTAGTCTGGCAAGTTATTATACTAAATTAATGCTAAATGTCTTGTTACAGTGTGCGGTAAGGTCATTCATAAACAACAGACTGGATGGTTGCTTGACAAGCATTTTTTTAAAAAATTCTGGGACAGGAAAGGGCACAGAAACATCAGGTTTCATAGAAGAGACAGACTATGTTTAGTCAGCAATACAAGAAGCACTGCAAAATATTAAAAATGTGTCAGAATAAGTAAAGCCTCACGTTGAGCTGTTTATCTTCCTTAAGAATGCCAAGGATTGTACACAATAATTCCTTACCTTAGTAACTTGTTAGCTGTAATGATAAGTAAGGTTTAACTACAGTTTGCCATCACCTAAAACACACTTCTAAAGATACCATCAGACCAGTGTTTCAGGACATCTCTTACAAAAATTGTGCCCTGCTCCCTGTCATATTAGGAACAAAAACACCTATGCATATGTTTTTCATATCCTTTTGCAATACTGGTATTGTTAAAGAAATTACTGCATAGGTCCAATTCATTGCCAGGGCTACATGGCAAGAATAGTCTAATTTGTTCTAAAATACCTGTGTTTTTTAAGAAAAAAATCATAACTACTAGTTCGTATGGTTTCTTGACATAAAACGTTCCAAAAACGTATAATTGAACTCATAGAGTTTTTATTGAGATTAAATATTCATCAAGCATGTTTTATTGTTTTTAATTAGATGTGAGTAAGTAAATTTTAAGGGATAATGCATTTGGTCCTATTGGTCTTTATTCTTTTACTGCAGTTATCTCTGTATACACCAGTAATTTGAGACTATTCATCAAATAATTTCAGACGCAATTCACTATCACTCATTTGTAGGCTATTCGATCAGAATATTAAATGCTAACATTTGAATGGTTTTAACTGGCCAGATGATAGAGCTCGTTTTCTTCATGGGATGTGTTTTAATTAGCAAATTAAGCTGTAATTATTAGTTGTGAAATTACATTGATTTCCTAATTTGGTCTAGGCTAGATTTTCCTGACAATGTGGGGTGTAAAATCCCAAGAAAATAAATGCAAATACAGCATCAACATATTTGATTTAATAATTGGACCAGTTCTCAGAAACTAAAGGGGTGTTTTATGCATTTTAATCCTATTTGTAATTTAATATAAGCATTGGAATAGAAGAAAGATTGAAAGAAATCTGATTGGAAAATACATGTATATGGACAGAAACTAGTCATATCTTTTATTTACAATCAGAAAGGCATAAGAAAATTTGATGTGATCAGGTTATTCATTTTATGTAGTTCTGGGCACGGATGGCAAAAAACATTAAACTAGAAATTAAAGTGATGGCATTGTCGTCAATTTTTGAAATCCAAGAGGCCCTGAAAACCATTAGGATACTGAAAAACAGCACTACCACCTGAGCTCTGAAGCTAACAGTCCTATTCCAGCTCTGCAGAAGACGTCACCATGCCCCACAGTTTGGTCCTACCAAAAGCAGCACAGCACTGACTGCAGAAACTCATACAGGAGTTCTTCCACAGGCTGGCAGCACCTTGTACAGTGAAGAAGAAGCCAGGAATGTGCACACCATCCATGTGACACAGAACAGCAATATCCAAATTACCTGTAACAAATACAGCTCTGGCATCGGCAGCAGATAGCTGCAATGCTGGGGTAGTACACCAAAGTTCATTTGTCCTGTTGACAGTCATCATTGCACACAGCTCATCTCTCTGCATGAAACAGCACAGTGTTATCAGGACCAGACCCAACAGGTTGCACCCAAGGGTGCTGAAGGAGCTGGTGGCTCTCTAGCACCTTTGAAAGGTTGTGGTGATCAGGGATGATACCTGAAGACTGGAGAAAGACATGTACTCACATTCAAAAAACACAAAAACAAAAGGTCTGAGGAACTACAGACTGGTCAGACTTAGCTCGGTGCATGGGAAAATCATGGAACAAGTTCTGTTGGAGCACAGCTGTGGGGCCAAAAGGATGAAAAATGTGGCAGGGAACAACCAGTATGGATTGACCAAACATGTCAGTCCCGAACAGTTGCCTTTTGTGATAACATAGCTGTATTTATGGATAAGTGGAGAACTGTGGATGTCTTTTACGTTGTCATTAGCTTAGCATGGCTTTGGCATAGTCAGCAGGGCAGCAAGTACTATCACCCATTATTTATGGAGGCACAGAGCAAATATAAATCCCAACTTCTCAGAAGAATGGGCTCATGACAACTGGCATAATTGGGAAGCCGTTACCCTAGGCATTCCTAGAGCTGTGACTCAAGGTCAGCCTACTGGAATTATGTTAACTGAACATTCCAGAAGCAGGATAACAGTGGAAGGAAGGAGAATATTTCAAATCCTCTGGCATCAGTCCCCAGAAAGTGAGATAACCCCTTCCTCTCCCTTAGGGAGGAATTACAGGACATGAAGCAAGCAAAAAAAATGAGCAATGTCCAGAATGTAACTGGGCCTGCTTGTCCAGAAAGCGGTAGCTTATGAATGGATAAGTGGTGATGGCCCATACATTTTAATTCCAGTTGGTCCTCAGATGGTGAAGAAGAGACAGATGGTGAAGTTTTTAATAGATACGGGAGCACAATTTAAGTTCCAACACAAGATGCTGAGAAGCTGGGTGTGCAATCCACATGGCAAAGAGTTAAGAGCAGTGATGTGAACAGAGGATTGTTGTGTGCCAAACGGCCAAAGTCAATCTATGGCTTCTGGGTGAGAAGTGCAAGTCAACAACTCGCCTTGCAATTAGACACCATCATGAAAATGTTTTAGGTTTCAATGTTTTAAACAGACAAACCTGGCACCTGCCAAATGGCAGCATGTGGTTCTTCAGCTCAAACATCAATCCCAGCCCCAGCAGAAACTGGGATTCTACAGCTTGGGTGTTGTGCACAGCCCCTGCAATCAAAAATTACTATTGTAACTCAATATCCAATTCTGCTGCAGCACAAAACGCAATTTCTGAAGTCATAGCTGATTTGGAAAAATGACACATTATCTCTAGAAACCACTCCCCACACAGCTCACCTCTCTGGCCAGTTTGGAAACCAGATGGGAGGTGGCCTTTAGCAGTTGATTATCAGTGCCTGAATGCTAATACAACCCCACTAACAGCTGATGTATCAGACCTCGCAAACTTGACAGCTACTTGGCAAGCAGCTGCACACCCATGGATGGCAGATCTAGATGCAAACAATGTGTTCTTTATGGTCCCTTGAAGGAGCAGAATAAAGAGAATTTTGCTTTCACTTGGGAAGGAATTCAAAATACCTTTAACAGACTCCTACAGGAGTATAAACATTCACCCACAATTGCTCATGCTGCTGAACTTGTACGGACAGTCTCACTTCCCCAAGATGTGAAACTGTGCCAATACATATAGATGATATTCTCATTGGAGGAACTTTCTCTGAGAAGGTGGGTGAAGTGGCAGCAGCAATATAGCAAGCACCAATTAAAGCAGAAATTGAGATTCTGCCCAGAAAATGTCAGTGACCAAGTAAAGAAGTAAAAATTTTAGGTACTTGGCTGATAGCAGGCAGTGCAGTGATTCCTCCAGGTACCTTAAGAAAAATAAATAAAAAAAAAAACCAACCCTGCAAATGTCCCTATCAAGGAAGGATTTACAACAACTAATGGGAATATTAGGATACTGGGGGAAGCATGCACCTGGATTTTCTATAATTTCCCGACCATTATACTCACTCTTACGAAAAGGGAGTGGAAATCAGAACATAAAGAGGCGGTCAAAACTCTAACTGAAGAATTAAATTCACTGGGACCAGTACACCCTCGTGACCCTATTAAAACCAAATGGGGGGTTTCCAAACACACTGTAACCTGTTCCAAACTGTCTTGGATGGGTCAAGAAAAATTTTTTGTTTAGCTCAACTGCATTTAAAGAAACAGAACAACAATACTCTGAATGCAAAAAGGAACTTTTATTTTTAGTCCAAGCAGTTAAACACCTTGAGAAAATGCATCAGGGACAACCTGTGTAAACCAGATGACCATATAATTTACTAGAAGCAGTCCTAAATGGGACTGGTCCCCCAGAAGCAGTTGCACAAAACACCACTATCAGAAAATGTTATGCCTACCTAACAGGAGTTAACCTTAACTAAACTTTGCAGCCCCCTTGCCTGGCAAGCCACCAATAACAGTGGTGCAAAACACACAATTAGTGCACAATGGATTTTTCCTTCTTTTTAATGGTGTAACATGTTTGGAATCTCCCTACAGAAACAAGTGTTTATTTTTTCTCTTACAGCACCCTGCAGGATGGCAAATGGAAATGCTGTGTTCATGTTACTATAAACTGAGCACAGGAACAAGTGATTTAAACAAATTAAAGTGCCCACTGCAGTCTTCTCTTTTAGCATTGGGAACTAACCAATGGTTCTTATCTGATATATTACCTCAATGAGAAAAAATTAATGAAAGGGAGCACCAATTGATTGTGGATGCACTTGGGGCAGTGCAAAAATAATGTTTCTAAAGTTCTTAGTTGTATCCAAGATCAACTGTGGATGCAATCCATGGTAGCAGCAATTATAAGAGAAGGTGAAGCAGGCACCTTACCCACTGAAATTCAGAAAGTAATTTGGGTTAGTGCAAATAAATTTGAAAAGTAGTTGCAGTCCTGCTGATATTTAATCAATTTTACTTATGATCCTATAACAATAAGGCCACAGCTTTTGTCTTAACTATATACAATGCTGTGTTATACACTGTATACCTAATCATTGCACTGGCACGTACTCTATTCATTAGAACATAGAATGTGGACCCAACAAAACAAAAACAAACAGCAAACTATTGATGTTAATACTTGCATTGTATGGTAACAAGGATTTATTTGTAAGAATAACACTATCGAAGCCCAAGACATTTGTCTTGACACTGAACAAAATGTCTTTTTGAAACGCATCAAAATGAACTACCTGAAACTATAGTTATATAAGCTGGAAAATGATGTGTTTATATGAGAACAAGTTGTGATATTATATTCATATCTAACATTACTGTAGATAGAAGTAATCAAATATTTTTGTAACTTTACTAAAATTATGGGACACAGCCTTAAATATTCAGCCCCTGTTACATCTTATTCGTTATTACAAGCCAATTATACATTAAGTCAAGATTTATTGCCTACCTCCATCAGAATGGATCTTAGACTGGTGAAGAAATGACTACAACATGATGGTCTGTGTGAACTGCTAGAATGCATCCAAAACAGTCAATACAAAATGCTAATCACCATTCATGATATAGAAGAGAAATATCATGTCCTGGAAAGAGTGAAGAAGGACGGAGAGCACCATTGGTGGGAAACTCTTCTTGGATGGTCACCAACAGCAACAGGACTTTTTAGTTTCATGTTTCTGCCAGCGGTGATTTTACTAACTCTAGTATGTTTAGTACTTCTAATTATATTGTACATCATAAAACAAATAACCCAACTTCAACCACACAAAGCATACAAATTAAATTATAACAAATATCGGTGCTCGATTATCTACTTGCCATAGATCTGTAAGCACATGAACTACCAACATATTTATGTTTATGGCACAGAGGCAAGAGGTGACCATACCACCACTCTGTGAGGGTAAGATGAATTGTCTACAGTCATGGGGTGAAGTGTGGTGGTGTGCTCCCATCCTGACATTATTTCTGTAACATTGCTTAAGTGATATCCACCAGTGGCAGATGTAATGGCTGCGTCTGGTCATGGTGGCTGTATCCCTCTCAAAGTGGACAAGGCGGGGGAGACAGAGAACAACACAATAGCCAAGGGTTATTTTAAACAATGCAACCACCTAATTGCAGTGTCAAGTTTGAAATATACTAACTTCTGCAGTTGGTATGCAAATATGATTGTAAGTCAATAGTTTTATTCCATAGTGGACAGGCCAGAGCCCATTGAGCTCTCCTGACAGCAGTGAGCTGCACGATGAGATCTCCCCTTGAGCAGGGACGCCTCTCAAGTTACTCATCCAGCACAACAGATTATCAGTAAGTGATTAATATCATGCTAAACTTTGAAATCTTAGCTAAGTGATATAAAGGATTGATTGCACATATTAAATTAAATTACTCATAAACCATTTAACTCTGTTTGGGACTAGGAATGGATCCAGCTGCACTCGACTTCTCCCTGAGAAAGAGTTTAGAACACAAGGGGGTCCTTTCTGAACCTCAAGACTCAATGGGAGGGTCTGCCTGACAGTTTTGTCTGACCCTCTCCTCTTTGTGTTAAATAATCAAGTGTACCTTGACATCCAATCTTGTTAAACAACTGTCACATTTACTGTCAAACTTTCTTAAATCTGTATACCAATAAACGTACTGTTACTTACCTCTTAAAAGTGAAGTGCCACTCATTTCTGCAACAGGGTTTTGTCACTGCCTCCCACAGTATTCCTCTAAGTTGGGGTGTTGTTATGGCCTGGAGAGGTGCACAACCAGATGGATTACAAAAAAACAAAAAAAAAAACCCAAGAAAAAAATTTAGATAATTTGACTCTAGAGAGGAGTAGTTGATAGGTCATGCATTGATTGTCTGGTGGCTGCGAACAAGTGGGCTTCCACAGCAGCCTCTCATCAATGGCCTGGGGACGTGACAAGGTGCATGTCTGTCATGTTTACAGGTGTTCCCAAACGGAGGGACACCAGCTGATACTTGTGATGGCAGCGCCACTGTGCAGAGGAACTGGGACCAGAGGGAGGACATGGCTGATGGAGCCTCCATGCTATTCAGGCCAGAGGACTGTGCAGCCCTGTCCCAGGGAGGCAGAGTCCCAGTAACAATGCCAGTGGGGTTAGGGACAGCTCTGGGCAGAAGGTCCTGGGCCCTGGTGGGGAACAAACTGAGAAGGATCAGAGAGGCTGCAGGTAAGTGAAAGCTTTTCCCCTACAAGCATGGCTGGGCAGTGGGGACAGGCCCAGCGAGGTGGTGCTGTCCTGTCCTTGGGCGATTTCCAGCCCCTGTGGGATAACGCCCCGAGCAACTTGATCTGACTCTACACCTGAGCCTGCTGTGGGCAGGGATTTGGAGTGGAGACCTCCGGAGGTCCTGGCCAGTCTGCATGCTGTGCCCATGACACTGTGATTTCAGTTCTGCTGTGAGGTAATAGTCACATGCTATGAATCTGTCCCTCAGTAAGCACGCTGGATGAGCACAGGAAAGTTTTAAAACTTGCTTCTTCAAACACAAGTTTGGTCCACGTTGGTATATCATGTTGTAGTTCTCTGCAGTATGAAATGAAAGTTGTCTCTGTATCGATCATCTCCGGAAGATTCATCACCTACATGAGCGTAGTTCTCACACTAACACAGTAGACTCTGCACCAAACTGGTCATCTGCACATTTCATCTTCTGAATCATGTGCTTTGATAGAGGTCATTCTAACAACTATTTTGATACTCTGTTTTTAGTGGCTTACTCTGTGCAAGATAAATCTAAACAGTATAAAAACATTTGATGTTGTATGACTACCAGTAGTTACTGAGTTTAATGCAGTGTAAATCTTTTCAAGACAATACAGTTTTCTATCCTGCTCACCAGTTGCAGGCTTCATCCAGACTGAGGCAATTAAAATATTTTATTTCACATATAATTAATACAATCGTTTTCCTTATTTTTTTTAACAAGGAAAGAAGAATAAAGATAAAATTTTACTTAATTAAAACTTCTATCTTCTAAACTAGAATATCTCTGATACTAATTCATACTAGCTTTGATCTTTCTGATATATATGTAAAAGGTAAATAAAGTTACTGTCTAATTCCTTAGAATGATATCTGGAAGTTAGTGTTGTTTAGAAATAAACTTCTTGTTAAAATGCTATGCCTGATGTGATGTCTGACATTACACATAAATAACAAGTGCTTTTTAACGATCCTTAGTAAAGAGGAAAGTGAATGTCACCAACTAGGTGTAAAAGATTTTTAGTTGGGTTTTCTACTTAAAAAAACCCCAAACATATACTTCTGGTCTGTGTGCCTATTTCCTTGATATATTTAACCTAAAATCATTGTGATTCTAATAGTCTTTGGGTACAAACAACAGAGTTGTACTCTGCTTTTTCTCCTAAAACATAAAAGGGTAAAAAAAGGAAAATAAGTTGGCATTTATAAAATGAGATAATGCTGGAAAAGTATTCAAATTAACACTGAATCTAAACCTAACTGAAGAAACTGGAAAAAATAATATCGAGCTCACTTTGCATCAGGGTTTGAAGCAAATAAAGGAAATGGAGAAGCATGGAAGAATTGATAGCATTACTAAAGTCAGTAGCCATCTGTCAAGATTTCACACATAAGAGTAATCATTGTGCTTTCATCATATATTCAGTCATGGAGCACTCTTTTCCTGCTACTCTGAAAAAAACTTCTTTTCTCTTTTCTACTATTTTTGCTTTGTCAGCACCAACAGCAGGAGTCAACTTTCCATTGTCCGTAGTGTGTCCATGCCCTGAATATTTTGGAGTCAGTAGTATTCCTATAAACTTCAGCCAGCTTTGGATCTTTCCCCACAAAAAGTACAATCATGTCCCAGAGAGTACAGCAGAGCTCTTCAATCTCTAAAGATATAATTTTTCACTTTAAGAAGTATTTTCCTACCACTCACTTCCTTGCTTTTACAATTATTTGGAATGTACATTAACTTTTTACAGTTTCCTGTCCAAAAACTAGCTAGACAGCTACCTGACTCGATTTTCCATTGCAAGCAGCCTGCTTCTAACACTGCCAATGACCTCAATAGCACATTAAAGCCCTTGTGTTTTAGAGACTTGTGAAATAACTGTCTACCTCCTGCCCATCATCTACTTTTTGTAAGCTTCCGTTGATATGTAAAATTCAGACTAGGTGAGGAAGAATAGTTCCTTGGTTCCTTGTAGCTTTTGATTTATTCTCTCTGTTTATTTCCCAAGGTGCAGGTATTCATCAGTGACCACCACATCTGTGATTTCTAGCTGTCTCTCCAGGCACTGCCAATTCCTCTCCTGCTTGGCATGCTCCAAGCCTGATATTTGAAGTGGTCAGCATACATGCAGAAGCACAGGGTACAATGTACTTTTATATTTCAAGTAGAAGCCTCCCAACCTCATATTTTTTCATCCTCAATTGCTTCTTTTCTTTAATGTCAGCATCAAACAGTTGGCAGTATGGGAGGTGAATGGAATTGGCAATAGCTGCTGCTTTCTCTTCAGGTTCTGTGACGAAGCAGCTGACTTCTGCTGTATGCATTAACAAACCATCCAAAAGTCAAGACTCTGTTTACCATCACAAGAGCAAAGCTACTGAAGTATTGTTGATTTTAACGACAGCCACAACTTCCAAGGTAAGTTTCCCCAATCAGTCAGGTTTGCAGCAGCTTTTTTCTGTTGGGATCGGTTCCACATGTGAGTTTCACCACAGTTCAGTTGAGCTCAATATCTTCCTGACTGCAAAACTCTGCAGAACAAGAAGGTTGTTTCCTCAGACTGACTTCTTGCTGTCATTTGCACTCACTAAGATTCCTAATTTATGTTTAAGAATAAGGCACTTCTTTGGATAAAATTAAGGTTCAAAATCGTTATCTTTTCCACAAAGAGAAATAAAGCAACTTTGTCATTATCAACAACTCAGACAGTGCACTGCGTGGTCAGTACTGATTATCTGTGTATGCTACTGCATTTCAAACACATTTTTGCACCATTTTGCTGCTCATTTTCCCTTACTGAAACTTCCCCCTTCCCATGCAGTTTAGTTTTTGTGAGGCTTGTGTTTTTTGCTACTTAATGCTAAGCAGCAGCTCTATGGCTACAAAATTATGCTCAGATTCCACCTGAAACTGTGGGGTTTATCAGCTCACCCAGCCACAAATGCCTCTTGAGTTTCAGGGTCACCTGTACTGGACCTGCACCTTGTCTGTACCCTCCAGCCAGGTCTTCCAGACAAGTTCCCTCAGATAGTCAGCTCAGATAGATGTACTTGCTAGCTAGGCCTGGCTTACTTCCTCCACTATCCAGCTTCAGCAAGCAACTTCATGGAGATTCAAGCTGATAATGTTTCCAGTGTGAGAGAGGACAAGCTTCTGGAGAGCCAGGTGTTCAGCACAGAGCATTGACAGTAATGGCCTATGCAATATGCAGCAACTGAGCTCTTCAAGAAGCAGAGAAAATGCTTTAAAGCAAAAAAACCATGAGGGAAAAGATGCACTTCAATGCACTTGTGTGAAGGTACTTGAATTCATCTGTAAAACAGAAAATTTGTGACAAAGCTGTCCAGCATCAGCTCTGAAAACTATGGTAAGCTTAACTTCTTAATAACGGGTTATTGTCATTACATAATTAGTCAAAATTATATTACATTTTAATTATTCAAAACAAAAACCTGCATATTATACACATTACATTACATTATATTAGATTTCTTTTATTATATTTATTATATTAATTTGAAAGCGTTGTGTAGAAAATTGCTATGCAATTAAAAGGAAAGATAAGCTATTTAGAAGTCTGAGATTTTTTTTTAATGAGCATTAAAAAGCCCTCTACAACATGTGGGAATAGTAAAATGGGTTAGGAAGAGGGGAACTTACTTGACCCCAATGAAATAATATTTGGTCTATATACCAAATAAAGAATTAGGTGTACAGATTTTCTTCTATGAACTGCTGAAATTGACATTGCTTCCGGTAGACTCAGAGCAATTGAGCTTTTTGCCGTAGATGACTAAGCAGCATAAAAAAGTTTAATTCTCAACAAACTGGACAGTATTTGAGGAGTGTTGATTGTACTTAAACCAAAGGAAAAGATTTATAAACTCTTGCCTTTGAATAGAAAAAACAATGGTTCCTCAGAAAGTGCTACAAAAGGAAGACTAATACATCAAGTTCTGAATTTGCTTATCAACATGTCTGAAGACTTGAATCTACTGCTAATTTGAAATAGTCATAAATGCTATCAATAGGATATTCACCTATGTAAATATACTGCTTTTGCTACTAATCCAAAGGCAAAATTTGCCAATAAAAATGTGTACTGGTTTTGTCTGGGATACAGTTAATTTTTCTTCACAACAGCTGGTAAGGGGCTGTGTTCTGCATTTGCACTGAAAACAGTGTTGGTAATACTGTTGTGTGATAGCAGGGATGTCTTTGTTGCTGTTGAGCAGCGCTTACACAGAGCCAAGGGCTTTCCTGCTTCTCCCCCCACCCCACCAGCGAGGAGGCCGGGGGGGCACAAGGAGCTGGGAGGGGACACAGCCAGGACAGCTGACCCCAGCTGACCCAGGGGATGTGCCAGGCCACATGGCATCATGCTCAGCAACAACCAGAGGTTGGGAGCAGCCCGCGGCTCAGGGAGTGGCTGGGAATTGCTCAGTTGGTAGTGAGCAATTGTTTTCATTTGCATCACTTGTCTTTCTTGGGGTTTATTTCTCTGGTTTTGTTATTTTCCTTTTCATTACTATTACTACTACTACTACTAATAATAATAATAATAATAATAATACCACCACCACCACAACAACAACAATAATAAAAACAATAATTTCAATTATTAAGCTGTTCTTATCTCAACCCACTTGTTTTATCACCTTTACTCTTCTGATTCTCTCCCCCCATTCACGGTGGGGCATGAACAAGTGGTTGTGTGAGGCTTGGTTTAACTCTGGGGTTAAACTATGACAAAATGCAGCTGAAATAATGTTTTGGTTGAGAAACTTCTCTTCTTACTACAAATTCAGATAACTGAAAGGTGATATTTTCAAAGGACTAAATAAAAAGGTTTGGGGGTTTCTTCCTTAAGATGACGGTATCTGAAAGATATTCACTATTTCAGCTGTATCAGTTCAGAAGGTTTTCAGTGGTAAAATGAAGAATGAGAAACACCTTCTCAGTGCATGAGTACCAAACTGTTGTCATAAAGCTTTCAATAAGTCATTCATTCCAAAGCATATTAGCTTGCCAAACTATATCTGTAATGGAAGTCTGTCTTTCACAAGACTCAGAACTGGGCTTTTAAATTATAACTTTAGAAACACTTCAACATCAAACTGTCTAAACAAAAAAAAGAATCTATAAAATATTTTGATCCCTTATGAAGACAGTGATTCCCTGAACAGACTAAATAGACTACACTACACAATGCCAACTTACAATTGTGGAAAGGAAGAGCACAGCAAAATGTATTTTCAATCCTACCTGAGGCTAAACTGACTCAGACATTGTATAGGTAAGTATTGGAAGCAAAGCTTCAAGAGTCCTTCCCTGCTATAGAATATCCCTGCTCAGAAACAGATCACAGGCTTTTCAAGCCTACTGTTTTATTTCAATCGGTTCATCTAATATCAGGTACCAGTTAAAAGTCTGACTTTTCCCAGACATGGAGACTTTGGGTTTAGCCTGTCCTGTGACTTTTCTTTGAATATCTAAATTCCCACCACCATTCAGGAAGAACAGTATGTTTGCAAAGCTTAGTAAATTTCAAGATTAGCCTTACAAACCACTGTATAGCAGGGATCATACTACTTCCTGTAGGAGTATTTTAGGATTTTTCACCATTGTCTCTTATATACCTTTCCTGTATCAGCCCATAGATTGGCTCCCTATACCTTAAAAGAAAGCTTAAGAATCAACATGATTTTTTAGATATGCTAAACTATGACCCTTTTGCACCCACCGTCCATTAGTTAAATGTACATATCTAAAACTGATAAGCAATTCATGTTACAGTCCTTGTAACATGACATAAAGACTCCATTCATGCACAACAGTCTCAATGCAGAGAATGATGTATCCTGAAGTAGAAATTATTACCTCAAAACAGAGGTAACTGTTGAACAGGTTGAATAGGACTCACTGCAGATAACATGTACTCCTCTATAGTCTTGCTATAAAATATAGCCTTCTTTTTAATGTCTGTACAGGACTGGAAGCTTACGTTCTACACTATTGGTTTAGCATCCAAGAAAAGTATTCCTAAGAATTGGTTTTAAGTTAATCTGGAAGGCTTCTTTGAAGTGAAGAAACATATTCAATGAATGTAACAATCAGCTTTTTGTTGCTGAGAAGCAACCGTGAATGTAATTATTATTTTTTACTCTTCTTTTAGTTTTAATGAAAGATTTCTGTGTATCTTAGAACTGCTTTTCCTCTTTCCCTTGTTCATCTGGTTCTCCATCATTTTCTACTTGCAACTTGCTGGCTGATCCATCATATGATAGATGCAAGACACAAACTGCAGTTTGCCTCCCTGCTTGAATGCCAAGAGTTAACATCTTCCAAGATCATAATTCATAATGCAATTACCAGTCCAGGTAATCATAGTTTTTCTCTTGTTGTGAATTTTCAGGTAACAAAAACTTTTACTTCAATGTTCATAAGAGACTGCATGAATAATACCAGTCATACCTTTTGCTCAGAGAGATTGATTTGGAATTTTTGTTATGATATTCATAGCCTTTTTTCAGAATAGATCTAATCTAAAAGTAAAGGTAACAGACATATCCCGAGTCTGAAAATTAGATCTGTATCTAGGAAACAGAACTTGTAATCACAGTCATATGGTAAGTGATGATCTGACTCAATTGCAAAAGATTTTCTGTTTCAATATCATGAATTAAGATTACATATACATTAAAATATGTTTCACATTAAACATTCAGTAAACAAGGATTTATTGTAATAAATCCATAGCCAAGCAACATCTTCAATATGTCCTTGGTTTCCTGTCATCGTCACGTGTCACCTACCAGCAAAATCAAAGTAGAACATAAACCCACTACCATATGGAAGAAAAGCCCTGTCAGACGTGTACTCGTTGAGCAGTCAGACTGCCATATCTACTCAGAAGGCCATTATAATCAGAGACACTCTGCATGTTGGCTGATAGAGTCTACAACAGCTAAAGCGTTGTTAGCTGTATGGACATAATACTCCTCTAAAGCCTTCTCCCTCAGTAGAAGTAATGCCTCCTACAATTTAAGCAGAAACACACTGATTAACAACATGCTGATTTTGTTCATCTTTCCATCTCATTTGTGTTTTCCATGAAAGACCTTTTTACATATTACTTTGTTTACACACTATTTTGCATGATACTTAAAAAGAGAAACTGCAACATTAGATTATACAGAATTATTTTCCTTGAGTTGTACTATTTATTTGTGCTAGGGCAGTGCATGAAAAATGGAGAGTGCAGTCTGATACAACTGTGCTTATCTCCAGAATCCTACTTGAAGAATGAATGGATCAAGAGTAAGAGCAAACCCTCTCTTTAATTAACTTCAAATTTAAAAAAAAAATAAAATTTGCATTATCTATAAGAATGAATATGCTTATTATTTGTACTTTTCAAGTGCTGAAGAAATTACCTGGTATCATTAATAGTGTCTGTATTCAACCACTAATGACTGCAGAGATGCTTCTTCAAGCAAGGAACATTTACATGCAGACTGCAGGAACTGAGCGAGACTTTGTTGCTTCTCTGATTAAAGGAATTGATTTGACTGGAGAAAGAGTGACTTTAATTAGCTGTGCAAATGCCATTAATTCCAATTAATCTTCTCACAGTGTCAAGACCAGAATTCAGGAAGAAAATAAATTTCAGAAAATCAATATAACACTTGTTTCTACTGGGAGCAGGTGCTTACAGAAAGAGGAATGTCTTTTATAGTTGTCTGAATCAAGAAATATTTAAACAAGACAGTAACTCAATGTACCAAACCTCTCAGTGAGTCTTTATAGACTATTTCTATATCTTTTTAATTGCTTTTCATTTGGTGGAAAGTGTTTAATTTAGTCCCTTTGAAAAGTATTCCCTTAAGGAATTTGTTCAAAACATTCACAAGTACAACCAAGTTTTATTTTGCAGGAAAAACTTAGATATGGATTTACAGGATAATTTGTTCTATTTACAAACCTCAGAAAAGCACTTACTTGCACTTACTTTTCATGGGACAGATAAAGAAAACCGACCAGCCAACTGACTCTAATAGCTGTCTTTAAAAGAAAGCGCTTGGACTTCTTTTAGACAGCTCTTTGACAACCATGACCATGAAATTTTAACCCTTGCGGATTTCCACGCTGCTAGTAGCAATGCATCAGATCTGTCAGAGCTCCTCAGATTTGGAGAGCAGTGTCTCAAAAAGATCACAAGCTTGAGCCTAAAAGAAACCAAAATAAATCAAACAAATCACCTCAGAGACGTGCCACTGAAATGAAATGCAAAGAGTTCAATATGTGTGCAGGCAAGCACAGAACATCTTCCATGTTTGAGAAATCTTGCAGCTACGCTTTTGCAATAGTTTGCCCTACAATAACTTTTTATATCACACTGCACAACTGTGTGGTTGAATGTATTGAGGAGGGTACTAAGGAGTCCACACGCAGGAATAAGGTCAGAATGAATTAAAAAGCAAACAAACAAACAAACAAACAAACAAACAAACAAACAAACAAACAAACAAACAAACAAACAAACACCTACTTCAAACAAACAAAACCCTCTCTTAGAAATGAACCAATGGCCTTTCCCCTACCCTACCCCCTAGAAGATTATAAATCTCCAAAATTTCAGTAAAAGTAACTTACCAAACTGAACTACAAAACAGTTTCACTATGCATGCTAATATACATAACCACAATACAGTTTGCCCCTTGGCCATTAGGTGTATTTATGCAGAAGTTTCCTTCCCTCAGCAGCCAGACAGACACCAATGTCAAAAATTGCAACCACAGGTCACTCAGAATATCTCAGTTCACTGACATCTTCCAGTATCTTGCTCCTATTGATATTGATTTATTTACTTCTTGAACAAGGTGCATTTGACAAGAAAACACCAAAATTAAATACACGGTACAACTCTCAGGGATTTGAGAGGACCAATGGGCCTTACTGACACTGTCCCCATGAAGGTGCCTGGTGCCCTGGGTAGCAGGGATGACTGTCCCAGTCCCCAGTTGCCTCAATGCTCCCAGCCACCAGGACCCCCCAGATTCTGCAGCACCCTGGAAGGAGCAGGGCACTGGCCAGAAGCATATGCCATACCTCAAAGCCAGCTGGTTTCCTTCTGCTCGTCTCCCTATTCTGGCTGATATCTGGCTGGTAGCTAGAAGAATCCAAGGCAGCTGTGTCCTAGAATATTATTTTGCAACCAAAAACCTACAGCACAACATATACAGACTGCCCTCAATAGAATGTTGTTCAGGGTCTAAGCAGAAAAGCCAATGTGCTATCAGAAGCTTCAGCAGAGGTAAGAAAGACATTTTCCCATCCCTTTATGTTGTATGAGGATAGGAAAGTATTGAACACGTGCACAGAGATGAGCTTTTTAGTTATGCATACCAAATTGCTACTCATATAAATCTTATGAGCAAACCAGGGAAGATTGCAAAGCCTGTGTCCTTCTTGAAAAGTGTACCAAAACATAAGTAAAACCCTCTAGAACACTAGTCTGTACTGAATGGTTTTATTACAGCTATATTAAATATTTTAAATAAATACTATGTTGTATTAAAAAGTCCTTCCTTCAATAGCAGAAATACTATTCTTTAAATAGACATAAAGATGTCTTCTTTAGTTTAGTATCTTTAGTGATATAATATACAATCAAGATGAACCTTCCTGTCTGAAAATGATGAAACCAGAACTTTTGCTCCAGAATTTACAATAGTTTCTTTAGTAGGATTATGTATTACACTTTGTTTTCCCTTAATAAAAATCTTCAACTCAAAATGGGGTTTTGGTGTCCTTTCTTATTCCATCTTGACCTCTCTCATTTTCAACATACCATCTAGTATCTTCTGTTGATTTTAGTACTGAGCAATAGCAACAATGCTTAGTGATATTCTAGGGTTTTATGATGGCATCAATCACCACAGATTCTGTTTACTAGGCTAGAGCTTTGTGGTTTGTTGCTGTTGTTTTTTGGGGTTATTTTGTTTTGTTTTAAAGAAAGAAAAAGAATCAAACAGCACCTTGCATTTGGCTTGTGAGAAAAAAGTCTCACTGATCTCAGAATGACTCCTAAAGATAAGTGAATATGATTGCTGTTTCACTAGGAGAATATGACATGCAATTAAGTGACTTCTAACAGTCAGATTGTGAATTAGTGTCTGAAACGTAATTTAGAAGTCATGATGTCCAAGTTATCTGCCTAATTATTCATCCCTGATTGGCTAAGAATTTCAGTTCCCTAAGTTATGTTATTGAGACTTGCCACTGTGGCTCTGTAAGGAAACTGGAAGATAGAGACTTTTGTCAGCTGAGAAGGAAGATACACATTCTGAAAAATGTGACATCTACCACTAAGCAGTTGGCTGGAAAATGAATATGGGAATTAATTTCAGAAAAAGGAGCAGAGAATTTTTCATCAAAGAAAAAATTGGGGGGTTAAGCTACTTCATAAATACTTCATAAATACCTCTTCTGCACACACAGTGGAGTCTGCTGTATTCCCAGGGAGTATCAGAAAAATTGGCTCAGAATATGCATGGGTGATGATCAGTGTAGTTTCTAGAATTTCTAATACCCTTTGTTAGAAAGATTAGAAAGTTTCTTCCTGTTTCTTTCTTGGCTTAAATGACTAATTTAGTTGATAAATTAAAAAAAAAAATAATCCAAAGTGGCATGCAGTTTACAACTGCAAGATAACTGAGACTGACAAAAATAGCCTAATTTACTGGTATCTGAGATTAGCAACTTTTTCCAGGTTAAGACAATGAGATGAAAACTCTGATAATTATTCATAGTTTTTCTTATTCTAATAAAATTATTTATACAACAGCACTGGAAATCTTCCACATGGATGATCATATGCTGGACTCACATCATTATATGGAAAGACAGACCTAAGCTTATCAAAATTTTCAACACAAGAATTAGTCTCCCTGAATGAGTTACTGCTTTTAATTTTTTTACTAATAACATCCTGGCAGTCTGAAGGCTTCTCAGGTTGGTTTTTCTTTCTTCCTACACTTTCACCATGCTGTATTATTTGCTGTTTCTCACTGTGAGACTAAAAGTTGCAGATGTGCTGAGCAGATGTATGATAATGGATTCCAACAGCTTTCATCCCCCTAGGTTCTGTAACTGTGACAGCCCAGAGACCTTACACCCCTCACTCAGCTTCCTTCATCATAGCTTGGAACAGCATAGAAAATTGTGTTGTGTTGGGTTTGAAAGACAGTAGAATGGGGCGGGTGAATGGGGAGGGGGGTGAGGCAGGGGTAAACACTACCTAAGGGCAGAATTTCTTTCTCAGATTTGGAGTTATCCCACAATATGTAACAATATCTTAACTTCAAACTGGCTTAGAACTACAAAATCTCATTGACTTATGTCCTTCCTTATATTAAATAATTAATTAGAACTTCATCTACAGTGCTTTTTACATAAAATCAGCTCTTTAAACACCACATTATTCCAGGCTACTCGGCTGAGTAAATATGCATGCAAACTTTTTCCTCAATAGATCCAATAGAAACTGTATTCTGTTCCTTCATGGTGGAAACCTGTCCAAGGCTAGAAGAGTTCAGGGAAAAAAAATAATCAATATCCCTGAATGATTATAAATCTCTGGTTTTGCAATGAACATTTCACAAATCAGAACTCAATAGTTTTGCAAAACAGTAGTTTTGACCTTCATAAACCTATTTAGTTTTATCACTTCCACAAAGAATTCAACTCAGACCTAAGCAGGATTTCTCCCCCTTGAAACTATTCCTTCCAGCTGAATATAGTAGCTGATTTATTTTCGTGTCTGTCATCAGCCCTGAGGATATCTCAGTAGGATTCAAAGTGGCAAAGCACATTGTCTTCACTGAAGGTTCAGTTCTTGGCTTTACACAGGAAAACTCAACTAATCTCAATATGGCAAAAATTATATGTTTTAGAAATTATGATAACAATCATAACCAGCATACAGCTTTTCAGGAAGAGAGTAATAGCTCTGGCTTTCCTTTTTAAATGTTGGGTGATAGCGTATTCTTACAGATACGGAAGTTAAATGTACAAAGTTTATAGAAGAGTTTTACAAGTAATGATACCTCATTGCTTAAACTAGTACAGCTGGTTCTCTCATGGGAAAATGCTATTTCAGTAGCATTTTTTTAAAAAAGACACCACCGCCTGATCCCCCACCCCCACCCCAGGATTACTATTTGATTTACTATTGTGTATTTACTGTGGTTAAAAAAAGACCTGTCAAGGCCTTGCCCAAAATACCCTGAGTATTTAGTTAGAGGTTGTTTTAATACCTTGAACTCTTTTTCCTTGTTATAATAAATTGGGGCATTACCTTTGGCAAAACTCTAATGCTAAATGTCTTCAATACAGCTGTACACGTCATTTATGTACTCTATTCCTCTCCACTCCTTACCTGGGTTTCATGATACATAAATTTCTTCCCTCATGCTCTCCGACTGTGCATCTATCAATCTTAATATATTGTCATCTGAGCAGAAACCACACCCCTACAACGTAAGACTGAGCACAAGACTCACTCACAGTTCCCATGGTTTGCTATTGCACCATTAGCAAATACACTTCAATATCAAATTGATTCTTCATCAATAGTTCAAGTACTTCTCAAGTCAAATTTAAGAACACCTAATTCTGTGACACGATCAACCATTTTGTTTTATTTTCTCAGCATTCAAGAGGAAAACAACTCATCTGGATTCACATTTTTGAAACAGCATTATTAAATCTGGGCAAAGTTCCCTGACTTCGCTACAAAATTCACAGGATGCAAAAAAAAGAGCATATTTTAGAACGGTATTGCAAGACAACTGCTACAATAAATTTTTTCACAAGAAATATATTGCTATCCATTTCTCTTCAGACCTTAACAATGTCAGGTAGATTATATATCTTCCAGAGAACACTATAAATCACTCTGAAACTAAAAGCATTCCCAGTTAAGTTGAATCCCCCAGAGCTTTAAAAAAGAATCACAGAACATACAAATGATGTGGAAAAAAACAGAATATGATGGCAGATACACCATGTTATAGAACCTACACTGATGCAGAAAGTAGTTCCTGCACATGGATATGGGTACCACACCATACCATAAAGATACCATATGATTAGTCAAAACATGCAGTAAGTCTGAGCTGCCTGTGTCAATATCATGATTGAACCAAAAGAAAATATACAAGCTAAGCTAATTTTCTCTCTGTGTTTGAGTGATGATGAGCAAGAGTTATTATAAAGACATCAAAACCTCAGTGCCAGGTATCACAAGAGTCACTCCATGCCCAGTTTTGATCACTAGCATCACACACTTTAGTGAGCATGAACAGAAATTACTGTGTTATTTCTGTCAGAAAGGAGCTTGGTCCTTTCCCTCTTTCCCTCATCATTTGGCTTATAAGCTAAAGCATGGAGGTTTTGTACAATCATCTTGGTAAAAGCAACATGAAGACCCTAGAAAATAACTTAAGTGCTAATGAAAATAACAAAATCTATTAAAAGCAGTGGGAAATTGTTCTGTATGATTCTTGTAATGGGAAAAATACGTGGCAAGTGGTCTACACCAAAAGCTATTAACAGAGTATCAAAGGCAAGAGTTAATGCTTTTCCTTACTACCTGCCTTCTGTAGAAAGTACAGCTGCAGAATGATTGGTGGCCAGCAAAACTGGTAACTATGATAAAAGGACTATACAGTGAAAATGAAAAAAAAAAAAAAAAAAAACCAACCTAAAGTTAATTAGAAAGTACCTGAAAACACTAGCTGTTAATCAGATGGGACTAATGACATTCATGCTGGGAGAGGAAGAGAAACAAGTTTAAAAAGTAAACCATGGAGCTATAGGTCAGGCTGCTTATCTTTGATTGCTAGAAAGTCTGGAAATATTAATCAAGCAAATCATTAATACTCACCTGAAAGGTATCAACATAGAAGGCATTATTAGCAGTCTGGAAAAAAAGCTAACAGAGTTTGACTTCTTTGTGTATGAGAAGGTAGCTGTCTCACTCCCTGTGGGATTGATGTGTGACCCTGACACAATCTCTTACAACATTTTCAGAGGCAAGCCAAGAAAACATGGATCTTCAGACACATGTAGGTTAGGCCAAAACTTTGTTTTCACTGGAGAACAAAATTGTCTACATGTATCAGAGAAAAAATTATTGATGGCTTCATGTCAAAGGATAGAGTAGGGAATTAATTAAGAGGAATTTTCTGGAGCTTTGTCAGGGATAATACAAACATAAATGATCCTAATTTTGGGGGTGGCTGTGGGACTATTGTCCCAGAACTTTCTAATGTTCTTTCAACCTTGCTTTTTTGTTATTCTGTAATTATTTATATTCTTAACCACACAAATGGTCAAACATTTCAAACCAAAGCCTTTTAAGGGATCATTTTGATGGTATTTTTGTTGCATTATGTAGACAAGTTAAATAGCATTTTCCTTCTACATTTTAAAAAGGAACACTTCCCTTAATTAAAGTTTCATTTTTATAAGAGCAAACCATGAATAGTGCTAAACTTGCTTGCTTTCACGCCTGACACTCATTCTCTAGTATGATTTTAAAAGATTATGACCAGGTAGGTCAATTATGCCATGAGGTTTTGTTCTCTTAATTATGCCTTTATACATACTGATTGCTGTAACATCATTTTAGCAATAGGGTATTCAATTTAGCACTCAAGTAAAAATACTGAATATATATATAAACTCTACATAGAATATTCCAAATACGTATTCTACAAATAAATTCCAGTTTTACTACATGCTAAGATTTGGCTGGCATATTTTGGACAGATACTTTAATTTTCCTTCTCATTCCTTCACAGGAAATATTATACAACCTTCCTGAGTATTACTTTGATTTTGTGTGAAAGTTAGGTGTTCTTTTTTCAAAATTATTTAATGTTTTCATATGAGTTTACTGGAATTAACCATGGGAAATGAGAAAATCAATTTCTTACAGAAAAACAACCCAGGCAGACAGCTGAGCTAAGTTGGCTTCTATGCTAAACATGACTCCAGTTTTGCAACTAAAGATTGTGCACTGTATGTAATGATGCATTTGTGATCAAATAGCTCTGAAGTGTGCCTGAATACACACTGAATATATACAACATCCTCTTTGTGTGGCTGCACAGAAATTAGTGGCAGTGTTTTCAAACAAACTCTTTTCAATTGGATAAAAGTTAATTTAGTATTGCTTTCTATTTATGCACCATCATGAATGCATTACATCTACCCTGGAACTCACGTGACAGGGTTTTTTTGTTGCAACATCAAAGCAAGGACAAAATTACAGTGTAGTTGAGAAAGGAAAAGCTTTTGAGTAGTATTAGCTAGTCATAAAGAAAAAACAATGCAGAGAAACAGTTTGAACTTAAGTAATAGGTGGATGTAACCTTGAGTAATCTAAAAGGAAATGGTATCAGCAGTCACAGTTAAAGACAGAGTACAACCTACCTGCTTCGGTTGGTCTTTTTGCCTTGTTTTATAGGATGCGACTTTGAAGACCACCACCTTGAAAAGAAACAGCCAGACCTAGTGATAAAATTGTTGGTTTAATTTTGGTGTTTTTAAAAGGTGTGTAATGTAGGAGGGGCATCAAGAAGGCAGAAATTTGTAACAGAGGGGAAAACAAGTTAGTGATATCTGTACTTAAACAATCAAAGGTTGACCTTAACTGTTGGCTAAGCATGTGAATATGAAGGTTTGGGAGAGGACAGTGAATAAGTGGGTACTAAGATGCAATTATTAAGTCAGAATTAAAGTAACATGGAAGAAAAAGGGCAGAGATAACTATCAGAGGATACTCATACGTGTCTGATAACTAAACTTAACAGCTGTGTTCTAGTGGGTTTTGACCTTATATGTAATGGATTATCCTAACACGGTAGTGTATTGCTTTTAAAGGAATAGAAAGAAAGAGATCAAGAACATAAAATCTGTGTATCAATATAACAGCTGCTGATGTAAGCTGAAGTTTGTGTATTTACTATAGAGAAGAAAGCAAACAGTTGGAGAAATGGAAGACTCTCATTGAGTATAGTGGGAACTCCTACAAAGGAAAATGTTCCAGCATGGGAAACAAAGTTAGCAGCTAATAACAATCTTCAGTTACTATTTTCTTTGACAGATAACACAGAAAACTGAGTATCCCATTCCAGTCCTGCAGACTCTGATCTATGTATTTTATGTATGTGTATATGGGTATATATTTATGAGTAGCACTTCATGTATTTATGAAGGATGGGGCACAAGGCTGGGAGACAAGATTGTCAACCGACTTGCACAAACCCACCTGTGACATCAAGCATTAATCATAATGCCCTCAGTCTGTCTGTTGCCCTCCTCACCTTGTTACCAGTACAAATAGGAAGGGATTTGTACAAAAGTCGAAAAATGAGTAAGTAGGTAAGACATCACAGAAGGTTTACCAGTGACCAAGGTTATGAACAGTCAAATTTTGTCCAGTCATGAACCTATTGTACACCTAAAAAGTAAGTGTTTCCCTCAGATCAGTGCCTTTAAGGCTGCAAGGGCCACCGTAAATAAGAATATATCCAACTGTAATGGGTATTATACTAACTGTGTGGATTTCTGTATGGTTACCTGTGGTGTACCACACAGCCTCATCCAGTCACTGTGAATGAGTCAGGGGATGGCTGTCTGCAATACCAACTCCTGCACTCAGACAAGGTTTGATATGCTGCTGAACTGGCATCATATTAACTTCACTGAACCCATTATATATTTATATATTTATATATTTATTTATTTATATATTCAACACAATCCAAGGAGTGGTGAATGAAGCTGAACCAAAACCACTATCCAGATGAAAAAGTCACATACAATTGCTGAGCTCATGAAGTACAACCTTTAACTCTATAGACCTGAAGTACCACATAATAAATTACAGCAAATAATAAATAAATTAAGAAATAATATATTAAACTACAAGATTCATATGTCAAGCATTACCCCGTAAAATAGATGCCAAAATACCTTTGCATTCTTCCATCTGGACCAAAATTAATAACCCAATCTTGACATAGTATACTCATGTCTGAGTGATACATGTAGTTTGTTAATCTAGTGACTATGCCATTACAAAACCTGTAGCTAAATGGTCTACATGAAAAAGCAAGGGGTGCAACGTCTGTCCTAAAAAAAAAAAGTAGTTTAAACTGAACATGAACAGGCAGTGGGTAAATGGAGAGGGGGGCAGAGAGGATTGTCTGGAACTGAACTTCTTTCTCCAGCAAGAGTTTGTTGCTTGCTAGCTGCAGCCAGAACAGGCAGGTTGTAAATTTTGATGACACTTGGACTAAACAGAAGTGGCATGTCGTGGATGGTCCAATTAAGACATAATAAATAATGGAAAATTACCTACAGGTGTCAACAGCATGCTTTTCTTACTGCACATGTACAAATTCCAGTGAATGAAGATTCCACTTAGAACTGAATAGCTAAGAAGTGATGATGACAAGAAGGTTTCCAGACTCTATTTTACATTCATAAAGATATGATTTTTTTAAATACAGGCATTCCACAGACATCTACAGATAAATATAAACTGTATGTTTCTGGCAAAATTAGTTAATATCAAATGAGAATGTCTTTATGGATTTTTCAAGCTCTAGGATAGGTGCATTGGGAAATGCTGCATCAAGCAATGTTTCCTATGCTTGGGCTGTACAGACATTCTTCAAAACATGTGTACTTGCAGGCCCCCAACAGAAAAGTAATATAGTCATACTGCATTTGATGGAATCTGATGTTAAAATGCACCAACATAAAAACAGTCTAAAGCTGCAAAATGTTACTCCTATTTACAAAGCAAAGGGAAGAACGAAAAAAGATTTTTAAAAATATGTTGTTCCTAAACAAAACTTAGTGTCTTACAGTCTTTAGATTGTAATAACAACATTCAAAGCACACACATCTCTCCTTCATTCAAAGCATTTCGGTCAGGACAAAGTACAAATACAGGATAGGAATTATATGCTTAATATGTTTCCATGAAATAAATATTTCAACTTTTATAAGAACTTTACACCACAGAACAGACACAGAAATAAATCTTCTTCCTCTAATGTATATTTAAAGCTCTAAATTCTCCATTTCTGATATTACTTCTTTCTGGGAAAAAATAATACCAGGGAGTAATGTCTCATTATTTTATATTCCAGTGGTAACAGCCAGAATCTCAGCAGGATCCATGGCAGCTTTGATTTAGCATTTTTTTGCTTAATGTGACTGAAAGAGAACAGGATTTAAAATGTACAGTAGGACATAGCACAGATGTCTTTCAAAAGAGAATATGGTAACCACAACCTAGAGAAACATACATTGGTATGCGTTAGAATGACATGACCTCAGAAAACAATAAAATAGTATGTTGTCCACAAAGAGAAAACCTCTTTTTGGTAAATTACATAGGCAACCAGTAATACACTGAGAAATACAGCTTTTGATTCAAAATGAGTATTCATTTATTATCAAAGGGGAAAACCAATATCTAAGTATCAAAGTGTGGGCATACAAATTCTTTCTTCCTCATTCAGACTGGAAAATAACTTGGGCTGAGGACTTTTCTGAAGGCATTTTTGCAGCTGTGAGTGTGCTCAGGTTTTGAGGTCTGCTGAGAGGAAAAATTGACTTTTCTCTAGATATTGGAACTATTCCTCTGTAAATGCTTTGCTCGATTATAGCATTAGAAACCACTCTTAGCGAGTTAAATAATAAATTGTTTATGTAAAATAAAGCCCTTCATGCATAACAAATTAAAAGGTGAAAGGTTATACAATAAATTAAACTTGAAAGGTCACTGCTGGGCAGACTTTGTATTTTTTTAAATTGCTTGGTCACAGTGGCCTTCTAGCATCATAAATATGGAGAATAGAAAAGTAACTAGAAAGTGAGGGACAGTGAAAAACACACAAATTAGTATCAGTAGCCTTCTTTACTTCAGTAAAGACATTTGTAGACATTTGCTCTGTAAAATGTCTTAAACCTACCTCCTAGTTTAAGCCTTCTCCGCTTCTCCTTGAAAACTGTATTTCCAATTACTTGCTTTGGCTTCTTGGAATGAAGAAAATCCTTTGCCATGAATTTGGACTATGAATAATACTTGTACTAGTACTAGAACGTGTTTCATGACTTACATCTCAAGGGGAAAAAAAGAAACTACTATATAAGGCTTCAAACAAGGAACAGTCATTCATCTGCTACTTCCCTATTTTTTACATATATACACACAGATATATATAAAAACCCCAGAATTTGAGATGAGAAGACCTTTTAATTTTCACTGAAATTTATCAACTGCATTGTTGGTATTTTCTTCATTGCAAAAAAGAATGTGCAAAACTGTGAATTGTAGAGATTCTTTTCTCTTTATTCAACAATTTTATTCTAAAAGAGCAAAATCAGAAAACAAATAGTCACAGACTAGATACTTCCTTCAAGCAAAAGCTTTCATAACACCAGAATAATGAGCTCTTAGAAATTCCATGAATGGAACAGAAGAGATACTCACATGGCTGTAAAGTATTTAGGTCATCTTAATAGGCCTTCAAATTAAAGGAAGGGTAATTTTCAAGAAGCTTGAGGGGAATTCATATAATCCCTGATATATGTTGCAGAACTCATTAAATCTGTTATTTAATCTGATTTATTTTGCCCATTTACTTCTAATACCCCGGCACTGTTTACCTATGTTTAAATGAATTTATCTTGTACTACATACACTGCAAAAAATAGCTAACATAAACATATGCTGATATCTCTCCCATCCCTCAAAATTCTCTCCTCTGATTGATCAAGCCACTTCTTCAGGGCCTATTACAAAAAGTGACTAGGGTTTTGTGGTGGGTTGACCTTGGCTGGGCGCCAGATGCCCACCAAGTTTCTCCATCACCCCCCTCCTCAGCAGAATGGCAGAGGGTGGGAGGTGGGGTGGGGGGAGAAAAAGATAAAGGCAGTTTAATGAAGTAATAGCATAAGTCACCTGTGCAGCAGCAGAGGAAAACAAAAGATGTCTCTACTTCTCATCAGCAGGCGATGTTCCGCCACTTCCCGGGAAGCAGGGCTTCAGTGCACATAGTGATTGCTCTGGAAGACAAATGTCATCAATAATGAATGCCCCCCTTTCCTCTTCCTTTCTCTTAGCTTTTATATCTGAGCAGATGGCCTGTGGTGTGGAATATCTCTTTGATCAGTTTGGGTCAGCTGCCCTGGCTGTGTCCCCTCCCAAGATCTGGCCCACCACCAGTCTACTGGGGAGGAGAGGGGGGAAAGTTTGAACAACAGCTGAGCACAGCTCAGCAGCAGCCAAAACACCAGTGTGCTATCACCACCTTTCCAGCTACCAATACAAGCACAGCACTGTGAGGGCTGCTATGGGGCTCAGCCAGAGCCAATATAGGCCTCCACAAAATACATTCGCAGGATGACCTGCCTTTACAGTCCCCTAGAAAAAGATCCGTATCTGATGTTCAGAACAAGCTGCAGACACCCTCAGTCCTCTGGTCTACTGCTGTAACCAGTCACAGCCTCACCAAGATACACATGGCTGTTCCATGTTCTAGAGATGTAATAACTCACTTTTTGTAAATGGCTTTCAATAATGAGGTGTCAAGTGTTACAATAGGACTAGCTTAACCATTTTCTCTGAAAAAAAGGGCAAGTTTCAGCCTACAAATCAAGTGCAGTTTCACAACGGCACTGCAGCAGAATTCTAGATAACTATCATTATTCTACATTTCTCATAGTGTAAGAAGATGTAGCCATTTTTATGGACAGACAAGGAAGAAAAATCTTATTTCAAGAAACTCTCAGGCCAAATGCAAAGAAATAAAGTAATCTGATTTTTCTTACAGAATAATTGATGTTACCAGAACCAGAACAAAGAAACAGTCACTTGGAAAGATCTTCACAGAGAGAAATTTGAGATTTTTCAGGGATTGCACAAAAAAGCAGAGAGACTGAAAAAGTTCAGTGAAAGCAGATGCACAATGAAAAGAAGGGTGACCAGGGTAAGCTGTGGAATAAAATTAAATAAAAAGCCTTAAAAAATGTGATAATAGATATACAAATAGCTTTGGGGAGACAGTATCTGCTTTTGCTTCACTGTGCACATGTCCTCATGTGTCCATGGTCACTTTGTTCACAGATGTTTTGTGTTAAACCTTAGCAAAACATCTTGGTTATCAAACATTATTTAGGAAAATGAGTATTCCCAAGAACATTAGCAGGAGACTGAAGTGTCCCCTTTATTCATAATGGGGATTTAATATTTTTTTTCAAAGGCCAAAGGAGGAAACAAAGTTACTTTGCAGCAGGAAGACTAGGACGTACTTGCTACCATCATGGAAACATGGTAGCAAGGCTCACATGACTGGAGTGCTGCAATGGGTGGCTACAAACTCTTTGGAAGGGACAGGCAAGGAAGGAGAGGCGGTGGGGTAGCTCTGCATGTCAGGAAGTGTTTTGACAGCCTAGAGCTGAATGATGGTGACAGTAGGGTTGAGTGTTCATGGGTAAGGATGAGGGGAAGGGCCAACAAGGTCAATACCCTGGTGGGAGTCTGTTATAGACCACCCAACCTGGCTGAAGAGGCAGATGAAACATTCTACAAGCAGCTGGGAGAAGTCGCATGATTGCCAGCCTCTGTTCTCATGGGGGACTTCATCCTACTGAATGCCTGCTGGAAACACAACAGAATGGAGAGGAAACAGTCTGGGGGGTTCCTGGAGTGTGTGGAAGACAAGTTCCTGGCACAGCTGGTCAGGGAGCCAGCCAGGGAGATGTCCTGCTGGACCTTTTGTTTATAAACAGGGGAGAATTGCTGGTCAGAGGGTACCTTGGGCACAGCAATCATGAGATGTTGAGTTTTCAATTCTCAGAGAAGAAAATAAGTGGGTCAGCAGAACAGCTGCCTTGGGTTTCTGGAGAGCTGACTTTGGCCCATTCAAAAGCCTGGTTGACAGAGTTCCTTGGGAGATAGTTCTGAAGGGTTAAGGGGTCCAGGAAGGCTGGACATTCTGCAAGAAGGAAGTCTTAAAGGCGCAGGATCAGACCTCCCCATGTGCCAAGAGACAAGCCGGCGGGGGGAGAAGGCTGGCCTGGCTGAACAGAGAGCTTTGGCTGGGACTTGCGGGGGAAAAGGAGAGTTTAGCACCTTTGGAAGAAGGGCCAGGCAGCTCTGGAGGACTGTAAGGAAACTCTGGAGGACTATAAGAAAGTCACAAGGTTGTACAGGGGGAAGATTAGAGAGGTGAAAGCCCAGCTAGAGCTCAGGCTGGCCACTGCTGTACAAGACAACAAAAAATACTTTTACAAATACATTAGAAACAAATGGAGGGCCATGGATAATCTGCATCATTTATTGGATGAGGTGGGGAACATTGACACAAAGAATGAGAAAAAGGCTGATGTACTTGATGCTTTCCTTGCCTCAGGCTTGAACAACAAGGCCAGTTACCCTCAGGGTACTCAGCCCCCTCAGCTGGAAGACAGGGATGAAGAGGAGCAGCATGAAGACCAGGAGGAAAGAGTTAGTGACCTGCTGCTTGACTTAGACATGCACAGGTCTGTGGGACTGGATGGGATCCATCCAAGGGTACGTGGGGAGCTGGCGGAGGAGAGCACCAAGACACTTTCCATCATTTATGAGCAGTCCCAGCTAACCAGAGAGTTTCCAGAAGGCTTGAGTTTAGCCAGTGTAACCCTCATCCAAAAGAAGGGCAGGAAGGAGGATTCAGGAAACCACAGCCCTGCCAGCCTGACCTCGGTGCCGGGAAAGGTTATGGAGCAGATCATCCCGAGTGCCATCATGTGGCACGTGCAGGACAACCAGGGGATCAGGCCCAGCCAGCATGGGGTTATGGAAGGCAGGTCTTGCCTGAAAAACCTGATCTCCTTCTATGATAAGATAACCCACCTGATGGATGAGGAAAAGGCTGTGGATGGTGTCTTCCTGGACCTTTGTGAAGCCTTTGACACCATCTCCCACAGCATTCTCCTGCAGAAACTGGCTACTCCTGGCTTGGATGGCTGTACTCTACAGTGGGTAAAAAGCTGGATGGGTGGTCAAGCCCAGTGAGTGGTAGTAAATGGAGTTACATCTCGCTAGTAGTCGGTCACAAGTGGTGTTCCCCAGGGCTCAGTATTGGGGCCAGTTATGTTTAATATCCTTATTGACAATGTGGACGAGGGGATCGAGTGCACCCTTTGTAAGTCTGAAGATGACACCAGGCTGGGGGGAGTGTTGACCCGCCTGAGGGCAGGAGGCTCTGCAGAGGGACCTGGGCAGGCTGGAGCGATGGGCCCAGGCCAGTCGTGTGAGGTTCAGCAGGGCTCAGTGCCGGGTCCTGCCCTTGGGTCACACCAGCCCCACGCAGCGCTACAGGCTGGGGCAGAGCGGCTGGAAAGGGCCTGGTGGGAAAGGGCCTGGGGGTGCTGGGTGACGGCCGGCTGGGCAGGAGCCAGCAGTGTGCCCAGGGGGCCCAGGCGGCCAGCAGCACCCTGGCTGGTGTCCCCAGCAGTGTGGCCAGCAGGACCAGGGCAGTGACCGTCCCCCTGCACTGGGCACTGCTGAGGCCGCCCCTCGAACCCTGTGTTCAGGTCTGGGCCCCTCTCTGCAAGAGGGACGTAGAGGGGCTGCAGCGTGTCCAGAGACGGGCAGCGGGGCTGGGGAAGGGGCTGGGGCACAGGTCTTGTGGGGAGCCGCTGAGGGGGCTGGGGGTGTTTAGTCTGGAGGCTCAGGGGGGACCTTGCTGCTCTCTGCAGCTGCCTGACAGGAGGCTGTGGGCAGGTGGGCGTTGGTCTCTTCTCCCAGATAACCAGTGACAGGACAAGAGCAAACTGCCTCAAGTTGCGCCAGGGGAGGTTTAGATTGGAGATTATGAAAACTTTCTTCACTGAAAGTGTGGTGAAGCATCTGAACAGGCTGCCCAGGGAAGTGCTGAAATCACCATCCTGGAAGTATTTAAAAAATGGTGCTTAGGGACATGGTTTAGTGATGGACTTGGCAGTCCTGGGTTAGTGGTTATACCTGATGACCTCAAAGGCCTTTTCCAACCTAAATGATTCTATGATTGTATGATTCTACTTGAATTGTCACTCACTTTATATTGAAAAAAAAATAATAAAAGGAAAAAAAGGAAATATTCCCTAAGTAACTCTGCAAGCATGACAGATTTATGTCCATAAAAGCTGTCTGTCCAACGAAGGGCATGACAATTTATGTCCAGGTAATACTTACATAAGTTCATTGACAAGATGGAGTGATAAGAGAGGGGGTGACTTAACATGACAGCAATGCATGTTTAACAAATTTCAGACAGTGCTTCTATACTCAAAGCTGGTCACTTCAGTGTACTAGTACTTCCATAGTTTCATCACCGCACTCTGTACTATAAATCAATGTTTTGTGCTACAAATCAATGAAAGTTTAAAGAAAGAAAATCTGATAGTGAGATGGCAACAGGGAATGTCTCAGGCTTTAGGAATACTGTTCAGAAATATAAAACATATTTGCATTCTTTTCATTCTCTCTCATACTTTTATAAACATGAAACTGAGGCTGTAACTTAAAAATCCTTCTTACATTTTCTTCCCTTTTTTTTCGCTTCTGGTTTTCAGAGATTTTGGACGTTTGAAGAAGGAAGGATCATAAAGATGGAATATGTAATGTTGATGAAACTATATGGAAGAAGTAAGAGTTCTCTTGAATAACAGTTATTTCTGAACAGTAATGTATTTATTTGTTGGATTGGTTTTAGGAGAAAGAAGTGATATAGCAATTAGAAAGCATCATATTAGCAGCACAAAGAATGATTGTTTCAGGATTCCACCCACCTACCACTCTCAAGCACAATGAGAATGTCAGTCATGTCAAAGTTTTGCTGTGATAGCCTACTGAACTAGCCCACATAGTTCAATTCCTAATGGAAGTCGTGATCACCTGCTTCTTCATTGAAACCAAACATCAAACAGAACTGCAAAAATCTCATTTTACCATACATCTGGGAAAACAAAACCAAGAACAAACCAAAGCATCTCTCTAAAAGTTTATCCTCTGATTTTCCTGCTTGATTCTGTATTTTATCCTTCGGACAACAGTTAGGAAAGGTATTTCTGAAGCCACCTATAGACAACATAGAGAGAATACAACTATCAATCAGCAACAACTTTTGAACTATTCTTTCATGTTTCTGTAGCTCTCCCTCTTCATTAACTTAAAAGTACAGCCATCTTCAAGTGTTGCGTTCTTTCCCTGTAATCTTCCATCCTTGCCTTCTCTATCTTCAGTGTTATCCTAAGAATGCTCGTATGGCTAAAATGACTGTCAGGGTCATAAATCTGTTTGTTAAGAGTTCAAGGCTGGCTGCTGACCGGTGGAACAGTTTACAAACTACATTAGACTGAGTAAACTGTCTTCTTCAAAGATAATAAATAAGTCTAGGTCATCTGGCAATTTTTAAATTGGCGACGTGGATTTAATGTGGTGATAGCAATATGTTTCAAAGCACGAATGAGAATAAAAGAACTCCAATACCATCTAGTGTCAGCTGGGTACAATGTCCTTCACTGAGCATGGAGTCATAATGGAAGAAAGGGCAACAACCATAATGTGGAGTCCTGTAAAGACAATGCTGGTGGTGAAAAAAATATGAAGGAGGAAGATGCAAAACATGCATTAAAAATAGCTTTCTAAGTTGAATCAAGCTAAGAGAAATTACTATTGTGAAATGCAGCCTATAGAGATGGCTTTTGGGGACCTTTCTGATTAAATATAACTTTTTCTTAACCCTTTGACAATGAGATAATGCCAAAGGGCAAAATCTTCTTGAAGGCTATAGATTAATTATAAATAAGTCACAGTTTTGGATCAGTTTTTGACTTCCAGTAATGTCTATCTGTGCAATCTTGGACAAACCAATCCATCTAAAAAATGGGCATACTTAAAAAAAATTACTTTTTCTCTCTTTCTTGTTTTTCTGCTGTGAGAGTGAAATCTTGGTAGAAAAATGGATTTACCCTTATTCTTTGAGATTACATGATATTCAGTATAAACAGTCAGGGGTTTAAGAACTTCTGGAGTAAAACAAAATACCTACCTCTTTCTGAAGATATTTGTCTGATACTAGTTACAATAATTTGCCATCTCATCAAGAGGTATATGAGGTTCTTGCTAACCAAACACTTCATATCCAAAACCCTCTTCTATTTTCATGCCTTATGTTATTCTATATTTACTATTGGCCCTTCTAAACAAATACATTGTGTATTTTTCTATTGCATATCTAATTGGATACTGTAAACATTTCAGACCTGTAAAGAAACACAGCCAGAGAAAGATGTCACGTTCCCCACAGCCTGACTGGACTCAGACAAGATCATCTGTGCTGACTGGTGCTGTTTTGTCAATCAGCCTTCATTTTGGCAGCATCACCACCCTGTCTTTTTCCAGCTTTCTCTTTCTTCTTCTAATTCAGGACCTTAACTCTTGAACTGAGGTCACATCCTTGCTATCCAGATCACTAACTCTGCCCATGTGTTTAAAACTTCCTTTTGACATTTTTCCATGTTCTCTTAACTAGGAAATGACAGTTGATAAGCTGTTCTTTTAAACCACACATTCCTACTGTAAAGGAAACAAACAAAATACATAGAAACCAATCCACAACATCTCCTGAAAGTCCAGGAGACAGAAAGTTTCTATGTAGCACCACAAATTTCTAATCCAACATATTTTTCTTTCTCTCAGTATCTGCTAAAGCTTTTTCCTCTGTTCTCTGTTCTTCAACTCCCAAAACATAAATGACCATGTTGTAGTACTAGCCGGGCTTCCAGACCCTGTGAGAAAGGCTGTCATATGACAGAAACAATTTCAAAGTAAAGAGGAGAAGACAGGCAAGAAAGCAAATGTGATTTCATTGCAGTACGCAAATGCACACAAATCGGGGTGGGGGTGGGGGGTGGGGGGGGGAGGGAAACAACCTAGAAAAGAACAATCTGTTTTCCCCATTCATTTCACACAGCATAAAAAAGAAACGAATTTAATACCAAAGCAGAAATGTTAGACATTTGGAAAATGTCCTTGCTCTCAGGATAGGAAGCTCCAAAGTGTGTTCCTTGAGGATATCACAGACTTGCCCATGCTGGGTATTTTTCAAAGAAGCACAGACAAAGAATCCTAGTCAAAAAATAGCACAGATACAGTCTTTCTTTCAGGCATGTCTCTAGCTATTGTAAAAAAGAGAGATGCTTCTGGAGTTCCCCTATAGCTCGAGTATTCCTTGATTGTATTACTAAATATATAAAGCTATTTCTACATTAAAGCATATCAGGGTGATGAAAGCAGAATAATTATTAATCTGATAGTACATCAACAACCTGGCAGCCACATAGGGAAGATTAACATCTAGATGATTCAAGCTCCATTAGAAACTAATCAAAATCAAGCCATTTCAAAGTTATTTTAAGGTATATTATCAAGGTTAATGACCTGCATAAAATATTCATATTTTAATATATTAACAGTTCTTTGGATGACATTTTTAAGCAATACATTGTGGCTCTTATTGTATTCCGGACATATAAATTTGTAACTGTAATAACCATTACTGTAACAGAGGAAATGCTCATTCTCTGCTCTTATAATACTGGATACTTATAATATTCAACAATTTATTTTAAACTGCTAATTTAGGGTAACAAAAAATATTATAACCAGCATAGGCTTCTCATTACATCAACAAATACAATCTCTTATTGACAGTAAGATACCTTCATATTCTTTGTAGCAAAGCAAAAACAAAAATTAACATAAAGCTAGCTTAAGTCACTCACATAGCGAACATGAAACAACACCTTCCCTTAGATCTGACAGAACACTTTCTTGTTAGTGGCTGAAAAACTGGATGAGTTTTACCATCGCATTTTCAGGGCAATTAGAGGAAAAGCAAATTCAGGTTGCAGAACTGTTGGACCTCTAAACCCAGTGCCCCTTTGTCACAGTCTTTTGGTCTCCATCCCTGGTGGCTCCAGCTGCAGCAGCATCCCATGAGAAGGCAGGTCCTTTTGGGTGTCTGCCTTTTGCCCTCTGAGTTCACAGCCCCCCCTGTGTCAAGTCAGACCAAAATGACTGGCAGCATTGTCTAACACCACTGGCTGTGTATGACTGGAGTTGAAGATGGAGCAGGCAGGCATTAATTTCTGCGGCCCTCCAGATGGCTGATGGGGGTTACCATGTGCTTAAATGCCACTGTGAAAATTGACAGTGTGTTTCTCCCAGAGGCCTCATCTAATCTCAATGCAGCCTCTTTCAAGGTCAAAATGAAATATGAAACCAAGTATATCTTCTACAAGTGTTTGGCACACTGCTTTTTCAGGTGTGTATCTGTCCAAAATGGTTTCTATGTAAAACACATTTTAGAAAAAGTTGGTTATTGTCCATCTTCCTTGCCAAATAAAGAAAACCAATGACTTGCAAAAACTTTAAGCTTAAAAATGAGAAAGAGGGATTTTTCTTTTTGCATTTGAAGAATAAAAAAAAAAAAAAGTAAATTCAGGGTGCTATGTTCTGTTGCTTTTAACTTACAGCAGAAACCTGACCGAAGACAACTTACAGAAGCTTGTCAGCAGAAGTTCTGCAGCCAAGAAAAGACTGGTAAGAGTTAATTCAGCATTAGCAAAATATCTTTTTAATGATATTCCAAGTAGAAAACTTCAGAAATGCCTGTTTCTATAATTTGTTATGATGATTTTGTAAGAATAGCAAACTCTGACTAAATGAGCATTAACTTATGCATATGAACTCCCACTATCCACAGACTTACCAGCTGTTGCACAAGGAAAGCTGAAATTGTAGATTAGGAAGGTGCATACACCAACTTCACAGTTAACCCAGGGGTTAAAAAAAAAATAGGAAGAAGAAGCAATGAGCAGAAAAGAGAAGGTGAGGAAAAAGAAAGAAAAAAAAAGACTTCCATCCAGTGGCCAGCTGGCTAGTGGGGAGCAATGGGATCCTTCTTTCCAGTACAGGAGGTGGTGAGGATGGGGAAGATGATGAAAATGAACCTTTATTCATTCCTTCCTAGTACAATTACCATTTTCACTGAGACTAACACAATGACCCACCTGGGAATTTCTGTTTATGACACTATTAGTGTTGATATAAATATTATTAAATATCTAATTTTTGGTAGGTAGTTGTCTAGCTATTAGATAATATTTACTGGAAAGTGATATGACTATCACCCATTTCCTATGTCCTAGGTTTTGTATTTTCTAATATGAAAGCTATGAAGGAAAGAGTAAAGGGATTTTAGCGTACAGTTGTGAACTAGAAGCCAGAAAGAAAAAAGGTAAAGAGGCAGGGAAAGAGCAGGATGATTTAAACATCAGTGGCAATCACTATCCACAAGAGACAAGAGCCAGCAAAGGTTCAGAGGAGCAATTCCAAGGGAAGAGAGCAGCTGGGACATCAGGTTAAAAGCACTGCCAGGAATCCTCTGGGTATGTAGATGAAAGACTGTGAAGTAAAAAGGTACGCTACAGAGCTGCAAAGGGAAGTCCCATAGCATTACAAAGGCTAAGGCACCAAAAGCACTGTGCAACAGTGCAACAGCAGTCTCAGCAAAATGAACATTTCACCACAAAGAAAACAAAGCAAAACAAAAAACTCCAAAAAAACCATGCCACTACTTTTTATGCTTCAAGGAACAAGAAAGAAACCACTTGAGATCACCACTGGAAAAGACATTCCGAGACACAGAAAAAAGGAAAAATATAGTGATACTAATTTCACAAGACCTTGACTCAAAACCAGCACATGGTGGGAATATCCGTGATGTTCAGATGCTGAAGGAAACAAGCCCTTATCCCAGGTGGCAGCATCACAGTGTATCACCTAACAGTAAAGGCAGAGAGTTAGACAAGAAAGTTAATTCAGAGCAAGACTGTGTATCACTGACAGATAGAAATTAACCTGCTGGTTTTGGCCTGATCCATATCACTCCAAATGTCTTCCTCTTACCTGACAGAAGTTTCCCCTTCAACTGCATGGCTGTCAAATGTGATGGCATTTAAATTTGATGTTCTTTGATGTAATAGAAAAGGAAAGTACCAGAAGGAAACATTTCACCAGGAGAGCCTTTTTCTTTGAATGTTGCTCACTTCCAAGGAGAAATAACAAGCTGTCTTTTGTGGCAGTTTGCAAACTAACTTGCTATGAATTACAGCAGAGGGAGGGCTTTCATGGAGTTGGTATCTGAGTCAGTTAATTTTCCCTATTACCACATCCCCTTCCCTTCCTTTCCCCTTCCCCTTCCCCTTCCCCTTCCCCTTCCCCTTCCCCTTCCCCTTCCCCTTCCCCTTCCCCTTCCTCCTCCCCTTCTTTTTCTTCCCCTTCTACTTTATTTTTACAGGACTGGACATAGTTCCCTTACCTTTTCTTTATTATTTATTTATTCATTCATTCATTCATTTACAGTTTCTTTTGGAGTTACCTGCAGAAATGCAAGAGGGGAATCCAAGATCTGGGAATAACACCAACCCCTCACACCAAAAAAAAGGAAAAACCTTACTTTCACCGGCTTTTGGCTTTTCCTTTTTTCATTAAAGTTGACCTTTATTTTAAAGAGAAGATTTGCCAACTTAAACTACTCTTTTAGTTGAACAATTACCAGGTTACTGTCAAAAGGAAGTATGATGCTTTTTTGTCCTCCTAGCCCTATTCAGGGGCTCAGAAGCAATCACTTGTATGTGTTGGAGATCCGTATGTTCAATTTTTGCTCATATGTAGGAGTGGGGAAATAACAGATGAACTATACCAGACCCCTTTCTATGCTCCGAATCTTTGAGGATTAAAATTCAAAACCCCTTTTAAAAGGAAGCATTAAGACACATATTTTACTTCAATAGGCCAGATGTTAAGCCCACAGTTAATAAATTGCCTGCAAAATTACACAAGATGTAGAACTTCCCAAGTCAGAAATCAGTAGTGCTGTAAGTACCTAAAAGCCTGAATTCACAACAGATACCTTTTTAGTAGGTTTAGATGAATTTTCTTTTATTAGTTCTGAAGCCACAATAATTCACAGTCTGTTTGCTTAGGATGAAACTTGTATTCTGCACCATCTTTGCAGCAGGGTTATGTAAACTCAGAAAATAAGCCATTGTGTTTTCTTAGACAAAGATCTAATGCAACCATCAACAGAGCCTTTACCACTGATTTATTCACAGTCCATGAAAAACAGAAATATAAATAAAACCCAGAGTCTGATTCTGCTAGTTATGGACATAGTAATTCTTACACCAAAAGGTTCTGCAAAAACTAAGGAAGTGTTCACAAAACTCTGAGTGACCAAAGGAGGTGAAGGTGCTCTCCTAGTGATTAAACTGCTTAGGAGACTGGCAGAGCTAACCCGGCATTCATGTGGAATCAGATATTAATAAGCTCAGTTCAGCAGAGCATACTGTTGACTTTGCACAAGAAATATTAGCCATGAAATGTACTCAAAATTAAATGTGTCTTTTTTGGATAAGGATACCCATTAAGTCAATCAGCATGCATGTTTTAAAATTCTGAGTAAAGACATAATAGAACAGAAGAACTAAACAGCAGCAAATGAGTGAGTGAATCATGTAATGAACCTGAATTTAAAATTAGATTATGTTCTGAAGACAGAATATGATCACAAAACCCTTAGAAGAATACAGAGAGCCTTAGCATATATAATGCCCTCTGCACCAATGCAATCACCACATTTCAGAAACATCAAATTTATGTGGGAGCTTCTTATCCCACCTTTGCACTCCTCTGCCTGCCTGCAAAGGAGCTGGCACTGTCAGAAGCAAAACCAAGACAGGTGAGGCCTAATCCTGGGTTATGCTCCCTTTGCCTCTATGTCATTAGCATCCCTGTGATACTCAGCAAAACCAGAAAGGCATCAAAACAGACATTATAAATAGCCCTGAAATTTCCCTGGCCCAAGTGGTTCCTCACCCATAGCTGGATCTCATTATGTTATCACTGATTTATACCCGGGACTGGTGCAGTGCCCATTGCACTGACTTTCCCTAGGTGCATATACAGACTCTAACAGCATGAATTCCACCCTCACAGGCAGAATATGAAAGATGTGCACAGACTTCATTTCACCATCTTGGCCCCAGAACATATAAGTTGTGCAAATTTAGACAAAAGGTCCAATAACTTTTCTCTTTGCATGGGCTCAGTGATAGGACCAGGCATGCCTGGGAACATGGAAGGAGCTCCTCTGAATTCCCATCCTGTCCCTTTACACCTGTCCAGCCAAAGAAGCAGTTATTATATTGAGTTTGCTGTGTGCAGCATGATGCATTATAAAGGTGATATCCAGTAAAGAGAAGAAAAGGGCTACATATATATTTATTTGTACAGATATGTTGGCAAGTGACTGTTTGCCCTAACGATGTATATCATCTGTAAAATTAAAGTGCAAAACTATACAGATTATTAAGAGTTGGAAGAAGTTGCCACAGGCTGAGGAGTTATGGACAATTTTTAATTTTTTATATATATTTTTTTTTTTGCCACACAACTTCCAAATACAATGGGGAGTGCTCAAGTCTTATAGTAAAGCTTATTAAACAGATGACAGGAGAGCATGTAATAGATGTCTTTCCCTGTACAGATGTTTTTATCATTTTCAGAAACAGAATTGTTAAATGAAGTCTGTCTTGATGATTCATAGTCCCATTCAATCACCCATGGCTTGCCTTTGGACTGCTTGCTTTAACTGGATACTAATGTATAGAGCTGTGTTCTTCCAGTCTTGTCTTGAATGCTTACCTCTTGTATTTTAAGACAACACAATACATGAATTTTCCTCCTCACCTAATAAAGCCACACAAATTGATCAAATCAAATATTTCTTGCTCTCCCAAAGATGTACCAGCAGCTCATTATGTACATGCTGAAATACAGATCATATCACCCTCAGCAAATCAGATAGATTGCTTTAAACATTTGTGCTTTTATTGCATCTCCCATCCGAGTCAGCCAGAGAGGCTGTGACAAGTTCACCTTTGTAGCACAGAGGATACTAAGTTAATACTCATGCCTTGGCAGGGGTGTGTAGGAAAGGCACCAACTGTTTTGCCATCTCATTTGTAACATAAAAAGGAATTAGATTAGTTCTGCACTGAAGATGGCAAAGTCATATGTTTGAATGACAGCTGAAAATACAGTTTTGTATTCAAAATGTCATAACTGGGAATGAGTTGATCCAGAGCCGAATCTCATTGCTGAATCAACTGACAACTGTTACTAACTTGCAAAATCACACACTAATTTCATTCCGTTCCCAACAACTCAGTGAAGTAAAAGATCTTACCAACATAATAAGCTTTGAGGCCAGACTGACATGGGAGTGGGGACTAGGAGCATGCTGCTTATCAGCAGGTGGATCTGTATGTTTGGCTCTTTGAGGTCCTGGTCCCACTTACAATAACAATGTTGATCTTGTCTGGAATTTTTTACAAATACACCTTTTTTGGAGGAAGAGTACCTAAAACCTAGAGGAATTCATTTTGTGACCTCTGGAATGTTCACTTGCATACCAGGACATTATTCTTGGAAACGGATTTTTTTTCCTGGCAACAAGTATGAGTGTAAGGAAGGTAAGACAAGAGTGAAAACATGAAAGACAAGAGTGAAAAAAAAGAAGTTAACCCACATCTGTATTTCTAAAGCATGTGAGATAACAGTCTATTCCATCCATTGGCGTACTGGAAGTTCATAGCCACTGTTGTATATATGCACAAAGCTATGATCTGTGAAATTGTGACACATGCCATCGACTCACGCAGCCTGTTTTCAGCCCCGGTGAAATTAACTGGATTTTGTTGATGATGATTTGGGGAAAAAGGAAAAAAAAAATAAAAATCCTGTGAAGCTCACCTGTGTTCCTCTAATGAGGTAGGTTCAACTTGAAAACCCAATGAAATAGGTAACCACTTTCAAAGGCACAAGTGATCTTAAATTCATCATATTTATAGTACACTGAACCAGAAGCCTAGCAGTATCATGTCATGTTTATGGGTTGCCTTTAAGAAAAATCAGTTCAGGTAGAGCTCCAAGTAGTTTGTCTTGCTTCTTGTATAAATAGCTGAGTGAAAAGTTATATAAGGAGACAGAGATAAAGCATAAATTATACAGATTTTTTGCAAAACAAAAAACTGAATAGATTTAAATCTTGTAAACATATAGTATGTGTGTAGTCAGGTACAGAAGTATAGAAAATGCACTATGCTTTTCCAAAGAACTAAAAGTAAGGGAGAAGGTGCTCTACATGGAGACACCTATATGCCCATAGAAGATGTTTATAAACCTTTTTTTTAATATAAACAGAATTTTGTCATATGACATTTCTTTTTTGCTTTCTTTTTAAGTATTCAATCACTTAATTTTGTTTCATTGGCTTATATGTTCCTTTAGAAATAGACTGAGATATCCATCCAGATGGTCATACTTGGAAGTTTTCTTCATGAAAAAGGTCAACTCCAAGATGTTCATTTGTTACAGGAACCAAAATGTCAGTGATAAAATTGTGCAAGATGTGATGTATCCATGTCTAAAAGGCCATCCCTCCAGAGAGGTCAAATTGTTCCAGCTCTACTGGAATAAGTAAATTTATATCAATGTGTATCATTTGCCCTATAAGAACTTAGTTATCATGTAAGGTGGTAGAAAACAAAAGTGAAAAGACAGCAGATGTACTGATAACAGAATAGAAGGGACTTACATACAAAAGAACACCCTAATCTTACCACAGACCACAGGCATTTGCCCTAGACTCCAGCTGGGAGCAGTAGATTCCCCCACAGCCCCAGTCCCTGCTGTACTTCTGTCTCTATGTGGGAAAACTCCTCAAATTTTATAGGAAATATATTTTTCTTGACATAAAAGCATCTACCCTCCAGACTCGGTAATGGACAAAAGTAATGGCTCCTATTACAAGGTCAGAGTGTGAAATGAATAGATGAACTGTTTAAGTAAGTTTCTACCTCATGATTACACTTCAATAAGCTAGGTGACAAACCTTTTGTGGTTCAAAGGGAAAAGTGATAATGAACTGTCAACAACTGGAAATGAAACATGGTACAGACCAAAATTTGTCTTCCACTTGCATTACAGGCTGTTCCTTCGCTTGGCACAGAACTGAAGTTGTTTAAGCTCCTGACCTTCAAGGACAAACCTCACTGAGCTGCTCCAAACCCGCCAGGTGGTGATCATCTACCAGCATGATTATCCTAGCTCAAATGAGACAGATTTTCTGTAGAATACCAGAAGCAGTAGACAAACTACTCAGGCTTCTGGAATCCTGTAAAATGAATGCTGAAAGCAACATCCAGCTTTAGAGAGAAACTCAGACCCATGAATACCTTGTCTTGCATAGACAATATGTGCCTTTGAAAAAAAATGTTATAAGATGGAGTTTACTGTTATTTGCAAGAATATTTTCACTAAAGTGTACCTCCTGTGGTTTCTGAGGCAGGGGAAGAGTGAAAAGTAAGGAAAGGCCTGGTGAGAAAATTATATATAGTTTAATCAGCTTTCCAATAAATTCTTTATTCTGCTCAGCCAGAAATTTTGCAAATTTCTTTTTCTAAATTAAGTCTTCTTCTAGTAAACAAAGAAAGTACAACTTCCTAAAACATACTGATACGAGAGAGCCAGACAGGAGAAACAGAGATAGAAACGACGAGCCTTCAGACAGACAACAGTTGAGTGCTGGCTGTGACAGACTGACATGTCATCAAGATCTTGGGTCACTGTATCACATTAGAGACCTCTCTGATCAACAGGTTATTGACCATTGCAGGGTGGGAAATAGGTTATGAACAGGACCTCTATCCCATAATTTATCGTAACAGAGGTCTTCCAAACCTTTTTTTTTAATGCAGAAATAAACACTTGGCAAAACAGAATCTGTACTGCTGAAATTCCAATTGTTCTAGGTCAGCTGGAGATATATGAACACATTTAATGGTTTCTGATATGGGAGAACAGTCAGATAATGAAAACAAAGACAATTTCAGCTGAGAAACAGTGACCAGGCAGAAGCTGCAAGTACTTAAGCTAGAAAACTGCATCAGATCCCTCATGAGACAAGAGATTTCTTTGTGCTGCTGTAGAACTGCACTGAATCAGTGAGTCTCACCCTGCCAGGAAGCCGACACTTCAAGCATCTTCTTCACTGAGCTACCTCCCTCCAGAGAGCTGCTCTGAGATGGCTGATTTGGTTTGTTTTGTGTTTTTTTTAATACATGTTCAAGTCAGGTGCTTCTCTGGGGCATATTCCTTACCCCTTACAAACCTTCAGAAGTGTTTTCATGGATGCCTTTTGCCACTGAGAAAAAAAAAAGACATTATAAAAAAAAATCAATTCTCATCAGTCTTGTTATTCTCACAAAGCTGAGAATTCCAAAGCTCACACTCTCAAAAGTAATACTTGTAAGTAATAAAATTAATACATATTGTGTGTATGTCTTAAAATCAGGTTACTAAAATGTAGAGCATCTAAAGTACACCTTAAACTAAATTTGCACAAACTGTTTAGCACTGCATTTACTACACATAGACACTAAAATTAGACTAATTATTTTCACAGTTTTCTGCAACTACTACAATTTTAATAGAAATGAAACCACATAAGGTGAACAGAAAAGCAGTACAGCTTAACAGAAATTATCCTTAAAAAGGTAGAAGCATATCTCCCCTTCTCTACCTAACCTGTATACCTAACAGCATAGTATGCCAAAAGCACAAAATTGTCACATTCTGTGTTTATTTTTTTTAAAAAGTGAGGTGTTAAGATTAACCCTTTCACACTTTCCATTATAGTTGGAAGTATTTAGTACAACACGGTCTCAACAGACAAGACAGAAGCTGGAATCTGTACAACTCCTGAATCATTCTTGTGTTGCTTCCCACATCTGCTGCCTAAAAACATCATGCTGTTCTGTGTGTTTCCACTAACATGGAACAGTGTTTGTGCTAAACACAGAAACCCTTGACGGTATTCATATTACAAAAAGCAGGTGTCTTTCCATTTCTGGGAAACATGAAATACGAACTTCTGCCCTCTCATCATTTTTCAGCCAATAACTTCAGTACCTTCAGCAGGATTCACCCTTATAAAATAGACTGAAAGCACAGTGACATGTCTAGAATACAAAATGGAGGGATTTTTCATTTAATGCCTACTGGTATTTAACATATACTTTGAGCAATAAGTGCTGATAATTCTTACCATTTCATCCTCATCAGAAGCACCACATACGCAACTCATGTAAATGCATGCCTTCCCAACCAGCTTAGGTGCCTGTGAGGGAAAAAGCTAAAAGAGAAAAAGCATGCAGCATCATTTTCTGCTGCAAGATGTCACGTTATCTCTAGGAAATAACCAGCATTTTACTAAAAATGTGCTGCAGCCAGCCTACTCTGGTGGCCAAGGTGGTTTGCCAGGATGAGCCGTGACTCAGGCCAGGTCTATCTTGTGCAGCAGAGCATGAGATGGAGTATTCAGATGCAGGCTGGAGAGGTCTGGTGTGCTTCTGTCAAGCAGTGCAATACTGTGCTGACAGCAATGCTGGCCCAGCTCCCCACCCCCCCCACCCCCCCCAAAGCACAATGCAGTATTAGTGCAGGGCTTTAGCTTATCTTCCAAGTCCTGCCCTTCTCTGAGATTAATTAGCTTCATAGTAGCACCTTTTTTTTTTTTTTTTTTTTTTTTTTTTTAGGTAACAGCAGGTACACTATAACCACTCCCTCATAGTTCCAGTACAGACCCTCATGTAATGGGAAGTAAAAATATCTCTAAAAAGAGGAGAATTGCCTAAGAATCCTGAGCACTAATATGAGTGACCACAGAGTTAATTAAAAATTTTAAAGGCTAAACTGTTTGGCTTATTGTCAGTCGCAAACATAACAGGCCTTCTTCCCACTCCTTCCACCCTCAGTACTTACTCAGCGGTTTGACAGATACGCATTTACACAGCATCCATAATGCACCATGAGCTGAAATTTTTCATGCACACCCAGAAGAGCAGAGTGGCATGGTGAGTGTAATGCATTAAAGATTTTATAGCAGACTCATTATATTACACATTTGTAACTGCTTGCCAGTAGTGCTTATTCTGTTCACTATGCACACTGCATGCATCATTATCTTGACATACAATCACTGGCAGGCAAGAAGACAGGACGCTGTCTCTCAGTTGTCACATGCCATGTTTTGCTGGCACTGAATTGCTACAGAAAGAAAGTTCCATTATATACCAACGTACATTCCAGATACAGCTTTAAAACAATCCACAAAAAGGTACATTTCTTCAGCAGGATTAACTTTTGCACAACATACCCCAACAACAGAGTAAGATCTAAAATTTTGGGGCTATGAATCTAGTGACCAGCTGCAATACAATTTGGGACTAATCCATTACTGCTATTGCCATAAGGCTGAGTAGACAGACTTCTTGGGAGAGTCACAGAAGAGTTGAGTACCCTGCAGCCAGGGCACAGAGCAGCCAATCAACTATTCCATAACTGCTATAGGTAGCTTCTGAGCTACTATTAGTCATTACAGCCCACTGCTGGCTAGTTTATCAAAGGAGCATTGCTCCTGCTAGCCCTAGACAAGAATGAATATATTCAACACCTGAGGAGGTCTGAGATCATACTAGTGGATATCATCAGAGTGGAAAGGTATGACAAGAAAATCACAAAACTCATGGCACCAGTTTCCTATGTAGAGAAAGTCAGCGTGCAGTTTGCCAGTCCACTTGTAGTTTATGCTATCCTTCCCTCGTCCTTGCAACAGGGTACTCTATCATATCCTCATATCAGCTCTAAAACACAGGAAAATAAATTTCTTTAATGATGCATTTTTTTTCAGAGAACTGAAAATGTCTTAGGAAGTTTTCCTCAATTTCTTCATAAAAAAATCTCATTAATTTACTATGACACACAAAACCTTGAGCAAAATAAAAGCAGTATTCATTCAAAGATAATTGTTTTGAACTAACTCCTATGAATTTTTCTGATACATTTTCTTCATTGTTCATAGTCTTACTGCATTCTGAAAAGCAGAAGAGTTGCAGAGGTATAAGAAGTATTGTCATTATGGTATCTGAAGCCTGATAAAAAACCAGAAACATTTCTAGGCTCAGTACTATTTCTAACAGTTTTGCAGAGCTGAAAAAGAGCAGTTTCTTCAGAAAATACTATGAAAAGCTCATGAATGTTAGGATGCTCATCAGACCCCATACATCTTACCAGTTACCTTCTAAAAGTGCCTTAAAGTGATTTATCTGTCACTGAAAACCAAATGTGTTAATACTCAGATTGCCAGTACTAATTATCACCAGTATAGGTCTGTAGTCAAAAGCTCACCAAAGCCTGCTAATGAGTTTCACAGGCTCAAATGATTTAATTCACTGTCCATTAGATACAGATGAAAACATGAGGTTGAAAGAAGACATCATCATACAAACCCTTGCAGGTCCTTGCCTGAATTCTTATCCTGTTCAATTCAGTGCAGAGGCAAGTCACTTTCTTTTCTATGATCACCACATTTGCTGAATGGCAGAATTTCAGAGGATTGGACTGCTTCTGTGAAATGGAGAGCGGTTTCTTAGAATAATTCTGGACTGTAAAAAAAAAAAAAAAAAAGAAGAAGGGCAAACAATTTGAAATAAACATTAATGCTTGGATCATTTCTGTATGAATACAGTGTTTGGTTGCTATTGAGATAAAATATTTTATTTGGGGGGGAAATGGAAAAGACCACCTGGTATAGTACTAGAGACCCCAGTACTTTTATTTGGGGAGATAAAGAACAACTTCAAAGCCTGCTCTATAGCAGAACCTAAAAGATCCTGAACTCTAGTCCCACAGAAGATACACACTTCACACTGATGTATTTCAGAGCACAAAGTGATTTTTAAAGTAACCTGAAACTACAAAAACACACTTTCTAATTGTCACTGATTTGTGCCCATGTTCTGTGCTTCTGCCTTGTGCTGCTTAAAGAAAACCTTTTTTACATATTCCACTTCTCACTTCAGACAAGAGAAACAGTTTAAAGTTACAAAGCCCCTCATTATTTCTGAAAGAATTACTGAGCATTTTATTTATTATTCTGTGGTGTGATGAAATCTGTGTGATGAAAACAATGTGAATGGTAAACAAAACATTGAATATTAATATAAAACTATTGTAGATTTTCACTTGACAAATTCAACTCTAAATTACTGGGGTTTATAATGATCTTTAACTTGATTAGATGATCAACGAAATACAAAAATCTGAAGTAGAAAAAATGTCACTTATTTTGAACAAAAGCCTTCTAGACACAAAAAACTAGACATTTTCTCATTATCTTAATTACAAGGATTCCTTCATAGGCAACTCTATTTTCCTTTCTAGAATTAGAGTGATCAGGTTCTTATGAGTCTGAAAGGAAATCTGAGACTTCATGATCTTTTTTATAGAGCAATAGATTCTGTGGTTTTGATTGGAAGACTTTCATGTAGACATTTCAGGACATGGTTTTGTCTTCTGTAGCTTCCTACCTGCTGAGTTCTGCATCGGGTTTGTGTGAATTTAAAGAACAGACATGAAGTTTCTAAAGGTATCCCACAACTGTATTAATATTTGAAGCACATTACTTGTATCTTACTGTTGTATGAACGACTATACTGATTTGCACTCAAACCACCAGAGTTAAGCAGATGTATGTGCTTATAACTTTCCAGAAAGGAAGTAGTACCCTAATGATACTAGTAATAGTCAAAAGGCCACCACTGAAGTAACATATCTGTGATTTACACACAGGTATTTTATGAACCTAAACTACCAGATTTTTATTTGGAAGAAAACTATGGTAAAATGTAGACCCGTCAGAAAACTCAGATAAGATGCTGGTGAATTAATTCAGATTTTGACTGGATCACACAGACTCAAATGGACAAAACAACAGGTCCATCAACTAGTCTGGACAACAGCTATAAAGCATACAGCATAATCTATTGCTCCACAGGCTGATTTCATACAGTACATTAAAGATTTTCAGCTTTCCTCCCATAAGCTTTGCTTTTATAGGCATCATGCTGATTGTATCCATCTGCATTTCTTATCCTCAAAAACTTTTTAATTTCTTGTTCAGTTTCAAGAAAATCTGGTATCAAAGGTATGAAATTTCTACAAATTCAACTGTGTTACAGAAAACACTAATGTGTAAAGAAGAAAACAGCATGATTTTAATATCTGTACTTTCTAAGATGTTTGTTGGCCAATCAGCTTGGTTACCCCATCCTTTTTCTTAGCCAGCCACCGACAGAGAGGGTAAAAGAAATTTAGGGAGATATAAGACATGATTTAGAGACTCCACAAGAAAAGTAGTAGTATTTTGGGGTGAGAGAGGAAGCAGAGAACTACTTCAGTACTGAAAGTGTTGCAGGAAGAAAATGTGAACTGTTGTACCTAGCACACTTAACCCATGAAGGATCAAGATCAGTAAAAGATTGGGCTTCATGAGCTCTGGTATTTATGGAACAATTTAGTCTTATTTTTAATCATAAGGTATGAACCAGTAATATTATCCTCATGTGCATATCACTTCCTTCTTGACAATAGCTATTTGTGGTTTATTTAGGAAGAAATATTTTTGGCAGCCCAAAATATTTGGCAGCCCAGTGAGATACATTAGAAATGCCCTATCAATCTTCAAAAAGTTTGTATATTCGTAACCAGAAATATGCATTTTATTAATAGCTCAGTAGTAAATATAGTGATTTGTTTATCCAAGGTTCATAGATACATGTAGAATTTTTTTATCTTGGCTACATAAATGATGGATCATCTTTCTTCATAAATACTGTAAAGATGGAAACACCAATGTATGCTTATCATGCAGAAACTGTGTAATCATCTCAAATTATTCTGTAAAAGATATTTCTCATAATAATAGTAGATACTGTCATGTTTTGGGGTTTTTTTTTTTGGCCATGATGTTTTTTGAAGAAACAGGCATAAAACAGCAGTGAGTTTCTGTGTCTCTTGTCCTCATATTTATCCTAAACCATTTAGTTATGTCTTCCTGCTCCTTCCCCAAGACAAACCATTTCTGAAAGCCTGTGAGAGAAAGACCATGATGTCAGAATCAGTTAGTTGTACTCCATAAATTCTGGACAGGAATGGATTTAGGTGGTTAATTTGCCTGTTCCTTACTCACACCTCTTAACCGCGTTGTCTGTGTCAGGAAATCAATATTTTATATAGTTCATTGTGCATCACTTACAATGTGCTTTAACCATCCTTGTACATCTAGCACATGCTAGCACAGAAATAGTCTATTGAGAGTTGTCTCCCGTCCTCTGGGCGTGAAGCGTTTTATTTAATGAGCTCCAAGACTGCTAGAAATACATGGCAGATTTACCAAAAGCAGTAAGAAAACCAGTTTACACTTGATGTTACTATTGAAATGTGTCCAAAGCAGGGAAAAATATTTTGCTTAATGTAATGAGATGTAGTATACAAAAGGTTAATTCAGAGAACTGCAGAAGCAGTCTGATTTTTCCACCTTTGCTGAAACAGGAAAATTATGAGGAAAGCATATGATAATTTATTCATCATGTGCTCAATTCTTGATTCAGTTTAAAGCTGAAAACACAGATGAAATACACCATTATAGCTACAATGAAGCTCTTACAGTATTTTATATGAAGTAAAAGTACAGATTTATTCCTGAAAGTGGGAGCAGAATAGAAAGTGGTTGTTTGCTAGATAAATACCCTAACAAGTATATGACAGAATGAAGGTCCTTTTCTTCCTCTTTCTGCTGTCATTGTGAAGTTGAACTTCTTTGTTGCATGGGGTACAATCTCCCAATAGATAAGTGGAAACTGCCTCTCCCTAAACAAGTCTGCAGGTTTGTAGTTAAGGACTCTCCTTCTGTATGACAGGTACAGCCTCATAGCCCCTTAAGTTGATCAAGCATTAGGCTCAAGTTTTTCACTTCAGGAGTGAGTAGACCAACTTCTACGTTAGTATAGAAACAGCTGCAGAGCAGCACTACCATCTTTGCTATTCTGTAAAAGAGTGCAGTTTTTCACAAAAGGTTGCAGAATCACCTGTCCTCAAAGAAAGTTGCTCATTTAGGATTTGCAGATGGAGAAAGAACTGAAATTCCTAGTGCAGCTGGAAGTTCAGATGGTTTTCCTCCGTCCTGAGAGCTTCCAGCTGTCTGGGTCTTGGCAAGACCTTGTGCTCTAATTCAGATCACAGTTCTATGGGGACTAAATTTTGCATGTTGTGTTGGCTGGTGGGTGCCAGCTTCACAGCTCCAGACCTGATGTCAGCAGAATGGAAGAAGCACAGCACATCTGTCATTGACTGGATTCAGTATTCATTTTCTATTCTTTGACATTTGCACAGCTACATGTTAGAAGCACAAAATTTTCATTTTGGTCATCCTCACCTGTTTCTTTTTTTAACACTGTTTCTTTCAAAACACACTTCACAAGTATCCACAGATAAATACGCCATTATAATAACAGGGATAGTCTTTATATTCCTCATTCCTTCCAGTGAAAATATTTCTACACACACAGGCTCACTATCCCAGAAAAAAGTTTAACCTTCATTCTGAAAGTGTTAGTGGCCTCCCAAGCTCTACCATTGAACAGATGGACAGAAATATACACTGCATTTCCTAGTTAGTAGCAGTTTGGGGCAGGAAGGTCTCTCCCTGCTTTCTCCATGCAGCACTCAGACAAAGGAGTCATTTGGTTTTCTCGGTGTAACAGCAGAAGTAGAAAAGGGCAGGGCAGGGCAGGGAGGGGAGGGGAAGGGAGGGGAAGGGAGGGGAAGGGCAGGGAAGGGCAGGGAAGGGCAGGGAAGGGAAGGGAAGGGAAGGGAAGGGAAGGGAAGGGAAGGGAAGGGAAGGGAAGGGAAGGGAAGGGAAGGGAAGGGAAGGGAAGGGCAGGGAAGGGCAGGGAAGGGCAGGGAAGGGCAGGGAAGGGCAGGGAAGGGCAGGGAAGGGAAGGGAAGGGAAGGGAAGGGAAGGGAAGGGAAGGGAAGGGAAGGGAAGGGAAGGGAAGGGAAGGGAAGGGAAGGGAAGGGAAGGGAAGGGAAGGGAAGGGAAGGGAAGGGAAGGGAAGGGAAGGGAAGGGAAGGGAAGGGAAGGGCAGGCAAGGCAAGGCAAGGCAAGGCAACCCAGTAATATTTTATCAGCATGTGTCTACAACCTTCCACTTGCTCCTTTCCCCTCTGTTTTGTTATTATTATTATTGTTTTCCATTGGACATTTCCACATTTCACTTGAATCTTTTCCATAAGTTGAACTCCACCATTCTTTCCCCCTGACCAGACATGACCTGCCCACACAAAAGCAGAATATGAAGAACCTCTGAGGTTGTTCAGCTGTGGAAGCTAAGTGAGGGACAACATCCTACAACACTGTGAATGAAGAATCAGCACAAAATGGGAGGAGGAAGAAAGTCTCTTCATGCTCATCATATTTTTCCTTCCCCGACCCCCAAGCCAGAAGTACCTCCCACCATCAAAACTACTGTGTATGGGGGAATCCACTCAGTAGCAGGTCTCATGTTCCTAAAAATGGTGCTGCTAGTTTCAGGGCCCTGCAACAGTTAGCTTCACAAGCACATAGGTTATGGCAGTGCCCAGGAATCTCAAGCATGCACAGCTATGCTAGGTAGGAACCCTACCCTAAACAAAAAACTCCAAAGAACTCAGGTCAAGTTTTGTTGGATTGGGCTTTTGATGGTAGTGTTTCTGCTTCCTTCCTTATTTTTCGCTCTCCCAGAAAATCTCTCATTTTCCATTCCTGTAACAGATGTTAGCTACCTGATACCAAAAAGCTGTAACTTGCTAAACATCCAGATGTTCTCATAACTGCTTCATCCCATTAATGTGTTTCACATAGCAATATATATCACCTTTATTGTAAGCACTGCTGTATTCTAGAAAATCCAATAAAAATAATCAGCAGAAACAGTCAGCAAGATTAACATCAAGGAGATGCCTGAAAGACAGATCACTTTGGAAAAAAAACACCATACACTGAAAAGGTTTCCTTATTAGCCACTTTGAAATGTTAAATACATCAGTTCTCATACGAACCTGAGAAATGACAAAATGGATAAGTGTATCTAAAATGGAGGGTACAAAGCATGACCTGGCAATACAACAGAAAGGGTTACAGAAATAGTAAAAGCTGCTATAGAAAAGGGTGAAATTTGAAGAATGTCCTGTTGTCTAATATTCTGCAGGATTGAGGAGAATTTGAGACTCCACAGAAGTCACTCAAAAGACTACTGTCAGATCCTGAAATGGAAGCAATCATTCATTCACGAGTTTTCCTTCTAGACCTACTCTCCATGAAATTCAGATACCTGTTCCCCTGTAGTGATGCTGGGCTGCCATCTGGAGATGCCACCTCCAAAAGCACAGCTAAACCTTATTAGATGAGGCTTTCCTAGGTTTTTTGATTTATCTCCTGCTGCTGCTACTGTTGATCTCACAAAGTTACAGTTAAGACAAGAGGTAGGCATAAAATACAGAGCTTTTCATTCCCTGCAGTAAGAAAAAAAAATTAGACCTGCTTCCACATGCACTTATTCTAACAAGCCCTGCTTTACTGTACCACACAGGGCTGCAGCAAAGAGCAGCAGGTGAGTGGTGACCAAATGCTGCTGCAGTCTGTGTATGAAAAGAATCAGAAAGCAACCCTCCCAAGTTATCGGACGCTACTGGTATTCCAGCTGTTTTAAAAGCTTTAAATCAAAAACACTCCTCAAAGGGTCGAGGTCCAAGAAAGTTCATTTTGTATACACCCTAAGTTTCTGCACTTGCTAGTCACCACTGGTCCAAAAAATAGCGGGGATACTGCTGGGTTAGCTGAGCTAGCTAGATGTGAGGAGGAAATTCCTTGAAGAAGCAGTGCAAGTGCCATAAGTAATCACTCTGGCTACATCTCTAAGAGAACCCAGATGTATGAATTCATGTATTTATTAAAGGATGAAATAGATGTCTTGGAAAGAGGTAGAAATAAAGGGGGGGAAATGGATTGTCTAATCACTAGGTAATACACAGGTCACATCAGAGCTGACAACAACCTTAGCTGCACTGTTTAAAACAAATAAATATATTAGTTATGCCAGGCCTACAGAAAAAAAAAAAATACTGTTTCGTTTATAAAACAACTAGGAAATCAGTCAGAGCTCAAGCCACTGCACAACTTTGACCATCCCTAATTCTCCCTGCCTTCCCTAGTTCTTTTTTTAAAAAAATAATATTTGGATCAGACAAATTTAATCTTCTTTTATCAATGACAGCATGGGAAGGTGTGATGTGTTGACCCTGAATGGATGCCAGGTGCCTACCAAGCTGCTCTATCAGTCCCCTCCTCACCTGGACAGGTGAGAGAAAATATAATAAAAGGCTCGTGGCTGAGATAAGGGCAGGGAGACATCACTCACCTATTACCATCACAGGCAAAACAGACTCAGCTCAGGGAAATTAATTTATTTCCAAGCAAATCAGAGTATGATAATGAGAAAATAAAACCTAAATCTTAAAACACCTTCCCTCACCCCCGCTTCCTGGGTTTAACTTTACTTTACGATTTTCTCTACCTCCTTCTTTCAAGCAGGGCAGGGGGACGGGGAATGGGGGCTGTGGCCAGTTCATCACATGCAGTCTCTGCTGATCCTTCCTCCTCACAGTCTTTCCCTTTCCCAGCGTTGGGTTCCTCCCATGGGACACAGTCCTTCACTAACTTCTTCAATGTGAGTCCTTCCCACGGGCTGCAGCTCTTAATGAACTGCTCCAGTGTAGATGCTTTCCATGGGATGCAGTCTTTCAGGAACAGACTGCTCCAGCATGGATTCCCTATGAGGTGACACGTCCTTCCAGGAGCCTACTTTGACTGGGCTTTGCACAGGGTCACAGCCTCCAGGCAACCCTCTGCTCTGGCATGAAGCTCTCCCCAGGCTGCAGGTGGGTATCTGCTCCACCGTTGACCTCCATGGGCTGCAGGGGCACAACCTGCCTCACCATGGCTGTGGAGGAACCTCTGCTCCGGTGCCTGGAGCACCTACTGCCCCTCCTTCTGCACTGACCCAGGTTATCTTAAGGGCTGTTTCTCTCACTTATTCTCACACTTCAATCCAGCTGCAGGGTGTTGCATAGTTCTTTAATTTTCCCTTCTTAAATACATTATTACAGAGGTGCTATCACCGTCACTGATGGGCTTGGCCTTGGCCAGCAGTGGGACCATCTTGGAGCCAGCTGGCATTGGTTCTGTCAGAGGGCATGTCATGAGGGCAGCTTCTAGCAGCTTCTCATGGAAGCCCCCCCTGTGGTCCCACCATCACCAAAACCTTGCCATGAAAACCCAGCAGAGAAGGGCTACTCTTTCACACAGGAGCCTGGGAACATTCTGGTAGTTCCAGATATTTTCATACTTGCACCCAAAAGAACTATCCTCCTTGTGAAGATATGATTCTGAGCTGCTTCTCCTAACCTGAACAACCTTACCCCCTGTAAGGCTCCACTCTTGCAGGGACAAAACTAGATATTAAGTAGAACTTTTCCCCTACAACATTTTCGGATCTTCAGTACAATCTAATCTGAAGAATTCGTTTCATTTTGGACCACGTCTCCACACTCACAGTGTCTTGTATCGGTTTGTCCATACAATGTAACAGGGCAAAAAAAGCAGGAGAAGATTGACCTTTGTCAACATTGTGCTTAGTGCTAGGAAAAAGAAGATAGCAGAGAAAGGGTGCACAAAGGATGTTTTCTCTAGGACTCTCAAAATTCTTTAATAGTAGGAAACTGAAATATTTCTTTTACTAAACACCAGCCAATGTGAACCTGCAAAACATTTAGGTATTCAGACAAATTGATCTGAACTCAGGCAAACCAGCTCACCCCCTTCAAGATATGATTTATGCCCACTGTTTAACCTGCTCCTTCTTTTCTATTTGGGTAATTGAGAAATTGATTTCAATCAAACTTAGTCCTCTGGCAAAGGTCTATTCAAGACTTATTCAAGCTAAAGAAAATATAAGGCTAATTATCTGTTTGTGAGCTAAGGTACTGCAATCAGAAAATCTATTTGACATCTGGAAGTATTTCACCTCTTCATATAAATATAGCATTGTCAAGAGCATGTGATAGGGAGGAACACTCTGACACTATTGCCCGTCACTGCATCTACACTTCCACATTTTAATGAATGACCTTGGTTAAGACTGCACAGTCCCTTGCAGGAGTAAACCTATGGGATGAATGAAGAAGTACACACTGGACAACTGGTTAGAGGGAAAGAGACAGAAAGGGAGGAATCCAATGAGATATTTCTAGTTATCTGGATTCTTCTCAACTGCATTTTCAGAAGAAGTATGTGTTGGGGATTATTGTTATTTGGGTTTCTTTGATTTGCAGCAAACCTGAGATGTCTCCACATCCAAAACAAAAACGTTTCTGTCATTTCTATCATGAATGCCACAAAAGGTGGTGACCAGGTTGTTGGTGATATAATGGAAGCAACAGCTCAAAGGTGAATGACTACAGGAATAGACCTGAATATGAAAAACAAAATTGGAGATTGGAGCCAGAACCAACAATACCCAGGAAAATTTTTGCTGTCGAGGAGCAGCGTGAGACAGAATGACCTGCAGATTTAGCTCCTGAAAATTGCAACCATAAAGGTGCACTCTTTTTCCAGTCTTGACATTGAACATTGTTTCACTTCTGTAAACTGAAATGTTTGTCTGAACAAAGTTCAAAACATAAAACCAGTAACTATACTGAATGCTTGTTAGGGTAAAGCCTTTTCGAAGTGTTCAGTCTGAAAGGTCACTCTGAACAGAATTGCTGTCCCAGGAAGAGCAGAACCCAATCCTTCAGCAAAATCAAAACTTCACCCACCACTTGTTACAGACCGCACTAAACCAACAGAGAAGAAAAGGTATGTTTGCTAGCACTAACATTGTGTGTAATGGCAGAAAATGGTAGATTTATTCCTGATCCACATAGAAACTGTCTGAGTCTGCACTCAGAGATGACAGGAAGGACCTAACACTAAGATTTGCTTTTGGTTGTTTTGTTAACCTTCCAAAAACTGGAAGAGCTCCCCTCCCCTCCATCACAGGCCTATGGACTTGAAATGGAGAATATGATTTTGTGACAACACACTGTATAATGATTTGAATGAGCAAGGTTCCCTTTTTTACTTATTCTTCCTAAAGGAAGTAAAATAGTCAGGGTCAACAGCTACAGTTGACTCTAGGTTACCTTCACACCAGGTGGGATGAAAAAAAATGGGGATATGTTATCTGCCTACTCCTTACCTTTGCAGAAATGGAGAAGAACTGGAATTGCAGATTAGGTTCCCCCCAAAAAAGCCATAATGGAGCAGGAATTTAAAGCACCAAAGTTGCACAATAATGTGATGCTGGAAAGACACTATTCTAAAATAAATAAGGAATTTGTAATGCTGAGAAATCACAAGAAAAAACATGCAGAATGGCTATGCCAGACTAAATCATTGCATAAGCAATTTCTCAAGAGTCAACAGTTCTGGATTCTTTTCATACAGGTACCTCATTTTTAATTTCAAATCCAGAGGCAAACTCTCAAACCCATTTTGTTCTGGTGTATAAACAGGAGATGCAGTGTCCATGTAGCAGAAAACAAATGAACGTGTAAAGAACACATTTGTAGGTGCCTTTTCATATGTTATAAGTGACATTATCACTGAAGCTGTCAAAATAGGCTTGCCAATCGTCCCAATTATTTAAGCATCTCCAGCACACTAAAAAAATAAAAACATTAGCTTGACTCAACTTAATTATACTGAAAAATATTAAAAATGGCTTAAAAAATCCCATTGTTTTAAAAGTCCCATGTTTTAATTAATGTACCTTTTTAAAAAAGCATGCTTAAAGTCACATTTCAAATCATATTAGAATACATTTTTGGATTACCAGCTGCAATACTTCTATGTCATGCTCAGCACTGAAAGTGTGTTTGTACTTCGTATTAGGAATTGTCAGTTAATTGCTGTATGTTAACTATCTCTTTCTAAAATGTGATTTAGCTTTACCGTAAATACTGCACATTTGCTAACTCAGAGAGAACACACTCCCTTTACCTTCCCCTGCCACCTGGAAAGCTGCCTGGAAAATGTGTTTCACAGCTTTTCCCAAAATGTTAAAAAAATAAACAAATCAACAAACTAAAACCAACAACAAAAACCTACAAAGGACTTTTTTTGACTAATGGACCACCTAAAATTCACAGAGCTGTGGAAAAGTTGGAATTAATCACATTAACAAATTACAATAAAGTGACAAACTCCATAGTGGCTATCCCCCATATTGTAGTATTACTGGATTTATTCAGCAGTATTTTCTTGTCATGTAAATATAATTTTTTAAAAGTTACTTCCTAACTGAACCTTACATGGCCATCAAATCCACAGTCCCATTCCCTTACTTAGGAATCAGCTTTCCAGTCTGAAAAACAAGCTTTAACATCTGTAAAAACAACTCTGGACACACAAAACCTGTATTTGAAGCATCTGAACTGCTTTTTTTTCTACTGATAGTATAACACTGAACCCAAATGGACTTCCCAAATGTCTTAAGCCAGCTTCCTTTTCTTACAGATAGTTGTTCTCAAACTTGCTGCTTCCGTTCTCTCTGAAGCTCAAGTACTGAAAACTGAAGTCCAATTTTTCATTAACATGATACAAAAGACACAATGGATTAGGAACTCCAGGCTTTAAGGTAGCTGAAAATAGGGATGCTGTTTGTAAACTGTCAGGTACTTCAAGGGATACAAAACTTGTTCATTGCTGAATCAATAGTTCCTTCCTTTCTCCCCTCATTTAATTAAATACTGTCTCAGTGTTCTCATTGACTCCTTGAGTCCTGATATCCCACTTGCTCAACACTCAGCACAGCCACATGCAACCTGTACAAGGTCTGGATCCGAGAGCTCTTCATTCTCACTTGGCACCAGCGTTTCCAGCTGTATATAAGGAATGAAGGATCAGATGTTCACCTTAAAACTGAGGCAAGACTTACAGGCCTCTCTTCCTATGGAGCTACAAAAGGGTGCCTTAAAAGTGAATAATCACATTGCCATGCCACACTTCATCCTGAAAGCACTTTCTCAGTCCAAATTTTTGTTGAAGCAACTCCCGTGTTCTTGACTACTCTTTTTCACAGTTTAGGCTATTCAACTGAAGCAGGTTGCTGTCATCCTTTATTCTAACAGATCTGCAACTTTTACAGTTCAACACCTTTTCCCACCTGGAAGAAAACGGACCCCAGTCTTTTTGGCTTTGCCTTCATATTTCTTTTTCTCAAAATTCATTCAGCACTCCTGCATTATACAGTTGCTTCCCTGTCAAGATTATACTATCTTGTAATGGTAATGCATACTCTCCTTCTGACTGTGGAAACTGCGTTCTCTTTTTACTATTTATTGAAAATCTTTCATAATATTATAGTAATTTTTGCAGGCATTTTCATTTCTCTGACTACTTTAATAACTAATATTCTCTCACTTGCTCTTGTACACCTTTTCATCACCCTAACCGACAACTGAAACATCCACTGCCTTTTTCTTTAATCACATCAAGAACCATCTTTTTTGGCCAGTATTATCATCTCATCTGTTTTCTCCTGATTTTACAAGGGATCTTACTTACTACCATTAAAACACTTGGAAACTAGATTTAGATGAGATATTTGAAAATAGTTTTAGAGGAGATATTAGGAAGAAATTCTTCCCTGTTGAGGTACTGGAACAGGTTGCCCAGAGAAGTTGTGGATGACCCATCCCTGGCAGTGTTCAAGGCCAGGTTGGAGGGGGCTGAGAAACCTGGTCTAGTGGAAGGTGTCCCTGACCATGGCAGGAGGTTGGACTAGATGATCTTTAAGGTTCCTTCCAACCCAAACCATTCTACGAGTCTCTGATTCTGTGAAGATACTATTGTGCTTAGTGGAGCTGATTAAAGAGATGCACTGTCCAGCATCTTAGCTGATTTATCTCAATGTGATGGTTGCCATGTTCTCTGACATTAATTTAGAGGTTCCTCCTCAGAACTGAAATATGGGTTCACAACATTAATATGATGCAGAAGCAATAATTGAAGAAAAACTGGTGTCCAGAAACCATCTTATCCTTGACTTGCTCCAACCTTTTCCTCTTTCAGGAAGACTCCCAGGAGAAAACCTTGAGTTTCCTCAAAGGCTGTTTACCCTGGCTGTCATCTATGCAAGTCAGGAGGAACCCATTCTGCATTCAGGAAGATAGACCACTGCCAATGTGATGTGAAAAAAAAAAAAAGAAAAAGAAAAAAGTCTCCCTTGCTGAAAATATTTTGAAGACAAATTTAAAAGATTAAATGTGGCATAAACTGCTCATATAAGATAAAGCAAGAGAGTGTTTCACTAGTGAACCTGCTGAACTGAGGCCTCCCTGTGTCACACAGGGAGGGAGGTTACACACAGTTTCTGGTCATGTCCCCACAAGCCCTGGAATAACCATAAAATTCGATGTGCTAATAAAGAGCTATGAGATTAAATAATAAAGAAAATGATATATCACTGCAAATGGATATTACTGCAAGCACTGCATGTGAGTGGACAGCAATTCATCACACAGGGCACGACTGGTTGCATATTGTCACTCTCTTTCTCATACATATTAAAATTAATATCCCTCATGAATTTTGATGGCTCTTTTCCATCACTGGTTTGGAATACACAATGCTTTTCCACCGACCACTTCAGAGCTGCCTGTCGGGGCCCCGGAGGCCTCAGCAGTGCCAGGTCTCCAGCCCAGCAGTAGCCCTGCCCGGCGCTGCCTGGCCCTGGCCACCCCTGGGCAGCACAGCGCCCGCTCGCCAGACCCGGGCACCTGAAGGGACAGCCGCACCAAAGCCCCGCCCCTCCTGCCCCCATTGGCCCCCAGCCAGCATGCCCCTCTCCCACTGGCTCTTGGCAGTATCACACAAGGAAGCCCCACCCACACAGTGCCCGCCCCCCAGCCACGGTGACACTAGGCCTCAAGATGTGGCCTTGCAAGTGCTGCCACCTTCAGCCCCTCTTGGGTTCCTGGTGCCCCTGGGCAGGCGCTGCCCCGCTGCTACTATGGTGGGGCTGTGGCCGCAGTTCCACTGACAGAGGCCCAGCCAGGAGCTGAGCTGCCATTGCCGGGGCACAGGGTCAGGACCGGACCCTGTGCCACCTCTGTCCTCTGCCACCACACCCTGGCCAGGCTGTCAGGAAGCTGAGAACAGAACAGCACTTAACTGTTGGGGCAGCAGAAATTATGGGACCCATGGGCATGCAAGCCCACAATGTGGTCCCCTGCCTGAACTGCCTCTCATCTGATGCATTTCACCCGATTGCCTGAAGCCTTCAGGCCTGCAGTCTGTCTTTACAGGCTGCATATTCTCGGTAAGAGTCAGGGCCTGAAGGTGTTTCTGCACAAATGCTGTACATTCCTCCATCTAAACTATCCAAACACCACAGCACAGCTTTTCCAATTATTAAATCCAGAGGGCTAGCAAATATTTTGGGCAACAGGGGCTTGCCATGAGCAGGGGGCAGGTTGCTCCAATATAAGCCAATGCCCCAGGCTCCTTTTCTCTGCAAACACAAGACAAAATGTTCTGACATGAAGTGGTCCACCAGGCTTTACATTCTGGAGCTCAAACTGGTCACTCTTTGTCTTCTCTGGGGTATGGCAGGCTCCATGAGGAGGTGGGTTTTTAAAACATGCCCTCATTATCCTTGGAACTGCCTCTCCCCTCTCTAAAGAACTTGAGTAGTGAGTATGCAGCATGGCATGAATGATGCCAGGTTTACAGGTGGAGGCTCAGCTGAGATGAGTGTGTAGACAGCTGGAATAAGATTGACTAGATGTACAGGGATGCATTTTTGTGTTCTCTGTTCCCTGGTCAAAGGGATAGATTTCAGTCATCAAAAGCTTCAGATATACTTTCAAATAGCAAATCTGACAACCAGTTAAGCACCAGTCAGGCCATTCCTGCTGCCAGTTCAGTCATCCTAAATGGTGGGAGAGAACGTTTTGGAAGAGCTGGGCCATCCATGGAAAACTAGAGAATCATGATCTTCACAGTAATGCTTACCTGTAAATGGGCCTCCCAAAAGGTGTCGAGATCTAAGTTGTACAGTCCTAAGGGAACTGGCAGCTGAAGTTACTAAGCCACTGTCCATAATATTTCAAAAACTGTGGCAGACTGGTGAAGTTCCAAGTGACTGGAAAAGAGGAAACATAACCCCCATTTTTAAAAAGGTAAAAAAAAAAACAAAGACATGCGGAACTACAGGTCTATCAGTCTCACATCTGTGCCTGGCAACATCATGCAGCAGATCCTCCTGGAAGCTATGCTAAGGCACAGGGAAAATAAAGAGGTGACTTGTGACAGCCAGCATGACTTCATTAAGGGTGAATCATGCCTGATTAATCTGATGGCCTTCTACAACAGGGTTGCAGCGTTGGTGGATAAGGGAAGAGTGACTGACATCATCTGCCTGGACTTGTGTAAAATGTTTCATACTGTCCTGCACAATATTCTTGTCTCTAAAATGGAGACACGTGGATTTGACAGGTGGACCAACTTGGTGGATAAGGATGGTTGTACTGGATGGTTGTACTCAAAAAGTTGCAGTCAAAGACTCAGTCTCCAGGTGGAGACCCATGATGAGTGCTGTCCCTCAAGGTTCCATATTGGGATCAGTATTATTTAACATCTTTGCCAGGAACCTGGACAGTGGGATTGAGTGCACCCTCAGCAAGTTCACAGGTAACACTAAGCTGAGTACTCCAGGTGACACTCTAGAGGGGAGGTGTGCCATCCAGTGGGACCTTGACAAGCTAGAGTTGGGCCCATGTGAATGTCTTGAAGTTCAACAAGGCCAAGTGTAAGGTCCTGCACCTGGGTTGGGGCAATCCCAAACATGGATACTGGCTGGGTGATGAGTGGATTGAGGGTAGCCCTGAGGAGAATGATTTGAGGGTGCTCTAGCAGCCCAGAAAACCACCTGTATATACACCTGGGCTGCATCAAAAGAAGTGTGGCCAGCAGGTTGAGTGAGGTAATTCTCCCCCTTTAGACAACTATCATGAGACACTCCTCTGGAGTACTGTGTTCAGTTCCGGTGACCCAACACGAGAAAGATGCTTAAGTGGGTCCAGAGGAGGGGCATGAAGATGATCAGAGGGCTGGAGCACCTCCTATATGAGGACAGGCTGAGAGGATTGAGGTTATTTAGCACGGAGAAAAGAAGGCTCTGGGGAGACCTTATAGCAGCTTTCCAGTGCCTAAAGGGGGCCCATAGGAAAGATGGGGAGGGACTCTTTTTCAGGTAGTATAGTGACAGGACAAGGTGTAATCATCTTAAACTGAAAGATCTAGATGAGATAATAGGAAGAAATTCTTCCCTGTGAGGGTGGTGAGGCACTGGAACAGTTTGCCCAAAGAAACTGTGGATGCCCTGTCCCTAGAAGTGTTCAAGGCCAGGCTGGATGGGGCTTTGATCAACCTGGTCTAATGGAAGGTGTCTGATGGCAGGGGAGTTGGAACTCAAAGATCTTTAAGGTTCTTTCCAACCCAAATCATTCTATGATTCTATGACTCCATGATCATCTGAAGGGATCACTAGGAAGACTCCTGGCATCCCTAAGGATTTGTGCCAGACAGATCCTTGAACATTTTGTGCTTCTCAGCTCTTCATCTGCCACATGAGGGCAGGAATACTTCTTTTTCAAACCTGTTTCTCTTGCCTCTTGCAGTGTGTAACCTCAGGTGATTACCTAGATGGTAATAGCTGCTTCTTGTAAAGAAGTGTCAAGAGCAATGGAAAGCTGGTCTCACAGAACACTTGTAAGTTCCCATCCATTAACCTGTCATAATTGTGTCAAAAGTCTGAGCTCTCAAAGTGTCTCTAGTTGGTAGAAAGGGGATTGGTCTCCTCAGTAAAAAAAGGAGCTGTTTGCAAGAGATTTTCATGTGTGGACGTCTTACACTGCAGTCCCCTTCACATGTGCCAGTTCATCATGGCGATGATATATGGATTAATTCCCTGTCAGATCTTTCCCATGCATAGCAGTTATAAGGACTTTTGCTTTTTGGTTTTGTTTTTGTGTGGGTTTTTTTTTGTTGTTGTTGTTTGGTTTGTTTGGGTTTTTTTCCCAAATTAAGGGGAAAAAGGAAAAAAACAGCTCCTCCTAAAGGGAAGAAGGAGCCAGATCTTTGACAACATCTCTGATCTGCCTGTGATGCTTTGTCCTGTATCTGGGACCTTCCTCCTAGGGCAGAACTGTGCAGTTGCCTATGTCTGCCCAAAGGATAAGGAACAGCAGAGTCTAATGCTGTTTCTCCTTTTATTGCAGCTCATAGTCTGTGAAAGGTCTCTAGCTGTATATGCTTCTTTGGTTAACCCTTCCCAGGAATTAAATCTGTGGTTTAAGCAGTCTCTGCTGGACATTCAGCCTAGCTTATGCTATGAGCATTGGGGAGGGCAAGATTTGAATGTGGAGACTTGACCATACTTCTTTTCCCACTGGAAAGGAGGAGTACTGCCTTCACGGAAGTGAGCAGAGTTTGCCAGTCCAAAAGGAATGCAAGGCAAAATCAGACTCCTCCCAATGTAATCTACTTAGAGCTACAGCTAGATCCCAGCTCAATGAAAGCACAGTCTGCATCTTCATCCAAATTTGCTTCTGTCTCTGGGCAAAGTCTTTCTTCAGCGATGTAACTGTTGTTCCACCCCTGCCTACACATCCTACAGGATCTCCTGGCTGTATTGTATGCAGGAGGACCATCATCTGAGGAGGTCTTCGAACTAGCTGCCAGTAAGAAAGTGTGCCAGGACCTGAATGAGGCCCTCAACAAAGGAGGGGATGGTGACCTCCAAAGCCTATATACTTACTGGCAGAGACCTTGAAGACCAGTTCTTATGACTTCCAACTGTGATAGCTCCTTACTAACCTGCAGGCTCACTTCAGGAACTAGATTTGACCTACCTGGGACTCCAAGCTAAAAGCAGAAGGGAGACAAACTGCCTGTTTCAGATGTAGAAAAGTTTGGCATTTTTATTGTCTGTCTGTTTCTCTTGTACTGCATCTGATTTGTCATGTGCCTAGGGGAAACATTTTATTTTCTTCCTCTGCATCCTCCTCAGTGAGGCTCACTGAGTGTGAGAAGGAGAGCAGAGGGCAGAGAAGAGCTTGATTCTGTTAGGAAATCCATGCTAGTTTACCTGGCATGTACCCCAGAAGCTCCTTGTTCTGTCAGTGTTGATGAGTACCTGTGAGAGTAGGTGGAAGACCTGCCTCGTTGTGAGCCAGCGGCACAGGGGTGCTCCCTCTGGACTCAGCAGCAGAGCTTGAAGCCTCATCTGAAGCTCTTGGCAGTGCAAGACTTCCTTTGAAACATCCCCTCAAAAATTCTGTGAGTTGACCTCTATGAGAAAGAGATGCTAGCTTTGGAGAAGCCAAGCAAGCAGGGCAAATTAGAAGGATTGAAAGAGTAAGCCTTGCACGTAATCCCACTGTTATGGAGTGACTGGTAAGAGCGCTGGGATTTCCCTGCATGTTGACAGCCTCATTTAAAAGCTCATCACTTCTCTTCGTTAGCTCTTCCTGCTGCACAGTTGGATGTGGAAAGAAGGTAACAGGAAAACATTTCTCTGTTCAGAAGACTTCTTTAAGTCCTTTGAGATTGCTTCATTCTCATACATCTGATGACTCTCACAAGAAGGGGACAGAGGTTGCAGTACCTTGGTGAAGGTAGTCACTCTGCTGTGGATCAGGCATGGAAATGAGAAACACCACCATGCTTCATAATTGAAAAGCAGGAGACTTGAAAGCTGAGTTAGAATACCGTGGAAACTACACAACCCAACCACAAGCTTTCATGTGCCTTAGAAAAACCTCCAGTGAAACGTTATAGGATTTATTGAAGTTGTTGATCTAGTCAATGACAGGATTCTGCAATGCTGACCTGTTGGTCCAGAACTTAAAATTAACCTCATGCTGAGCTGCCTTTGGGGATTTTTGAATGGCACTTCTGCTATGTCACTGAAAAAAGTGCACATTTTTTTTATTATTTTTATTTTTTTTTTTTTTAGCGGTAGCATAATTCCTGTAAATTTAATGAAATGCATTTCTATACAGAAGCGGCAGCCACTGAATTGATGCACTGGTGTCATACCACATTTATGTTCCCCTAGAGTGGCTGACAATTGCATAGAGCAAATCTGTTCCTCCTCAAGCAGTTGCTTTCTCTGCTCCACCACATCATCCAAAACTCTTCAACCAGCAGGATGAATTCCAGTAATCTTGCCATCTGCACTGGACTAAATATAATGACTCCATCAAGGACAGCTCCCACTGTATGTGCTGATGAAGACGAATGTCAAGGTACACTGAATTTACCAATCAGCTACACCCTTCTGGGTCGATCAGAACATTCCTGTTGAGAGGTACCTTGCTGTGTCTTCTGTTGACCCCTTGTGGAGGAGTTTCGTGCAAAAGCAAATGCATGGCTGCAAGGGTAGGAATGGAAAAGTCTCTTTTTCATCCCATTGTGGGTTGATGTGTGTAGGTGAAGGTGCTGGTAGAGTTTGTGATTAACAACTGAACTGAGATATGTGGGAAGGAGATGGCTTGACTTTTTAGTCTATTGGCTGAAGAATTATCAGCACACATGGAGAGCTCCAAAGATAGGAGGATGAATTAAGGATTGTCACAAAGCAAGGCTGCTCATCTATATTCTTCAATTTGTAACTGTGGTGACTCTGAAAATGCAGACAGCTTCTGAGTGCTCAAAACATTAAAGCAGAGGTCAGAACATGGATGTGAGCAGAAACAGAGCCCAGGTCACTGGTCTGCCTCTCCCTGGTAGCCCCCAGTGCAGCTGTGATGGGACTGTGGTATGAATGAGTCCATTAGACAGGCTACACTTCGCCACACTTGTCCTTTTGCCTCATGCTGCATTAATACTTTCTGTTATATCTGACAAGGGCCAGCAATTTTGTTTCACAGCACAATTGCTTTTTTCATCCTCCTTTCTTCTTGCTAAGCTGTTGAGTTGAGAGGGACTGTGATCAAGATTCCTTTACCTCTGCTTCCCTGAATCCTAGTCTCAAGTGCTGGACTTCGACATGGAAGTCAAATTCTAGAGCCCTTCTAGAAGTCATGGAAGAAGAGCTTGCCCACCTGCAGGCAAATGAGGAACTGCCTCATGCGGAGTTTGCTGAGGTACATTTCCAAGAAAATCATGGGAGGCAATCCTGATTGGAGAGAGGGCACTAGGTACAAGTACCTAAGAGCAAAATGGGTCTGTCTTATTGCTTGCCAGAAGAGAGACACTCATTTTCAGCACTAGAAGGAAAGACCTGAAGTAGTCTGACTAGCCTTAAAAGGCCCTGCTAAATCTGACACCCTTTAGAGCAGCCTGGATCTTTCCTGCTACGTTCTCCGTTTGGCCACCATGCCCCATCACAGATCAGGAGTGTTTCTCCAGAGACCCTGTTGGTCAGTCACCTGATCAAGAGAACAAACCTGGCAGCATTTTTGTTTTCTACCTGGTACCATCAAACACCCATTAATAAGGTAACTGAGCCATTTTTCTTGCCACAGCTCTTAAATGAATCCTTACAGTGCTTTAAAGCAAAAAAGGCACTCTCCTGTTTAACACAGGAAGTCTTGAATATACACTTATACATCTCAAGATTTCTGGATATTATGGTACCCATGAATAGTAAGAAGAATAGACAAGTATTACTCCCCATTCATCAGCCTTATACATTTGTTCTTTTAATCTTTTCTTGTATGGAATGGCATAGAAAAATGAGAATGCTGAAACATTTAGATAGTTCTGGACCAACGTCATCTCAGCCCAAGGCTAACCATCTGCTTTATCTGTAACCCCAGTAAAGTAATGTGCCACTAGATCAGTACATGCTAAGATACCAGAGAAGAGCTTATTTTTACCAGTCATGATATGATTGCTTTGCAGACTTACTGAAAAGAAAAAGGGGATTTCCTTTTATTCTATTGGGGTTTGTTACTGTATGTGACTACTAGCATGACTTGAGACAAATCAGTCTCTTTCTGTCTAATTGTATCTAGGTGAAAATAAATAAATAAAAGGAAACTGAGATGTTACTTGTGAGAATTGCAAATGTTTCCAATTCTTTAGTGGAACATGATATGGCAGTTTGAAGCATTGCTTATTGCTGAAAAGGTATTTGGTCAGATGTACTTACAGGCGACTTACCTAAGAACAAGAATGACTGTGGATCATCAACCAAATGCAGACTTGAGGGTTTTTGGTTGTTTTGGCTTTATGTTGGCTTTGTTTTTTAATATTAACCAAAACAGAGGTGGTTGACTGCAAGGTTTATTTTTTTTTTCTACTTCTACTTTGTCATTTATTTCCTGGATAACTTGGTTAGAAACTGTTGAATTACTGTAAGCACATAGGCTATATGTTAATTTCTACTCTGATATTTTTTTTCAAAAGATAATGAGTACACACATTTCATCAACTCCGAAATCCTGGATATTTAAAAGTCCAGAAGTCTGTAGAAGAATTCAAAGTAGGTAGGTCACTTATGATTTTCATCTCCTATTAAAGATGCTGTACAGGAAAGCTGCACTGGCACTTATCTGATATTATTACCTAAAGATACATATGTATATACATAACATATCTGTAGAGGAGAAAGCATTTTTAGTAATACTTAGAAAGATGAGCTCCTGATTTCATTATATATTATGTATTACAATAGCAAGTTTAAAAATCAAAACCAGAAGAGTTTATTTGTGGCCCAGCACTGGACTTCAACACTGTAGCCTTTCAGCAGAGAACAAGTGGGAGTAAAGAGGAAAGGTGCAAAAGTGGGAATTCTTTGCCCTGTAGAGAGAATAGTGAAGGGGACCCTCCTCCACAGAGACTTCAGGGCTGTACCACACCCTTCTTCCCCCTTGTCACCACCTTTGCTCTTGGGCACAGAGCCTTGTGGCAGAGTGTTCATTAGAGTCAGTATTGCTAGGGAACTGTCAATTCACTGGGGAGGCCCATGGGCAGCACTGTATGCTGTGGAGTGGGAAGGCTCATGCATGGTTTAGAGCCAAACTGAAGTCCTTGCTCATGGGTTTGGACCAATTAATCCCTTTCAATCCATGGCTTTCTTTGGTCTGGGGCCGCGGGTGTGCACTGCTTCTGCATCAGTGGCTTTCTGTCTCCCTGTCAAGGGAACGAGAAAACCGGGTCCAGAAACATCAGGCAAAATCCTTCCAGGCCCCAATACAGTCTGCAGGGAAGGTCTGTGCCTACACATCTTGCAGGTGACAGAACCAGGCTCTACCTACCCCAGAGAAGGTTCCACCTGTCAATGAGAGGAGCTAGATATTTTTACACTCTCCATTTCAGGCCATCCTGCTGCCAATGACACCAGCATAACTTCAGCTCCCCAAAATACCTGTCAATTAGAAATCACCAGCCTGTAACAAAAGGGGGGGAAAAGAGGTACCTCCAGGTGCTGGTGGACACCTCTGTCATGGCCCTTTTCCCCATGGGCCATGAACTGAACCTAGTCAGTCAGCTTTTGCATTGGAGTGATCCCATGATGATGATTTGGGGAGGGAATGGGAAGAGTTAGAATGAAGAGTCCTCTGGCCTGCAGTTCATGTAGGAAATGGGCACTGTTCAAAGCACTGCCACAGCCAGAGCCCCAAAAAGCCTCCCCTTTGGCAATGTTTTTCTGTACCTCTGTTAACCGTGGGCTCTTTGGAGATGATGAGTTAGGAATAACTCTACAGCACAGCTCTGTCACACACTTCAGTTCCAGGCATTCAGGTACATTCAAGGACCTAGAGGGAACTGGGAGGCTTGAATACAGGCCAGCATTGCTGCCTTCTTTGTAGCCTTGAACAGTTCCTTCTACCAGGAGAGGACCAGAAACCCTTCCAGCCCCAGCAGACAGATGTCCCAGCTCTGCGAGCTGTGCAGGAAGCTGCTACCCTGGGGACCCCTCTTGGTGTGGCAAGTCTTTCCCAGCTGCTCCAGGAGAGGCCCAATGTCAGGGCAGTGCTTCTGGGGGTGCTTGGGGACAGAATCAGACACAATCGCATCAGGGACAGTAGTGAAATCTTCCATGTGGAATCATAGTTGCGTGCGGATTGTGCAGGGAGCTCTGGAGATGGAGAGGCATTGCTTCCTTCAGTAGTATGGGAAGCAGAGGAAGAGGAAGGCATCAGGCTAGATAAGGGATCATCCTGACGTGTGAGCTCAGGACCTGGGCATTGCTCACAGCTCCATTTTTTCCACTGAAAGCCCTGAAGGAGGAACTGCTAAGAGTTGTCTCCAGAATTCTCTGCTTCTGAGGCAGATGCTTTAGCCAGACACAAGGACCTCTCTCACAGGGGCTGAATGGAGCAAGAGGCATCTGCAGAGGGCAGCCAGAGTCTTTCCCTTCCTCCTCCAATCTGTCTCCACATCCCATTCCTCCTTCAACAACCATCTCCTCCAGTGGACACAAAGGCACTAGGCCTGGGGAAGCAGGGTCTCAGGAAAACACCCTCAGTACTCAGCCTGCCTCTGTTCTGTTCATGCATTGCAGCAGACCTGGGCTTCTCTGCAACCCTCTGGAGCTGGTGATAAGAGTTGTGCCCACAGTCAAGGCATATATTCAGGCTCAGGCTGAATGTGCAGTTTCTGAGGTTCAAGTTTCACATTGACTTTCGGGTTTTCATGTTTGCAATGGAGTTTCATAGGTCTCTTTTTCTTTCCTAGGCAATTTTCTTTTTCTTTCTTTCTTCCGTTCTTCTTTTATTCCTTCCTTTCTTCTTTTATTCCTTCCTTTCTTCTTTTATTCCTTCCTTCTTTCCTTCCTTCCTTCCTTCCTTCCTTCCTTCCTTCCTTCCTTTTTCTTTCTTTCTTCCTTCATTTATTTATTTATTCCTTTCTTTCTTCCTTTCTTTCTTTCTTTCTTTTCTTTCTTCCTTTTTTCTCTTTCTTCCTTCCTTCCTTCCTGCCTGCCTGCCTTCCCTCCTTCCTTCCACCCAACACTCCCATTATTTTATTAGTGATTCCTGTATGTCAGGTCTCTGACGAGAGAGGTGTGCCCTCAGCCCTGCACAGCCATTCCAGGGCTGTATCTGACCCTGGGTCCCCTCACCACACCTGATCTTGATCTCACCCACAGGCTGACATGTCAGCCTGGGCTCAGTCTGCCCCTGTCCCCAGGAAGGTGTCGGCTGCTGGGAGCTGGGGCTGCCCCAGCCTGCCCTGCCAGCTGCCCCTCAGCTGCCCTGTTCTCTCGTGGGGCAGTGAGACGGTCCTGGCTGCCAGGTCCTGTCCCCAGCAGCCTTCTGGCCCCTTCAGTGACCTGGTAAAAGGACTAGGAAAAGCATTAAAATACATGCCTGAAAACTGAAAAAAAAATAAAAAATTAGCTTAGGTGTCTGGGTGTGTAACTGCACTTTGTGGTTTTGCACTGGCAAGATTTCAGCAACGTGAGGTGGTGAGGGAGTAAGATGTAAGCCTTTATTTAGCAAATAGTTCCTCCTGAGACTCAACGGTGCTCAAAGGGCATAGGGCATGTTATTTACTGTTAACAAATGTGACTATAGGTCATTTTTAAATAGCCAGCCTGCTGCAAATTATTAAAGAAAGGGAACAAAGACAGTGCTGTCCTTGACTTCACCTACTGGTGAATTTTCTGGCATAGAAACAATAGTCTCAGTCTTAGAAGTCCAGTTATTTTACATCTAAGCAATTAAAAACACTTTAGCCAAAACACTAAACCACACCAAAGATACTAGTGCCAAGTTTTAAGAAGATGGCATTCTAAGCTGAAGCTGGTGAGCAGTTAACTTGAATTTTTCAGTGAAATAAGGATTTCATCAAGTATCTGAAGTATGACCTGGGAATGGGAGAAATCCTAGAAGGTCTTGTTTTTTCTGTCTTCCATTTTTCTAGATTCAGTCAAGGCTGTGCAAATAAGGACCCAAATTGAAGTCAGTGTAACAGTGCTGCTCATCAGTGAGCTATTGTCAGGAGAAAGGAGAACTCATCAAAGATGCATTTTGTTCATTGAGGGGATGACTCATTTACCTCAATCTACTAGCACAGATGTTTTAGCATACCTGTCATCCCTTAGGTGATCCATCTACCTGAAGGCCTTAGCTGCCTGAACCTTCATTTCTGTGATTTGTGGGTTTGCTTTTTTTTTAAATACGCTTGGAAGGAAAACCCCATTAAAAAGAAATATATAAAATATCTGCAACCCATCAGAAGTAATTTCTCAAATGTGGTGTTTTCATGGGCACTTATTATGAATGGCCATGATAAAACTACATAGACAGTGGACACTAGCATACTAATAGCAAAGTCTGGGACATGATATTAGATATTAGTTTATTTTTATTAAAATGAAGTTTCATCTCAAGTCAGTAATTATTTTAAAAAGGTTAGTGCTGGCTTAGTTTCATTCCCTCAACATATAAAAGATTTCAAGTGTTTTATTATAGTGTAGCTATAAATCTAACAACAGGTAGTGAAGTGAAAGGTGCTCTGGCTGAGAGTGGCTTTTATACTCAAAGAAAATTGGAGACAAGATAGCTAAAATAGGGGTTTTTTTCCTGACAGCATGGCTGTGTGTGATATACAGTGATGCCTCATGGACCCAGTGAACCCGTTATCAGACTGAAGATGAGGGAACCCCATATAATTACACAATTTACTACAAGCCTCTCTAAACTTGGAAACAAAGGACTCAGATATCCAGTAAAATCCATATTTTTAAAAATTTTTTAAATTTTTTAAAAGTCATGTGTTTTGATGAGTAAAGTTTCAACTTGTATTTATTTGAAACAGTCTGTCCTTGACCAAATTCATTTATCTCTCACCCCTCAGTTAAAATGGTGGTGGTAAGGAAACTTATATGCTTGGTGAGATGCTTTGAAACCAAATAAAAAACCCCAGTTGTAGTGGGGCATAGTTAGAATTCAACACAAAGCAGAAAAGGCAGGATTCTTCCCTCATAATGCTCCTGGAGGTTCCAGAAGTCCTGTGGGAAATCTCAGTAAAGACTTCAAGATGATTTCTTGCTCACAGGATTTCAAACCCTAGCTTTTTTGAGCTTCATTCCTTCACAGAAGAACAAAGCCTTATCTGCCTCTGAGGCCAAGGCCTGTGGTACACGAAAGCACACATACTAAACCTTTCCTTCAAAAGCATATCAACATCTGCTTTTGGAAGAAAGGTTCACATGTGTACACTTGCACACAAGTATATCTGTCTTTTGCCATCTACATGAGTGTGAGCACTATGTAGAAATGCAACTGAAATTTTTCAGTCACATATTTTAGTAATCTGTTCAACCATTCTGACTCATTCTTCCATTCAAAACCATCAGAGATTGCTTCACAGACACCCAAACTATTTTTAAAACCACTTAAAGGTCAGGGTTCTCCTTAGCAAAAATGGGGTTTTGAACTTTGGATACCAAGAAGTAATCTGATTTGTCAGAAGATCAGAATACTTTCTTTAGGATGATGAATGAGTTGCTGGATGCAGCCATTAAGCTTTTTTCTCCCAAGTATTACTTAGCTTATGAGGATCCTAATTCTAAGATGTTAGATTTTTCAATACAGTAGGACTTGGAAAAATCAATTAAGATTAGGATGTTTTGCACCAAGATATTCTTTGCTAGAGAAATACACTGACAGATTTTAACAATCCAGCAAAGATATTAAATGAATTTACTTGTTCATAGCTTAGCTTAAGCAAAGATGCAGAAACTTTCACAGAAGTACATAAATGCCAGCTTAAGCAGTCCAAGGTGTAAAAGCTTTGTACTTCACAAAAGTACATAAATGTCAGTTATCCTAAGAAGTGCTAGCATATTGTAAGCCATGACAAATCACAACAAAGTATGATGGAACACCTAGAGACACAGAAAAATCTTGTCAGAAGCCAGTAACAGAGCTAGTAATGGAAATCTGTGTTCATTTACAATAAAAAGCTTTGCTTCGTACACAAAGTAGTTCATACTTTCCTTGAGCTCAAGGTGTGCAAGGAGGTCATAGCTGAGAAAACTTTTTACTATAAAAGAAAAGGTAGGAAGCTAAATACAAGCATCCATCTGAAAACATACCAATCTCTCTAAGAAGGCAACATGGCCTATATTAGCACGACAGACAAATAACTGAGGTCTCCAGAAGGTTTACCAAAAATATAAGCAATTCATGTCAGTCTTCTCGCTTTCAGTGCTTGATTTTAAGTAGGTCATGTTTTTTACAACCTTTCACTTCAGTCCAACATAAAAATGTTCTTCACAAGGCACTGTGGGATAAAAGCTCCAATTTTCCCCTCTGTTCATTTTCATTATTTTCTATCTATATGTTCAAATGGGAGATTATTTGCAGGGATGATATATACTATATGTTCGTATAGCAATTCTCAGTTGCAAAGCTGTATTTTGCAATAACTAGCTGCTTACGTCTAACTTTTTCTTTTATCTATCTTAATTGACATTATATTGACCAAACTGGTTTATACCACAAAAGTGGAAAAATAGATTTGAAACCATTCCCCAATGCAGGGAATAACTTTTATGTTCTTAAGGTTTGTGAAGTTCAAAATCAAAATAGCTAAGATAAAATCTTTCTTCTAACAATCTCAACTGATGAGATTGTTAATTAATACTAATTAACCTCCTACATAGAAACTATGTTTTCTTCTTTCCCTTTCTACAGGTTTAATTACAAACTTGCACAAAAAATCTATCATCGTCCTCATTTTACATGTCTAACAGTGGTTCCAAAGTGTGCCAGTATTTAAAATACACTGGCCTTCAGACAGCACACACACAAATCAGAGATGAACGGCTGAGAGAAATGAGCAGGTAGAAGCAGCAGACAGATGGCAGAGGGGAAGAGGGAAGGAACTGGAAGGAAAAGTGGAAAACTATTTTTCATAGAGCCCAGATACGGGGGTAAACCAAACCCTGCTAGTGAATCAGTTGTTCAGAACACAAACAATAGTAGGTAATCCAAGTGTTATTATACTTACCTAAATAAGGTACAAGAGGACATCTATTCTGCAGAATGCGGAGAAAGAAATAAGTTGAGCCAAAGAGGAAAGCTTGCTCAGTCACTACAAATACTAACAATGAGGTTTTATTTTATTAAGCCAAAATCATCATACATTTTTTAATGACTAGGACCTCTGTAGTGAAGCAGAATTTAGACATACTGATGCTAGATGTAGAAGCAGTAATTTGGATTCTCATGGTCTGGGATTCAGCACAATATAACTTCATTGTTAAAAATCCCTTACAGTCACAACTTCCATAAATCTGAACAAATCAGTTTATTTTCTATCCCCAAGTTGAAAGAAAATGTGTGCTTGGCACTTCCTTAAAAAATAAAATCAAGAAAATAAATCTCACATTATTCTTTTGTATGTTCACAATTAAGTAACTTGTTCAAAGCCCACTTCGGAACTGCCCCACTACTTTGCAGTACAGGTGCACTGCTGGAACACTGTCATTTTTAGTAAGCTCATTGGCTTTGATGCAATCTTCTCTAGTGCTATAATATAATTTATAATGAGATCTCAGATGACACAAAACAACCTAAACTAAAGCCAGATAGCATAGTGTGTCTACCTACAGGCAGTGTGTCGTGGTTTAACCCGTTGGCAACCCAGCACCCAGCATCACGCACCCACTTGCTCACTCCCCCTCCCACAGAGGGGTGACGAGGAGAATTGGAGAGGAATGTAAAACTCAAGGGCTGAGATAAGAACAATTTAATAGGTAAAGCAAAAGCCACACACACAAGCAAAGCAAAGCAAGGAATCCATTCACCACTCCCATGGGCAGGCAGGTGTTCGGCCATCCCCAGGGAAGCCGGGCTCCGTCACTCATAATGGTTACTCGAGAAGACAAATGCCATAATGCCAGATGTCCCCCCCCCCCCTTCCTTCTTCCCCCAGTTTATATACTCAGCATGGCGTCATACGGTAGGGAATATCCCTTTGGCTAGTTTGGGTCACCTGCCCTGGCTGTGTCCCCTCCCCATTTCCCGTGCCCCTCCAGCCCTCTCGCTGGCAGGGCCCAAGGAACTGAAAAGTCCTTGATTTAGTACAAACATCACCCAGCAACAACTCAAACCATCAGTGTGCTGTCAGCATTGTTCTCACATCAAATCCAAACCACAGCACTGCACCAGCTGCCAAGGACAAAATTAACCCTATCCCAGTTGAAACCATGACACAGTGAAAAATACATAAGCACATGCACACATACATACATACACACACATGCTGTAGACACCTATAGATTTCAAACCTGATCCACATATCACATGATCACGTGCAGGTTTACACTGGTAGGAATCCATAGTCTTGTGCCTTTGAGTGAAGTAATCTAAGATTTTAAAAGTGCTAGAAGTGTGCAGACATCACTTCATTCTTTTGTGTGGTTTGGTTTTGCGGGGGTTTTTTTGCCTCTCCTGCAAATAAAACAGAACAAAACCACTGAACAGTGTCCCAGTATTGGAAGAACATTAGGACACTCGAAATAACATTAAAGCAGCTATTCAGAATGAGTCTGGGGGAAGCAAACCAATACCTTTGGAAGCTTTGTAGTATATACTTCCAGACCAAATCCTGTAGGCATTTTGAGCTGTAAGATAAGATATACGTAGTCTACATACAGGAAAGTCAATAACTTGATAGGGTGGAATTGATAGGCAGAATGGTCCAGGATAGTTTCATGATACAAAAAAACTGAATAAAAAAGCCCAGGATAATTTAAAAGGTGCCTAATTTAGGCCTGTCTTCATAGCACTATTTAGAAATATTTATACTGTTATCTGTGTTTAGAAAAGAGGAAAAAAAAAAAAGGAGAACATATGATGCTGATCAGGAATACTCTCAAGAAGATTCATCAAGAGCAAATTTGGTAGAACAATTTATCTTCAGAGTTTATCATAGCTCTGCAAAAACTGAGGTTTCCTTTTAAAATAATAAGGAAGAAGATGTATCACTTTTTTCTATATATATTTTTGTATATATATGTATTTTTATAGATATGTTTGTGAAGGCCTTTGGATCAATAACTATACACCCACACACCATAGAAACCTCAGGGACAAGAAACTGAATGTTTAAAAGCAATCGTGAAACCAATTTTCAGAGATCTTAAAGACATAAAGCCAAACAGGAGGAGTATCTGCAATATTGTGTGCCTGTAACTGCAGTTAGTGAACATTAATAATAGTTTTGCTGCATTTTTTTCCCATTCTGCATTCCTCTGTCTCAGCCTCTGTGTTGGAAAACCCCCACTATTTTTATCTTCTTTTGACTTAGTCCACAATGGAAGAGGAGAACACAGTTTCCAAGGATCTGGAAAATTGTTTCTTGAAGAAATAAATTGAGATCTGGGGTCCTAAGACATAGTATTTTGGAATAAGGCTGGTACAAACAAAAGAAAAGAGAAGAAAAAAAAATAATTAAAAAAAAATAGTTTCCTGAATGAGATGAAGCTGGGGAGATAAAGGAATATAATTTCTGGTACCTATCCTATGATTATTTTATATCCTGACAGAAAGACAAGATCTGTCCCAGAAAAAAGTGAACTCAAAGTAAGAAACTCCCTTTGCAGAAAGGACTGGTGTTGTCACAGAGTGCTCTGGAGTATTACAGCCTCACAAAGGAGGAGCTGGAAACCAGGCTGCTTTGATTATCTTTTGTAGGTCTTGTTAGTGCTAGAGAAAAATATTTATATTCACACATGTTCACAGAAAGAAGAGTACTTAGCTTATATCTGTCAATGCTATGCAGCATTCTTCAGAGACAGATTAAGGTCTGCTGACTTGAGCTTCATGAATGATTACACCATTTCAAAACACATGAACGCAGACATCAAAGCAGAGTCATCAGGAGAAGAGGATGTACCACCATCTGCAGGGAAGCCTGAAAGGCAATCAGATGGAACAAGATAACTAAAAAGAGATAAAGTTGGGTTGGGAATAACCAACCACTGAGCACTCTGAAAAATGAAATAGAATGAGATAAAATAGAAGCTCAATATGGTGCTTCAACATTAAGAGAGAATTTATTTTTCCTACAGGACAGTATGACATTCCCAGATTACTTATTTCACACACAAACATAAAGTTGTATCATTTCTCCCTTTTTTTCCCCCTGTTGTTCTCCAGTTAGATTTACAGAATCAGAGATTAATTTAGGTAGGAAGGGACCCTTGGGGGTCACCTATTCCAACTGGCTGCTCATGGCACAGACAGTCAGATCAGATGATTCAGGGCCTTGTTGAGTTTTGAGTATCTCTAAGAATGGAGACTCCACAGCCCCTCTCTAGGCACCTTTTAACTGTTCAGCCATGCTCACACTGAAAAAGATTTTCCTTATATCTTATTGGAAATTCCCATGTCATTACTTGTGTCCATTGCTTCACTACACTATACACAGTGTCACAAGAGAAACAAACACTAGCATTTTCAGATGAGGAGGTTACACATCAGAACTGAACCTTTGTAGGACCTGAAGTTTGCTGATCCTGTGTTGGCGCAGAAGGAAAAAAAGAGTGATATTTTTAGTCCTGAACAGAGATAATTAAAAGGAGGACATGAAATTTCTAGAAGACTTGTATTTCTCCTTTGAACTCTTACTCCTATGTGGCTGCCTGATGATACCTTCAGCAGTTGCTCTCTACTTCAGCTATGTGTATGGGCTGGTGTAGAAAAAACACCACTTATTCCTAACCTTGGCAATGGCACTGCAAGGATTTCTACTAAAACTGTTGTTGAGTTTCAACTGAACAATGATACATTTCAAAAAGTATTATTTGATTAAAATACAGGAAAATGCCACATGAAAGGAGATATATGTACTTTTTTTTGTTACCGTTTATCTACAACATACATGCTGACTGGCAATTTAGCCCTGATAAATATGTTTATACAGCAAACCACTGCAGCTTAAATAGCTTATTTTGCAGACTTTGTGGGTGGAATCACGTTGGATGTGTGTAAGTGGTTTTAATAAAATTACAGAAACATAAACTGCCAACACAAATGCAGTTTCAGAGAAGCAGTTTATCTGCTGGCTTTGTGTTTTTTTGTTTTGGGTTTTTTTTTTTCCAACATGCAAAGCAAGGAAGATAGAGCTTGCTGATATTGATCACAATGCCCAGTCATAAAAAATTAAAAGTTATCTGTCATTAAAAGAGAAAAGAATGTTTTCCATTTTGCTTAGAGAGCTCTTGAGTGCTTTTGTGAATGCAATTTACAGCATTAATAAAATCCTCTTGCAAATATTATTTTATTGTTCTTGTTTCTTTTTCTTCTGTGATTTAATAAAATATTCTGTAGTGCTTACTTGACTTTCCTGCCCTTAGATATGCTGGAATATTTAACTACAAGTTTGCATATGCATGTCACTGAGTCCAGGACACCTGTACCCCAACTGTTTTTGGACTATAGCAAAGTGGACTCCATGGAAGTTTCTCCTTTGCTTCATTGTCCTTGGAAGCGGGATGAAGGGGAAATAACCCTCCACAAGCATGGTGAGTGGGACCTGGACATCTCTCTGAGCAGGCTACTGAGTTGGGTAAAAGAAGGATTTACTTATTTTTTTCTATTTTTAACAGCTCATTTTAAGAAATGTCTGTTTCAGTGAAAAGACTCCTTTGCATACAATGAAGAAGATGACTGTCTAGAGGGTGATGCTGTTTCCAAAGAAGAGGCAGAAATGCCTTGATCTCAAGAGGTTAATGCTTGTATCTTATGTTGTATTGGAGATCCACCCTAGTTAACTGTGAAACCACTGACAGTGAAGTTGGAAATTAAAATCATGTCTACTGACTGTAAAATCACCCCTTTCAGGAGAGCAGCAGGCTTCAAATACCTTCTGGGAAGGTCCACAGGAAGCCATCACTTCATACTGTATGCGTAAACCCATCACTTAAACAATACATTCAAACAGACCAAGAAGGGGGATAACCACTTTGTGAAAGAAAGCACTGTGATATTGCATTGGCAGATGTGTCAACACAACTTCCATGGGATGGTAGGAACAAAATAAGAGTTCTCATGGAAACCACAATCCCTTAAAGCCTATTCTTGTCCTAAAAGCCTACCGTCCCTTTCAGTGCCACTCAGCAGTAGTACTTTTTATATCCTCTTTGAGGCTAAAATGAAGAGCAAAGCTTTCTAAGTTGTTCTGCTTCTTTACTTCCCATCCTGCCTTTACATGTCCGTTGCCCTTTTGCTTGTGCATTTTGGTATCTCCTCCCTCCCCAGTAAAATACAAACTCCATAGTAGCCTAAGAAGTCAATGTTCTTTCAGATGTTTTCACGAATACTTAACAAGCATCAGCTGTCTCCCTGGCACAGTAGCGTGCTGCCTTCAGAAATGTAACAGTAATGGCAACACTCCCCACCCCCGTGAATCCAGAAGCTGTTCTCCGTCCTCGGTGGTGGTTTCAGGAGAATTTAAAATTTACAGACACCAGAGCACTGCCATCTAGTGCTAATCCTTAGACATGAGAGGGAAGTTCTGCAACTGCAAAGGTTCGCGCTGCTGGAGCGGTGATGGCCACACCGCGTGAAAGTAACTCAGAACCACAATCGCAGCTGGAAGTTGAAAACTGCTGATGTAATTTGGTATACGTAGAGATTGGAATGCTTTGACCAGCAGAGGAAAGCTCCTGCAATACAGACCTGCAGACTGTATGGGTATGAATATCAGAGGATGGTTGGCACGCCACACAGCCATCAGATAATTACAATTGCAGCACAGGGAACAGAACTTGGAGCCAAACATTGGGGAGCCTGTTTGTCTGTGGACACAGTGGTTTGCTTTAATAAGCATTTAAAATTGCCTGAGATTCCATACCCAGCTCTGCATCAGGGATGATGTCACCATGAGTACTAACCAGCAATCAGCTGGCTGTGCTGAGCTGTTTGACCAGTGTGCTTTTTTAGCTTATTGTAGATGTAAAGCAAGCTTATTGCTAAGCACCTAGGCCTGCCCTCACGCAGGCTTTTTGGCTTGGTGATCAAAGTGTAACTCCTCCAGGCAGGGTGATTTTCTTCTCCTAGGTTTACCTTCCCAGACTCTCAAGATTATCTTATTTTTGTCATATTTGATGGATTTGCTAAATACTTCCTTTAGCTGCCAATATGTAGCAGAAGTGGTGTAGAAATCAAGCTGATTACAGCCTTTTGGGGAGGCAGCTTACTAAATGCAGATAACAATGTCATTCTCAACTCCAACACTAATTAAAAGCTGAACTATGGTGTGACAGGGTCGGACAATTGGCTGATGTAAACCAGCTGGGGAGGTCTGGATGTGCAATCTGAGGAACTCAGGGGCACACTGTAGAATAAGAAACCATCATGATGACATACCCTACATATTATTTCATTTCATTTAAGCCATAAGCCTAAGAACCCTTTCCTTACTTTGCGTGTATACAATCATTTGTAGTAGAAAATATTTTTGTCTGTTTTATACTCTAAATGACGGTGTACCTCTTCATTTTTATTAAATGTTCTATTAAAGCAAAAAGGCTAGCATATGAAAAAGTAGATATCTATTAATGCTTTAGAAATTTATCACCAAAGTCTTATTACAGTAGTACCCATATAAAGCACCACACAGTTCAAGATGAAGCTCTGCAAAACCACAGACTGGCATCTCAGTTGGTTGGCAATTCCAGCTAAGCTGATTTGTTTCTGACTGTTGTGACAGCACCATCCATATTCTGCAGCGATGTTATTTGCAAGAAGTCTGGTCTGTTTTTTCAGACATTCACAACTACTTGGGAAAGCTGTGCAAACGGTTTTAGGTCAGCATTCAGACTCACTGACAAGGGGTAGGAGGGAGGATGGTAATTGCCAAAGATATCAGATCATTGTTTTATCCAAAGGACCAAACAGAGGGCAGTGCCCACTATCTAGGGGCAGTGCAGATAACCCGCACTTATATTTCATGTGCACTAGTGTTGCACAGGCATGGAATAGCCTGTTATGGTAAAATTCCTTTCCATAATCAGCACTGCAAGAACTTGACAGGAAACATACCATATTGCTAAAAACTGGTCAAGTACCAGCTTTCTATTGTTTTTAAGACTGTTATCCTGGTCAGCTGTATGATATACGTGAATATAAAGCCAACTTGCTTTGGGGAAGGTAGCACTATTCATTCTTTCCACAGGAATTTAATATTGCTCAGAGCTTTAGTTTGCATGAAGGTCTTGCTTTGATTGCTGTTTCTGACACTCTCATGAGACTGGTATTAGTAGTAGGTGGGAGACCTGTGATCCCCTGGTAGCAACTACAAGCCAGCCGATTATCTCACATATCCCATGATCACTGTGTTTAGCCAGCTGAAAGCCACCACAATGATGCTCCTACATCTTTGTGACAGTAACCTCCTACAGTAACTTCTGGATCACTGGTAAACTTCTAATGCTGTGGGTCAGCCACAAGTCATTTCACTGGTAAACATAAAGTAAAATTTGGGCCACTAATTTCTGCTTCTATAATATCATTGTAGTTAGCCAGTTTTCCTTGATACTGTATCTTGTGTCTTCAAAATGCTGTAAAGGCATGGGCACAGTCCTCTAATATCCAACAGGCACCCATCCAGCCTAAGATGGAGTTCAGATGGATTATTTCTTGAGACCCACTGCAAATCACTCCTTATTTCACCTTTACACTATGCTTATCCTGAGTCAGCATGACATGATACCCTATTCTGTCTAGGCTTCGTGTATTTTCTCTTGTACCCCATTGCTACCTTGCAAGGACTGTCAGCTCGGACAGTCTTAACGCAGTTCTGCTGGGACCTGTGGATGGATAAGAAAGCCCTGCAGTGCCAAAGTAAGCCACTCTATTCATTGCTCCACCTTCTCACAAACCTTAAGTGCTCAAGTGCACCCATAGTCTACCTGCCTACTGGGGCTTATTTAAGGGCCAGTAAGATCAGAGCTTTTACCCCGCTTGGTTGTGTCACTCACTCACTCACTCAGATATCACACACACACATAATTATCTGCGGCCAGTCAGCATTCACAACTTAAGCTTTTTTTGTTGTTGTTGTAGTTGTTTTGCCTACCACATTTGGGTTTTGCTTACATCAGTGGTTTTTGTTTGCATCACAGCAAGCTCTAGTAATTCCACTCAGAGTAAGGTAGGACAGCTCTTAATTATAAGTCTTGCTCTTTCACTCCAAAAGCTCAGGATACAAACACATGTATCAGAGAACTGGGAGAAAGGAGCTGAGGCGGAGATTTTTGGAGACATGCTTGAATGCACAGACAAATTCTGGTTTTAACAGGAAATCAAAACCATTTCTCAATTCAACAACTGGTTTACTACAAGCAGGTTATTTGCTGCATTTCCACATGCACGTTGAACCTTACATTATATACAAATGCAGTTCTAAATGCCACAAAATTTCCTGGGGTCCACAAACAAGATCAGACATGTAACTGTTGCTACCATGGTAAACTTTCAGGCATTTGCCTTTCAAATTGCTTCTGCTGTGTTTTTCATTGTCAGTTGAAGAAGCACCATAATTTAAACCCTGATGTTCAGCACACTACATTAGCCTCTTAGAAAAGTAACGTGAGGTGAACAAGTTAGGATATTCCCCAAATTCAGCTGCTTCCCATCATCATCAACAGTCATTCTTGAATTGTGGTAATTTGGAAAAGACTTTGCAGAGTGTGACTGTGGAGCATACAGGGACATAGCACACTCTTACAGATAACATAGTAAAGAAGTTCCTTCTTCACTGTATTGCTAGTTTCCTAAGTAACCTCAGGCAAGTCATTTTTTCTAGATGTTCCTTGGCTTTTCAGTATATACAACCGGAAAAATACAAATACATAAATACCAGCTTCTTTTCTAAAAGCATCAACAGACACAAAAGGCAAAAAACAATCATCCATATAAAGGGATTTACCACTCAGTAGTACTCTGGTCTGGAGAGAACTGGTCACAGTTTTAGTCTAGTGACTCCTAAGGCTGCTATATTTGGATGGAAATATTTCTTCTGAGAGAAGACCACAGTGTCTAAATGGCATTTGTAAGTCTTACCTGGCCTTTTCAATCCACTCCCAGATGACAGGTCCTTTCTTACATGGTCCAGCAGGACCCAATGTCCCCATATCAGTGCTGAATCCACAACGTGTCCTGTAGCACATGAAAAACACTCACTTCCAGAGCCACTCTTGAGGGGTACAACAATTCACTTTTCTGGCAAGTGGCAGTCAAGTAACACACAAGCTCTGTAGAAAATATCTCTAAAAGGCATTCTTACACATGACTATGAGGTAAAAATAAGGTAAAGTATGCAGAATGTGTATTTTCCTCTGTGTACCACATTTTCCTGACCTACCTACCCAGTCCTGTTTCTGACAGATGAATCTCTTACACAAAACAAGCACCTTATTTTAGTCCTAGAGACCTCTGCCTTGATCTAAGCATATGCCTGAGGGATATGTGGGGCCAGCATGCCGAACGTGCTGGAGTGACAGCAGCATTGCTCATCTGTCAGACCACAGGGCGTGGAGGAAAATAACATCACTACCTTTTATATGATTAATGTATTTCCATGCATTAATGCTATGGTTACGGTATTTTGGTCAAAGTCTGTCCATTTAGTTGGAAGGGAAAATTACCTGTCCTGATTGCTTAGAACTAACATGCATCCCAGTATCCAAAGCATCCCAGTGCTTCATCACATTTAAATTAATTAAATTATTTCACAGTTCTACTGATGTGGAGAATTAGTATCTTGAATGTAGAGGGCAAACTCAGTTTGAGGAGAGGATTTGAATATTTGATTCCAGTAAGTCTCCAGCTTAAAAGCTGTTCACTGCAGAATGAGCTGTACTTTCCAAGCTTCTTTCACAGATCATCATATCCATTTTACAGAACAGGCAGCTGATAAAAGAAGACTCATTCAGAGACGTCTTATGAATTCAGGTTTCTTTCTAACTTCTCTCTCAAAGACATATATTTTTGTTTTTCTTTTCATTATATGGGCAGGAACTATGCCATTCTATTTCATTTACAGGTTCTTGCTCTCAATTTTCCTATCAAAATTTTTAGGATACTATAGCAACAAAGAATAATTAGGTTTCTAAAAACACCATAAGGTTTCCCATTATATTGTAAATATCAATTACCCTCAAGACCAAATTTGACTGCAGCATTCCTGTAGCATTTGGATGAGAAATCTGGATTTCCAAACCTATTCATCTGAAACTGTTTTTACAGATCACTGCTCACTTATGAACTGTAGAGAAGTACAACTCCCAGTAAAATTGATAGAATTTATATTTGTTGCCTTTCATTCTTCTCTACATGACATAAGTTAACCTGTTTTATGCCACACAGCATTCCCTGGACAACAAGCCACCAACTGGTAACTTCTGTAGAATTAAAAGATACAGATTACAGAAGAGATGATGAAAATGCCAGGAAAATACTAGTTGCAGCATATTTTCCCAAGTCTTAAATGGGTAACAGTTATGGGAATACACAGGGAAATCTTGTCCCATTTTAACTTCTGTGGTCTACAGCTTTCATGAGTATATCAGTTCCTTAGTATGTGCTCAGGGGGGAGTCCCTCTCTCCCTCTCCCCCAGGTTAAATGTTGTCATAGTTACATTCACCTTTCATAAAGAGTAGTTTTCCCCATCTGCATCCCCATTTCTGCAACAGGACTAATATAGAAAACAACATGTGTATCTATCCTACAGACCTGAACTACAGAAGGAATCACTGAACGTCATTAGTAAATCATGGAAAGCTCCAAATTTGCCTACAGCTTCTTTTAGTAAAAGAAAACAATGTTTACATCTAACATTTGACTGAATAATAACAAAAAAGGAAGAAAAAGCATGAGCCAAATCAAAATAGAAAATAAATATATTAAAAATTATAGTCTAGTATATTATGTTACATTATGTTATATCATATTACATTGTATTAGATGTAATATTCTGTCAAATCAATATATACAGAAAAGGCTTACATACTTCCTCTTTTTGTCCAGATTTTGAAAGTACTCAAACTAAGCAGAAGCAGCATTTTAAAAACTGCATATTTACATTGAGTCTTGGACCAGTCAGTTAAAGAGTTAAAACTAAACTTACCAAAATGGCATAAACTCTTTATTATACAAGACAACATGAAATACAGTTTCCTTGTGACGAACTATAAAATATATTTTCTGCCTGGATTCAGATGCTTTTATCCTGTCAATATTATTTGAATCACAGTAAGTGCAACAATTGAGGTTTCTATTATGCAACATCATTTTAGCACACCGGCAAAATGGATCTGGGTTTGAAGAAATTATAACCCATTTTAATGTAACAGATGATCCATCAAAACTAAACAAGGAGTGGTGGAGGAGCAGAAGACAATAATAAATGCTTGAAATCTGTGATGCTTCATTGTGTTAAACCAAGCAGTTCATACCTACTTTTAAAAGAGCTAAATACCTGTTGGTTTTTTGTAGCTTTAGATACACATCAGCAGTTGGGTGATTGTGCTCTGCATCTCTGCAGACTTGCTCTAGTAAGACTGCAATTCTTTGCAATACAAGAAGGAAAAAATACGAGACACGCCTGTTTAAAACTTCCTACACTAGCCTCATTTGACTAAAAATAGTCTCTTCTAGTGCAACTTAGCTACAAAGGCAAAAAGGAAAGCAGAAGCCCCAGGTCACCTAGTCCCTAAGAAATCCCAGAGGTAGAGAAATGAGAGAGCAGGCTTGGGTGGAGACAATTGTGGTGCAGTGGAACAAAGGGAAAATATGTGGAAAAATGCCATGGGCAGGCCTGAAGCACAGTTTTGCATGAATTGTACTTGAAAAACATTTCTATGAAAAAGACTCTTAAAGCATGAAGTGGAAGTTTTCAGCTGTAATAATGGCTGTTGAGGCCATTTTACTCCAGTTTGAATGTGCTTCAGGTGAGAAGTTGCTTTAGTGCAAGGTAAAAGGTCCCCTTCAGGACCTGCAGAGCAAAGGTCAGAGTATAGGAAAGAGAAAAGTAGTCAAGGGATCATTGGAACTTGAAATGTTGTTCTCATTCTCCACCTCATCATCCCACCAGCACATCAACATCTTTTTCTCTCAGCAGCTCAGTGTAGAGTTTGGATCAGTCTTTATTAGAAAAAACCCAACTCTTCCTCACTCACTGTTCTTGGAAAGGTCAGTTTGCAACAAGTATAAAGAAGGCAAAAATGGTTTCAGGAACTATATGCAGTTTGAGCTGTCTTTAAAATGCTGGGAAGTTTGATTTGAAAACTGTGATGGAGATAGCACGGGAAAGTTAATAGGTAACTGCTGAGCACTTTCTGATCACATCAGGACTGAAAAATTTGAACACAGAGCAAACTAGGGAGGGAGAAGAGAAGAAAGAATATGTGTCTTTGATCATAATTGATTTTTTTTCAGAAGCTAGAGGGTGTGCTCATTGTGTTAAGGGAAATAGAGCCAGATCCAAGAGCCTGACAGAGGCAAGGCTGATGCAGCTCCATGTCCCCAGGTCTGATCAGCAGCAAGACCAAGCATGCTTTTTGCACACGAATGCACATACATACCATATGTGCCAGCCACCCAGATCAGCACAGGCAAACACGAAGAGCAGTCACCCAAATCCAAACAGCTCCAGTGGCTTCATTCTGCTCCCCCCTCCGGCTGAGCGGGATGGACATCTACTAATGGGGAACATGTCTGTGTGTTCATAGATATAAGGTGGACCCCCTACCCCTCCCCCAGCATCTGGGCTCAGATACACCTTGATCTCAGTCTTGATGGGTTTCATGGCCAAACCATGGGGCTGAGGCTGGGAGGGGCCTGGACAAGTTGTGCCTTCTTCTGAGTCCATAATTTGGGTTCCTAGTAGCCATTGTGCTCCTCTGCAGGTGTAGGGACCTTTTGTCACATAACCTAACAGGCTTTGCCACATTCATTGCATGATGTAGAGTGTCTCTATGGCAAGGGTTTTTTTTTGGGGGGGGGGTGTCATAGGGGCAACTTCTGTGAGAAGCTGATAGAAGTTGCCCCCATGTCTGACAGAACCAGTGCCAGCCGGCTCCAAGACAGACCCACCACTGGGCCAGGCCAAGCCCATCAGTGATGGTCATAGTGCCTCTGTGATAACATAGTTCAGAAGGAAAATAAAATCTGCACAACAATTGCAGCAGAAGAGAGCAGTGAGACTATGTAAGCTCAGCAGCCCTGCAGGCACCCAGGCCAGTGCAGGAGGAGGGGTGGTGGGGCTCCAGGCACCGGAGCAGAGGTTCCCCCCCAGCCCGTGGTGAAGCCCCCGGTGAGACGGGCTGTGCCCCTGAGCCCATGGAAGTCCATGGTGGAGCAGATATCCACCTGCAGCCCATGGAGGACCCCACACCAGAGCACAGGGATGCCCCAAAGAGGCTGTGACCCTGTGCAAAGCCCAGGATGGAGCAGGATCCCAGCAGAATCTGTGGCCCTGCGGGAGACCCACACTGGAACAGCCTGTGCCTGAAGGACTGCACCCCATGGAAGGGCCCCATGCTAAAGCAGTTTATGAAGAACTGCAGCCAGTGGGAAAGACTCACTTTGGAGAAGGTCATGGAGGACTGTCTCCTGTGGGAAGGACCCCACGATGGAGCAGGGGAAGAGTGTGAGGAGGAAAGAGCAGTAGAGACAACATGTGATGAACTGACCACAGCCCCCATTCCCTGGTGCATGGTGGGAAGAGATAAAGAAATTGGGAGTGAAGTTTAGCACAGGAAGAAGGGAGGAGTGGGGAGAAAGTGGTTTTTTTAAGTTTTGGCTTAATTCTTATTATCCTACTTTGATGTGATTGGTAATAATTTAAACTAATGTCCCCAATTCAAGTCTGTTTTGCCCATGATGGTAATTGCTGAGTGACCTCCCTGTCCTTATCTTGACCCACAAGCCTTTCCTTATATTTTCTCTCCTTTGTCTGGTCTAAGAAAGGAGTGATAAAGCAGCTTTGGTGGACACCTGGCATCCAGCCAGGGTCAAAACATCACACATGAGTAAGAAAAGATACAGCATTTACATCTAAAGTAAGTGATCCTTGTTTCCTCGATGCCCACACACACACACACCACCCCCTCCACCCTCCCCCAGCAGCAATTTCAGAATGAAGCAGTAGAAGCTGCCAAGTTTATTTTCTGTTGTTGCTGAATTGCTCAGTTTTGTTTAAACCTTTAGGTTTGTTTGCAGAATTAGCTATGTGCTATCCAGTGACTGGGGATGGGTTTTTAAAGTGAATGAGGTGGGATAGATTGCAAAAGATTAGCTGTCCAGAAGGCTATTATAATCCTTTGTGCATCAGATGCTGCTCGAAAGCTAGCTTAGAATGATAACTGCTGATAGTAAGTCAATCAAGTTCTCTGCGTTAAAAATTTGAAGTTGCAGTCTGTTTCTGGGCAGAAATCTACCTCGGCAGTTGTCCAGCACTTAGCAGCCCTTGCTGGCACCTGCATGGTTCGCAGACCTGTGATCAGCCTCTTGTTCCTGCAGACGGAGGAGTCTCTGTGGGTGTGCACAAGAATTACAAAGAAGGCAGCTTGCAGTAAATGACTGTGGAGCTCTCCTGGCTGTGATTACTGTGCCTCTCTCAAGCACATTCACAGTTGTAAAAGTTGAAAATGCAGCAGAGGAAAAAGCAGCAGTACGAGAGTACTATTTGCTAAGCAATGAAAGTGTAATTATTCCTTGGTAGATGAACTAGTAATGGGAGCTGGCCGTGTTTGTGGAAGAGAACATGGATGAAATTCTAGGAAAATGAAGCATTGGGAAAGAAAAAGAAGAAAGGTCACTGTGCTGAGAAAGGGAATTATGCAAATAATTAATTCCTTGTTTATTCAAATATTTGAATGAGCAGTTGTCAGAAACCTGAATTTCAAGATTAGACTGCAAAAGCCACTTTTCATCACAACACAAAATGTGTAAATATTTTCATGCTTTTTCTAGCTGAGGAAGGTTTGGGTGGGTTTTTTTGTTGGCTTCTTAAGACCATGTTCATCTTATCTTTCACTCTGCTGATATTCTCTGACCTCTCCGCTAACTCAAACCAGCAAGTGTGGTAGTCCTGAACATTCAGACTTCTGCTGTTTCTCTTAACCAACAGTGCCTTGCTTGTAGACAGTTACCAAAACAGCTGAGGAAAACCTGCCCAGTGCACATTTGCATGAAAGATCCTTTGGGCATATCTTTTCAGTTTGTCATATTTTACAGTAACTGTAAAACAGATGTCATTGAGCAGTAACTAATTCAAATAGCTGGTAGCTATCAGGAGGAATCATTCTTTGAATTAGTCATTATAATGACTTCAACACAAAGAAAGATAAATTGGGACCTTCTTCATCAGCCACCTGTTCAGGTAAGCTTAGGAAAAAATATTTGTATTACTATGAAAGGTCATGGAGATGGTCATCAACAGTAGTTTAAATCCGTCACCTCATAATACAGATATTTACAAGAAGTAAAACTAAGTGTCTACTTCTTCTTCCGATTTAGTGTATTAGGTAACAGCAGCTTTGAACTGCTTACCACACCTCCTTGTTCAACTGAAGCCACATTATTAAAAAATTATGTGTCCCAAGTACACTGGCATATGCTATACAGTGAAGGGGTTTAGAAGACTTTCTGTGAAGTTTTGCAATTTGAAAAAAGAGAGAAATTATCAAGATGCTGTTATGGGGTGTTAGGAGCATGTCCATGATTCTAGCTGCTTCAGCTCAGGTATCCCCCCTGACCAACCACTGGAGCCAAACCCAGTGCCTCGGGGACCTGGGGCCTCTGCCCAGGCTGCAGGACATGGCTGCTGCTTTCTTGGTTGCGAGTTCAAAGGGCAACTTGCCAGCTGGTCCAGCTCAATGCTTGCTGCATAACGCAGTACTCACAGACTCATCCTAGCTGGTCCAGTTAGATGTGTAATAACAAGTACACACACGAGTCCCCACGCACACAAGGACTGACAAAGATACAGATGGTCACCTCCAGCACAGGCTGTGACATGTGGTCTCACTCCAGCTGCCAGTGCTGAGCCCCTCACTTGCCTCATTCGTGCTGGTCACCCTTCCCCGGCAGCTGATATTTGGGACACACACCTTTCCTGCCCCATGGCTGGATTTAAAGGCCCCCACTCACTGTCATAGCTGACACCACGGGCCAGGGGACCAACATGTGGTCTGACTTCAGGAGCTGGCATCCCATCCCCTCATACACGGAAGTCTCACCAGTAGCTGGCACTTGGCCCATGTAGCACACACACACAGGATAGAGAGTGAGATTACACAGAGGGCTAGTTTAAAAAAAAAGATATAAGACAAAGATATAAAATGGGATAGGCTTTGGTGGCCAGGCGCAGGGCTCAGCCAGACACGCGTACTGACCAGCCCATTTTACAAACAAGCCACCCCTTTTATTCCTTTCCTGCCTACCCCTGCCTTGTTGCTCCCTGCTCCCCTTCCCCTCCCGGCACATCCACCATGGGTTTGTACAGCTCTGTCAGTTCCCACATCCCTCCCAGTCCTGGTTTACAGTCTTATCTGTTGCAAAGTCCAGGTTGATCTTCTTGGAGGTGGCATCTGTAATTTCTTGATAGCCCATCAACTAGTGTCAGTGGCAGGGTTTGTTACTTGTAATTTTCTCCATGTTTGTTTTGTCAGGTCTGTGTCTCTACATATTTTGTCTCTGGCTTCTGCCTTCTTATCATCCCTTGTTGCATTTAAAAAGATCCTTGCCCAGGTATCCTTAAAGGAGCACGTGCTCTCCTCCCACATACCCATACAGATTCTTCCTTGAATAGAGGAAAGTTATTGATGTACTTTGCTCTTTAAAGAATTTAATTCATTATGTGAACACACACACAAAAAAAAAAAAAAAAAAAAGAGAGAGAGAGAAAAAGGAAAAAAGAGAAATTAATTCCTTTTTCTTTTGTAGTTCTTTAGAATGTATAGCAGAGATAAACCCCCCTTTCTCTGCCAAATCTATCCTCTTGTTATAACTTCTGTTACACTGAATAACTATGAAAAACTCAGTTATTAGTGCTTACAATGTGAATACACAAGAGACATAAGAAGTCTGACTCTTCTTTGGGAATTATGGGGCAGGGTGGGAAGGCAATCTTCCAGTACAATTTGTGCTATGATATAAATGACCATTAGCACATTACAAAGGCAGATAGGTATTTGGTTTTAACTATTTTCCCTTTTACCCAAGTAATATGTCCTATTTGCTGCTCTCCTCCTTAGCACAGTGTTGTTTCAGTTTGTTTCCATCGCTTGAAGGTATCATGGCAAATAAAGTCAAGCAAATAAAGATAAAGGAGGAACTTTACATTAACCAAGTCTGCTATGTTTTTAACTGGAGTTGCCATCATGCTGCCATACAAGCATAAATTTCTCCCAGACCCAGTGATCCAACATCAGGCAGCAGATTCCTGGTTTCTCTGGTACATTACCTGAAAACTGCATCTGCAGAACTACAGATCAAAGTTAATCCACATATGAAGTGGAAAAATCCTGTTCAGTAGAGAAAATAATGGAAACAGAAGTGCTCCCTGGCACAAAGCGAATATGTTTATTACATAGGAAGTTCAGTATTTCACATTTTTTACAAGCTTACCCACTGGAGAGGGAAGGAGAGAGATTTTGGGGGTCTGCTTATTTCTACACTGAATTGGTGAGGAGAATAATAAAAAATAATAGTTAAGATACTTATGTAACTTCCATAATTTCCTACTACACCTTCATCTCTCAGAAAGTAGCAAATTTACGGTGAAAATACAGAAAGATAACATTAATATCTGCTAAAAAAAAAAATGTATGTCCCAGATAAAAGAGCTGAGCACCCTATTGACAATTATGGATGTCACAATTTCCATTAAACTCTGCAGGAGCAGCAGAGGGAACGTTCGATCAGTTTGCTCTGTGGTACTTGCTTTACTTCAGGAGTCAGTACTAAGTAGGCAGATATATTCAAGAAATAGAATTTTAAAAAGCTTCAGATTGGAGTAACTAATTTCTTTATCACACTCGGGGAAAATAGATTTTAAATCCTCTTTTTTTAACACACAATATATAAAGGCAGAAGCACACAAGTTGTCTCAGAAGTCAAAACCAACTTGGTGTAATGCTGCTATAGTATTGTAGTTGCACCTGAAATATTCTAGGTAATAATGAGAACAGTTTTCAGGGAGAGATAATAAACCTATTTCAACAGCTCAGAAATTAAAAACTCAAAGAACAGGAACTTTTGAGAAGGAATTGACTACAAAGCTGCAAAATGCAGAAAGAACTGGTTCTTCTGCCAGTAGATGAAACTTAGCTACAGCAAGGCACTTACATCCCAGAGTATCGTCTCTGTGGGAACCCCCTATGACACTTAAAAATTCATATCCTAGTTTATTTGTCACAAACATACTCATGTAGATAAGCCCTGAGGTTACTTTCACAAAGCCAGAGTAAATTCTATGTTTAGAAAAAGGCCTTAAGCATACAAATGAAAGAACAGATTTTCAAGCATCCAGCTGCTCCTGTTGTAAACATCAAATCCTGGGTTTTTCCAAATCCAGTCAATGAGAATTTCAAAGGCTCCCAATAAGTTTGTGTTCTCTCAGCAGCGGCTGGTCTCATCTGTTCTACACTAATCTTAACAAATATGTCCTTGTCACTTGCCTATCCAGTATGAAGTTATTACATTTTTTGCAAAATGTCCCCAAGCCATGGAAGTAAGAAAATGGAATCGTATTAACCTTATTTGAGAAAAATAGTGTTCTTTCTTTAAAATGAAAAAAGTAGGAAATATACATCAATAAAAGTGAGAGATAAAAATCCAATGTTAAACAGAGAATACTTCATTTGTAGTGTAATGTATTTAACCCAGCAGGTTACAGTTATGATAATTTCCATCTGACATCATAGAAGAAAACTATTTAGTGCAGATAGAAATATTGGATAAGAAAATGAGGGATAAGACAAACTGCCTTAGGTGTGGTATTTTTTCTAAGTTTCTTCAAATTTTTGCTATCAACAGAGCTGAAGAAGAAATTATCAGAAGGCTTGTAGAAAAGATATTGCAACTATTTATGCTTTGATATTAAATAGAAGTATAGTGCAGAAAGCTGAATACAGAAAGCTTGGTGGAAATGTTTTAGGAAAAGTGTCACTAATGAAATGTGCTAGTTTCCAAGTTTATGGAAATGCTTAGTATCCAAGAATATGATCAGTTTCCGAGAATGAAGGGAAAACTTATAAAGTCAAAATGGCTCTGATTTCTGCTAGAAGACAGAAAACAGACTGGCAAAGTCAGAACAGATGTCAGCTGTCTTTTATTTTGTGTTTAAAACTGTCTAGCAAGTACCTGATGACAGTAAATGTTTTATTCCTCCCACCAAGAAATTTTGGCATAACCTTTTTTGCTTCATATATCAAGCTGCAGCCTATATATAAAGTAGAACATATATTCAAGGCAGTGTGCATGCAGTCTAGGCCACTAAAGCCCTGCTTACCCACAGCTTTACCCCCTTCAGAAGAAGTTATGTCAGTCAGAGCATCTCTTGCCCTTGGGTGACAACAGAATTTCTGTCTTGCACATTCTTATTGTTTTAGTACAAGTAAAACCAAAGGTCTTACTTTGCATTTCTGAACCTCTAGCCTTATTGCATAACTTGACTCATAATTCAATCCGATGCTCTTTGACAGTTTGGCTATATATTTATAACTGGACATTAATTGTAACAATCTAACTTATGAAGTCTAAAAAAATCTAACTAGTAGAGGAAGTTAAAGCTCTAATAGAAACGCCACCTGGCAAATAAAAAGCAAGCACAGCACATAAATTTAAAAAGTTATTTATTTAAATTGTAAGTCTTGATGTCTAATTATCCACTGCGAAACTGAAGCACAGGACAAGAGAATTCAATTATATCAAAATAAATGTGAATTCTAGTAGAATGCTAATGACCACTCTGTTTCTTGACAGCACACTCTGACAGTACCAAACACTCAAAGCTTCGTGCTAATGAAACAGTGTTTATTGCCAGTGTCCTATGGCAGCATTCTTCTCAAGTGCTATGTCTAAACAGGAAATTGAAGTTTCACGGAACAAGACAATTTAGTGAGACTAGTCATTTGTCCTAATCTCAGCATCAGAAAAACAGATCTAATTAACCTAATCTAATCTAGCCTAGTGATAAACTAACCATACTCTAAGTGGTGTGGACATATTCCAATTAATTCATTTTTTGAGTTTGTTTAGGCAATTAGAAATAATTCTACAAATTAGACTGATGACAAAAAGTATGCTGTTCAGTACTGTATTTCTGAAATGCAAACTGATGACTGTTTGGCTAGCTTCATAAGGATTTTCCTCCTCAAAATGGATGGTCATTAAAGTCAGAAGAGTCCCAGAAGAAAGAATGGCAGAACATCAGATCATCACTACTCCAAATCTTTCCAGTAGTGGTAGCAGGTAAGCAAAACTGGCAATATATTAAGTGTGTTCATATAATATGTAATATTAGCACATTCCACACTATTTTATCATTGCCTGGTGTATGTTTACAAATCAGCTCCAGACAGATGCAAAATCCTGCCATAAACTTTAATCCCAGACCAAATGTGTCTGTCTTTCTGAACTACACCGGTCCACCCTAGGCCACTTTTTAGAAAAACTAATTAATTCTGTTGGTGAAAACCCAGAAATAACATTTTTCTCTGTAGTCACATAAACTGATACTGCATAAGGCAGACACTTTGCCTCATTAAAAACATGATCCTCAGTTACGACATTTACTGTCACAGAATAATAAGATTGAAATGGAAATACAAAGATCATCCGGCCAATCTTTTTGCATAAGGCAAATTCAGCAGTATTGATTTAATTTGTGACTGATGTTTGTCCAAGTTACAAACTCCATATCATCCTCAGACCATTTATTTGAGTGCTTGATTATCTACCATTAGGAAAGCTGTCCTAATGCACAATTTAAATCTCTGTCTTTTTTTCTACAGCTGACAATTCTTATCCTGTCATTCACATGCATGGAAGACAGACCATTTCTTTTCTGCTTGAGAAAATTCTTCTGTTAGTCAGTGAAGTATCTATGTTTCCACTCTTCTTTGGATGCAAAGCATTCAATTTTTCCTTCTAGGTCACATTTACTGTACATCTGAAAATTATTTGTATCCCCTGAATTCTCCTATTTGGTTCATAAATTTCTTGGAGAGCAACACCTAAAATTGAGTGCTTTTTCTCATAGAGCAGTTTATTAATTCAGCAGCTCCTGCTTAGATGCACCATAATGGCATATGCCAGCTTCCTATGTGAATGATAAGCATCTTCCATGCCACGTTCTTTTACACAGGAGTAGGGATATGAGGTTACTAATAGTTCAGCATGACTAAGACTTGCTAAGGAAAATAGGAAGGAAAAAGAAGCTGATAATAAACATAATTTGATTTTTCCTTTAAGAAGTGAGGACTTTATCATGAGCATAACAACTTGAATGAAAACAGTTATTTTTTCAAGGCAAGGTAGGTATTATTAGGGCATTTTTCTAACATACGCCCAAACATGCTTTCATCCATTCTAAAAGGAATCCTGTCTGCTGGAAAAGGGAAGCATTTAACCTTAAGGAAAAAAGACTTTAGAAAAGGAATTACTTGGTGGCAGATTGTGAACAAAAAGTATCATTGCAGATGAAAGTAAATAATTGGATTAATAAGAATGATGTTGCACATCTATACTGCACACTAGTTTCATGGAAAACTAGAGCAAATTTAACATTATTTCAATGCCTTACAGTTTTCTGCCTGCAATTTTACTTAGAGTAACAATGGCTGGGGTAAAGAGAGCGGGAATACGTGGAGGTTTCCACTGTCCCATTATAAATAACAGTTCCAGTTAAAGTGCCAAACCCTTTACTAACCTCAATATCAAGCAGTAGCTAATATAAATGTAATTTCTGCAAGTACCTTTGCATGCAGCAAAAGCGTAACCTTAATACATGTATTGCGATTTAGACTCTGCCAAGGTTTTTGTCAAGTTATCTAGATACCTAAAGTAGTTTATAATCAGTTATTTTAAAAATCATTAGTACTACAGAATGGGTATTCATTGATATTTTACTTTGGTCTTTAACTGTTTTATGGAAAAATAGAATGAGCTACAATAAATCAATACAAACAAGATATAGTTACAATTGTTACTCAGATTTTTTCCACCCAGTATCAGGAAGCCCAACTGAGGTTTGAATAATTAAAGAGATTGCAGTGAGAGACCCTAAATATTATTTTCTTGTCAGTAGTAGAGAGCTCAGATGAAATATATGGACTCTGTTCAAATTACTACTTTGGCTGAAATTATTCGCTTAGTTCTCATTAGGTATGGAAGAACAATCATCAATATTTTGGTAACTGATCCAAGTGTGATAAAGAGGCACAATTCACATTTTTTGATCCAATCCCTCAAAGTGACAGAAACAAAAAACCAAGTTTCAAGGCTGAAAAGAAGCTTAGCAACGTAATCCATGTATATGAGGTATTTAAAAAATTTAGAGGCATACCCATAGAAAGTCAGAGCAACAGCTAAAGGAAATAAAAATATCTATTTATTTCAATTGTTTCAGCATCATGAAGTTCATCCAGGAGTAATAGGACTGCTCTGAGTTAGCATTAGCACAGATCATGCTCAGCTGCTTTTTTTTCTTTTACTCAGATGTGATTTGGGGATAAATTAGAAAATGATCCCTGGCAGAAACTAGTTTCTATACTTACTTATTTATTTTGTATTATTTCTTACTCCATGAAGACTTTCAAGATCATACTTCAGGGATTTCTCTTTATGTATTTTGTGCTCCTTTTGCATACTGAGCAATTGATACCAGACTTAACAGCACTTCATCTACCAGTAAACATCACTGAATTATTTTTCGCTTGACTGAATGCAAACACACACACAAACACGTTTCAGTAAAAATATAATAATTCTTCACATAGAGACTTTTGAGTCAGCTTTCTAGTAACAGGCCATGTCCATGTAGAGAAGCCTGTGGGAGATGCTTTCTGTGCAACAGAAAGCAACTAGGGATGACTGAACAGTACAATTCTGGTTTTTGGCTACCCAAAGAACATCCTCAAATTAGTCTCTAATCCTTCTGATCATCACTGTAGCAGTTAACACTGCCTAATATTTGTCCATGGCACATGTAGTATCTGCTGTCATGGAATTTGTGCCTTTGCACTCTGATTTGGAAAGTTCAGAGCGATAAATGAAACCCTTTCAGCAGCAGTCAAGAAGTGATCATCATCTGTTGTCCACAGTAAGCAGCAGAAAGCATTCTTGCATGTGATGATGGAAAAATGCCTATCAAGGAGATAAAAACACACTGTGCTACTAAAAAGTCTAGCATGTTGTTTAAATCAGATGCTCATTAAATTTAGGCATGAAAACCAGCCCAAAGATGTATGAGAAAATGTTCTTTCATGCTTTGATAGGATGTGGGACAGTTTTGCTCCACACACTGTTACAAGCATTCACCTGCCCAAGATGCCAGTATTGTATTTTAATTCTTGCTTTTCCAGTCATTAGCTGCATGTGACAAAGCATCAAAACGGGGGTAATGTTATGCTTTCTGAATGAGAATCACTGTGTATGCTAACTTAATTAATTTTATTACCTGATTGGCTTGCAAGGAGGAAAGAAAAAGACAGAATAACACACTAGCTAATGAGTGCAGTGCTTAGCTACCCAAGTAGAAATTCAAGGAGCCACTGGATTTATTTAAGTTTAAATTAATCCATGCAATGCTCAATTCATTTCCTTAAGCAAACAAAATATGCCTTGTCATCATTGCAAAGGTCTCTCACTACAGAAGTCTTCTGAACTCTTCCCCAATATTAGTTTCAGATAATTCTTTTTTTTTTTTTCTAAAAAAAAAAAAGGAAAAATGAAGTCTATGCAATTATGTCTCAGACAAAATTCAAAGGAAAATTTTTTTCAGGCATAATTTTGGTCAATATGATGTACAAGAGTGAAAATATTAGTTGCACAGGCATGTTTGCAACAAGCACATGAAAGAACTGTCTGTAACTGATGACTTGCTCCTCTCCACTTACACACTTTTCTAGTAAATGCAGTAGCTTCTCTGCAAGACCATAGCACAGTAAGATGTTACCTTTATATGTCAAGTGCATCAGTGAGAAAATATTGAACTCTGCTGTTCACGTACCTCTCAGGAAATATTTCAGTGAGGGGTCAGCAAAACAGTGATTTGGTGAAACAAGTTCTGCCACTGCAACATGTTGTAAATAATTTTGTTCAAATTCTGCCTTTCTCTCTCCAAGTTGTAATACAGTTTCTTAGCTTTATTACTAAAATCAAATGCATTGCAAGGTCCTAGTAATCATTGTACAATGTTTGGACTGAAAAAATATTAACTTATTTCCTCTAATTTAAAGCTTAAAGAAATCTGAAGTATAAATGTTACAAAACTAAACTGACCTTCTTACAAGCTATAGCCCCACCAATGTCACTGAAAGCCAAATAACATAAAGACATTTTTATGCATGAAACAGAGTACCACAATTAGAATGTATTAGGCATCTGAATTAGAGTGAAAATACTAACAAAAGGAGCAGGACAATAACAGGATAGTGCAGTGAAAGGAAGAGAGAACTGATAGACAAAAACCAAACAGCACTCTCAGTGTCTTGAGAAGAAGAGAAACAGCTGAGCTCTTGCAAGCTGGTATTCAACAACCAGTCTAGAGCATGCCTACAGAGGTAGACTTTACAAGGTAAATAGAATTATAGCTAAGAAAATCTGCAAAGCTTTTAAATGGGTATTTGTTAATCTTAATGGAATACAGACAATTAAACTTTATTGTCTCATAAACCTCCAAGCCTATCTCCCTTTTGTGAGTTCCTTACGCTGCTTTCACAGTTATTGCAAATACACCATTTATAGCTGTCCCTGAGAAGGAAATTTAAACAATGTATTAACTTATGTACATAAATTACCTTATATAACTAAGTAATTACACAATTATTGATTAGTCAGCTAACTCTACTATGAAAAATACTTCCTTTACGTTAATGGATTTAGGCCACCTGTGTCTGGATTCACTGCTCTGAGGAAATATGCAGGTTATAGCCACATGCTTTAATTATTTTCTTCCAATCCTGATGCCAACCTGTGAGTAAATATTTAATGTTAGGAGCATTTACCTGTATGGCCAGTTTTGTTTCCATTAATACATAAGAAAAACAATTCTTGTTTATTTACCTTCTTCAGGATTTTTTTTTCTTCTTTTCAGTGGAGTTTTATCTTGAAAAGTCTACTCAACTAATTTACTCTTCATCTTAATTTTACACTGCAACTTGGTGCCAGACTGAGCAGTGTTATCTAAAAGCAAACTCTGACGATCATTTTTTATCTGCTAAAATCTCCCAAAAGTGTCATATACTTACATATTTTGAGTTATCTGCATTTATTCAAGATACTTTAAGTACTTATCCAAGAAAGGCTTTCACCTTCCCTGGTGTTACCCAGGGATGAACTTAACCTATCACCTTTAGAACAAGAGTCTCGGTATCCCCACGGGAAGCTGAGCCACCACTCTCTTCCCTACTCCTTCTTCCCACGACACATCCACATGGCCACAGTCTGAGCTACAGTTTCAGTTATTCCAGCCAACACAAATCTCCGTTGAAGATATGATGCTTCACCTGATCTGTACACGACTCTTTATGTGACCCAGAGCCTGCGACTATTAAAGACTTGGCTGCAATGCAAAGGCCGTTAACCATCTAAATGGATGGAGGCAGAGCAAACCTTTTAATGAGTCTGAAATAAGGGTCAAATTTATAGTATGACTTGAAATAACAGCTTCATTTATTTCAAAAAAGTAACTTAGGAGCTGTAATTATTTATTTTCAAAAATCTCATTTTATAGTTCATCAAAATTGGAGTTTGAAAATTGTTTACTTGATAACGATTAACAGAACTGTAATTTTCATCTACTGTTTATTATTCATGAGGATTAGCTATTTAACAGCTAAGTAAAAAAGCATGACGCAGCGCTTATAGTTCTGAGAAAGTAGCCATGGCAAGTCACAGATGTTGCTACGCAGTGGCACAATCTTTTATAAGTGAGATAACCCCAGTTCAGATCCAGTGTGACATGCTCCTAACTGCTGCTGTTGCTGAGAAAGTGACAAGCTCAAAATCTCAAATGCTATGAATTTCTGGAGCTCTGTGTATAAAGCATGCGTTTCTCCTTTAAAAGTCACAAAGTTCCAGATGATAATTGTAGAGAAAGTGTTATGTCAACAAAGAAAGATTTTGAAAATTCTAATAATATATATATTACTGAGACAGTTTTTCCTCTTAAGGAAAACTGAGGGATTTATAAAGCAATGCCCATGTACAAGACAGATATAGATTTTACAAGCCAGTCCTGAAAGGTCATTGTTTTGCTACCAGACAATATAAAAGAATATATAAATACCAGTGGCAAAGAGATATGGTGTAGCAAAACAATCATTGCCAATTTTCCTCAGATTTGTATTAGTTTCATATCAATTAATTGCCCACAATAGCAAATTCTAAGGAAAAAAATTGCCAAACCAGCTCTTCAGCAGTCTCATCTGAATGAAATCTGGCACTGTGTAGATCTCAGAGCTCAGAAAAAGTCCAGCAATTTAAATATATAGATTGCTTAGTTTACATGCCATTGTTAAAAACACACTAGTCTGAAACAGCCAATACCATTCATATGCTGCCTTTCTATAATGCTACACAAACAATGTGAGTGTTATATTACTACTGGCAAGCAGCCAGGCATTTTTACATAAATAAGCAAAAATTACATTTGAAACACCCCAGCAGAATAATACTCATTTAGATGAAACAAGAAAAAGACTCCTGAAGCTACAACTACCTTTTTTGTCTTATGATTTAAACTAGTTATGTGTCTTAGGAGTATTAACGCTAAAAACCATCAAAGTGTAACTTGGAAAAAATTAGAGCTCATGCTCATATTTTAAGAATAAATGAAGGTTTTGCCTCTGTACCACAGGTGATCAAACTAAAGACTATAAATACGTATACACAGAAAAATTCTAAATAATATCAATAAAGCATTTCAGTGCTATTTGTGTCTCAAGAAAAGAAACCACAGGTTTTCATTTCAGTTGAAATGCAGCACATTCAGAGCCAATAACAAATTCTTTCCAAACAATCTGTCATTAGAATATCAAATTTACTGCCACAATAAACTACTGAGGCCAAACAATTGACTGACCGAAATATAGTAATCTGTTCGCAGCACTGTCCTACAGACTTATCTTTCAAATGATTGATCTCAGGTTATATCCAATACAGCAGTTCCAAAAAGATTGATGCCTGTTTTCCAGTCTAGATTCTCACTTCTTAAAACTTGTTGAATCCATTGTAACAGCCTGCTATTGGCTCCTGTATTGATGAGTAAGGTCCAAACATATACTCTTTAGAAGATGTTCTTTCCTCAGAGGCATCTAGGCTAGTTGCAGGTTCTTATCGACTAGTTAATATTCTTTCTCCTTTTGACTATCTCTTCACAGGTCTGAATTTGTTTCATCACATTGTCTGCTGGAATAAATGTATTTCAGAACATAAGAAAGAACACAGAAGAAGATCCCAGATCTCTCTCTTTCATGAGCAACCAATCTGTTTATAAACATTGTCCAAAAAGTCTCACCTCTGAGCAAGGTGCCTTGAATCTGGATTTTTTTGACAGCATGGGCATATATAGCAACACGGATCACCTTGGATGTGTCGTGTTAGGAGTAATATCTTCACATTATGAGTCTGAAACATAGCAAGTCTACTGAGCCTTTACAATTATATTTGGTGAAGAAGCCAGACTATTTTCAGGTGACAAGTTAATAAATATGGAAACTATGGCTAATTGTCACTTCACATGTGAATTTCAAGTCTCAGAACTATAAGCGCTGCATCATGCTTTTTTACTTAGCTGTTAAATAGCTAATCCTCATGAATAATAAACAGTAGATGAAAATTACAGTTCTGTTAAACATTATCAAGTAAACAATCTCAAAAGTTCATGCGCTATTTAAGTTTGCATCTTGGACCTCTTACATTCTTACAAGGTTTCTAAAACGACCAAGCTGATGCAAACAAGGAACAGAAAACCAACAGACCCAGTGCCTGTAAATGCGAACACACTGAGAACACACAAGCAGTGCAGTTCTGCCATCTGGACCAGCAGAATAGGTGTCACATTTATCAAAGTGTAAAACAAATTATGAAGATGCTAATTCACACTGGTGTAGTAGACATAAAGTCTTCCGTAGAGCATTACAAACTCACACAGCGTTGCTTTTTCATTTGGACTTCTGATTGAGCTGAGAGCTATGAATAGCCCATCAGCATTTAACCAAAGAAATCTTGAACCAATACAGAATTTCAGATGCTGAAGAATACAAGTTATTCCAGCTGAGACTGACATTAACTTACATTCAGTCTTTTTCTCCTGATTGGCCCTTTTTCTGATGGCAGAACACATCAGAGCTTTGTATATTTATTAAGCTACTTAGGTCAGTTCAGAGAGCGGCCATGGCTCCTTAAGTATAAATGCTTACCTATAAAACCAGGGACTTGGTCCAAAGTTAGATGAGTCTATGGGGATCTTTGCATTGACTGCAATCATCTATGATTCACACAAAATGATTTCTCTAAACTGCAGGACAGAATGGAAACAATGAAAAAGAAGTAGCTAAACACCTGTGTATGCACTATAATCTGTAGCAGGTGAAAGGCTGAAGTTACTGGTCTATTTCAATTACAAAATTGAAAAAATCAAAGGAAGTTTGTTTGTTTGTTTGTTTATTTATTTTCACAGTACTGACATAAAATCAAGTGTCAGATAACATTCCATGTCCACAAATGTTTGACAGCCCATTTCTGGGTGGCTACTTGTAGAGTTTTGAGGTAGGCTTCGGTCTTTCTGACTAAAATTATCAGTCATTTTATCACAAACAATGTTTGACCTATGCAAAGTGTGTTGTGAGACACATCCACCATCCATTAAAATGGCTCTTTCCCCCTCAGTAACGTATTGTGATCATTGATCTTAGCATCCTGTTTCAAGAACTGTAGCTCTAGGCTTTGATGGCTTAAACTTCTTGAGACCTTGATCTTTATTCAAGTACTTCAAGAAATATTCCTTTCTCTGAACGTCCTCTCTTATTGAGAGGTGAAGGGTCCAGTCCAGCTCCTGTTGAAGTCAATAAGAATCTGTTCAGTGATTTATTTTTTAGATTTGGAACACTTCCTGAGAATCCTGTAAACCAAAACGTTGCACAAGACCTCTAACTTAGGTGTGTGTGATGAGCACAGCAGTTGTTGTTCTTTCTCTCTCTGTGTAGAGTTAATCATGATTTCATATAAAAATAAAAAAATAAATTAAATGATTGTTTAATAAATCTCTGATATTTGTTCACCCACACATCCCTACTGAAGTCAACAAGAAAACGAGCCAGTACTAGTGCAGTAAAATTCAGTTTTAAGGTCATATATTATTTGCCTGTTCGTGTGTAGCTAAATTACTCTAAAATTAATTTCACTGAAAAGCAAGAGAAATAAGTGTCTGAAACCTGGAACACCATAGCAGTCATTAAAATAATTGTGTTTTAACAATGAACCACAGCCTGACATCGGTAGGCTATGGCTAGATTAAGTAAAAGAAGCCCCTCAAAAGCATCTGCACACTTACTACGCAAGTCACTAACACTAACCTATAGCATTAGTAAGCAAGTTGAAGTCAGTCCATAACCAACGATAGGACTTCCACGCTAAGAAAACAGAGGTAGAGAGGCTTGTATAGAAGAACACCCAGGTGACTGCTTAACCAGTTGTATGTCACAATCAGAAGCAAAACTCCCAGAGGGGTCTACTTTTATATTAACTGTGCTTTCTGTGTTTTGAGAGCACTCTTTAAGAATTTGCTTCAGAAGTGAAAACTAATTTGTTTGGGTTTGCCTAGATGAAGACACTTGAATTTTCTTAGCAGCATGGGTTATCTTCCTGAAAAGCCTCAGTGATTCTTTCACACAAGCTATAACATTTCTTAAGGCAATCCCAACTCTCCTACTGTTATTTATAAATGAGAACATGTTTGGTTGATTATTCAGAAGTTCTGGAAATTATGTGTCATTTCTATCATCATGGGAACATCTTGGCAGTGAAAAGGACTTTCCATGCCAACAAATAAACATTTACCAGTATGAAAGACAGGTTATACAATTGGGGACCAAAAAAAAAAAAAAAAAAAGCAAGTGCTTTTTAAGGGGGGGATGGGGGGAACGGGACATGACAGACATGACACATGAGATGACACCCAATAAAAAAATACCAAACACTAAAGCTTTAAAACAAAAGAAATGCTAATACTTCACAATTTACAAATGCAAGATTTTCACATAGATTGCAAATTATTGTTTTATTTCATGGCTGTCTTGGGTGGCCACTCTAGATTTTTTAAAATAATGGAAAATAAATTTAAAGCAGATGAACTTGTATTTAAAGATTCATTTTTACTTGCCAGAACTTGAAATGTGAACACATTTTGATCTAGGTGAGCTCAGTTGGTTAAAAATCCTTTAAATGTGGTTGGTTTTATACACTTCCAGTAAAACTGGAGGAGGAGAATTTGATGCACTCCTCAGAGAGAAGCTGGAGCCATTTTTGAATGGAGTGTTTGTTGAAACCTGGGCAGAGGTAGGTGTCACCATCTCCCAGAAGGTCTCTGGATAGTGGACTGTTCTTATTTTCAGCACAAAACAGCAGAGCACCAAAAGGAGAGAAGAAACTTATGAAGGTCTGAATGTGCAGAAGGCAGTTTTTAGAAGGTGAAACCTGAGGGTGAGAGAAGACTCTGGGCTCCAGGGATGCCAGGCTGAGGAAGTGAACATATTTGTTCCATATCCTTGGGGAATGCATTAACCACCAGGCTCTTGGTTCAATAAGGAACCTGATTGTAGCAGTACAATTTATCCTGACAAATTTCATGCTTCATTTTCCTGATTTTAAAATAAGAACAGTCCTAATATATTTTTATGATTTCCAAGATGGTTAGTCATTTTTCTTTTTCTAGCCAAAAATATTCAGAAGCATATTTGCACATCCTTTCAGATATTCCAGAACTGTTGAGTCCTTTGATAAATAAAAAATAATTTTATTGGAACAGGAAGAGCTAGATAAGACAAATTCTTGTGTATTGTCTCAGAGCTGCTGCCTACAAATATTTGAGCATATTTTTAACATGAGTAGTGTGACTAATTCTGTTTATAGCAACAGAATTATATGCTGTAGAAAAGTTGAGCACAGAGTGAATAAATATCAAACTAAACCCAGAAATTTCCAGAGAAAGTATTCTTTCTCAGTGGGAAACCTGGACTGCCTTCCACAAAGTGTGAGGAAGGAAAGGAGGCAAGGAGAACTAAATTAATTTCTTAATCTTGTAAAACATCCTCTTCTTGCAGGATTTTTCTCACAAATGTTTCTACTGACCCCATGGACTCCTCTGCATGGAGAGATCTTCAATCATTGAGATAATTAGTTTGAAGTTTTGAATTGGGGAAAGTGGATGGATGAAGTCTGTGGGTGACACAACATTCCCCCTTAAAAGCTAGATTCTCACAGGCACATAATTAGCTTGTTTGCCTCTGAAATATGTAATTTTGGATGATTCTGTTACGCCAAAGCTCTTAGAGCCCCAGCAGACATTTATTAATTCAGCGTACAAAGCATCTAGAACTAAATCGCACATACACTGGTTTACATAGGTGTTTTCTTAACAGTATCCATTTGCTTTTAGTAACACTAGAAGGAGATGGTACAGTCTGGTACAGAAGTACAGAAGAGTCTGAAGGGAAAGGTGTCCTGCCATCTGTAATATCAGTGCAGAAGGACAGAAAATAAAGTATCTAAAAAAAACAACCCAAAACCAAAACCAAACAAAGAAACAAAAAAACCCCACGACCAATAAAAAAGGATCTCATGTTGAAATAAATGCTTATCAGATACATAGGCAACTAGGTCACACATTAACTCATTAAACTCATTGTATCTAGGCATATTGTGGTAGTAGCCTAGCAATTCACTTTCCTGGATGTACACAACTGGGAGCATGAACTGGTCTTATGGAATTGACAAGACAGCTGCAGAGAAGAGATAAAGACGTGTGACCATTTTAATTTGGTATTGCCTGCCCACACACCACAGTGTGACAAAATTGTACAGGATTGTGGGAAACAATCAGTCATCAGCAATGACTATATATATCTACACTGGTACCTTAACAGACACCTGTACCAGATCAAGCTCATAAGGAGAAGGTCAGGCCTTGTTTCTTGTCGAAACACTACGCAGATAAGCAGATTTACAACAGGAGCATAACTGACAAGGTATGTGTCAGGTAGCTGAAGACTGGCTGACACTCAGACACAGGGACTGAAGCATTCCTGTTTATTCCTTGAATCAGTCAACACTCGTTTTCTGCACTTTAAAATGAAAACTCACTCACATGTCCAGAGTTTGTGATCTCTGATATCTTTCCATTTCCAACAAAAGAGAATTGCTTTACGCAACTAAAAACCAAAGGACATACTGCAGACTATTGAAGAAAAATAGGTGCCTGGACTGCAGTGTAGACATTGCCTGTGCCTGTACAGCTCCCAGCACTGTCCAGAAATTTTAGGGAGGAGCAACAGTACTGCTGAACGTACAGCAGTTGGATGAATTTAAGACACCATTTACAGTCAAGACAGACTAAGAAAAAAGCATACAGAGGCAAAACATTAGTGAGAAAATTGTAATATAGCTTAAAGAATACTTTATTGAGGGGTTCTGATTTGACTGCTCATACAAAGCAATCTTTTAGGCAAAAGAAAAAAGATATGCATACTCTACCAAATATACCTCAATGCACCACCCAGCATTACACTACAAACATTCTAAGTCAGATTTTTTTTACAGGATTTGAATACTGTTTTTTTAAAACATTGCTTAAAATGCAGCATAGTATGTGAGGAAAGGAATAAAGAATAGATTACAAAAGGTTTTGTTCTTTAACAGCATCCTTCAGAGGTAGTAACACAAAAAGCTTTGTACCAAAAGAATCTGTCATGAACTGAAGACAAAAGGAAAACTTCAAGGCAAGGTCTGGGAAGGAGAAAACAGCTCGGACTAGGACAGATTTCTCTGCAGAGTTACTGAGTTCAGGTCATACTCTAAACCTCTAAACGTTAAACCTCTGGGGCTGCCAGCAAAATCAGTGAAAGCTCATGTTGCCCCATAGCCTCTCAGACTGCACATCTCACAGCTGTTGGACAATTGATAATTATAATAGCTAAGAGATTATTGGTTTCAACCCTTTGATTTTTCCCTTTAATTTTCAAATACTTAGCTCAGTCCTCTCCTGGATGACACCAAGGTTCAGGGGTTTGTAACAACAACAGCTCTTATTTGGCTGGTGAATCTGATCCAAATCCAAGAAAATTCCAGCTGAAAGCTGAGAAATGAAGAAGCTGAATGCCATCTGTCATAAGACATATAGAAGCATATCTGAATCAAGAGGTCTTGGTACTCGGATGAGGCCTCTTGAGGCTTTGAATGTTTGGTAGGTGGAAAACTCTAGTTTTCTACAAGGGTATAGTTGCTGTAGGGTAAAATAATACAAAGGAACTCTAGTACTACTTCATGGACTGTTTCTTTTTAAGCCATTTTTGATGCTGGTTGCATAGCAGGACTTTCACAGCTCCATGACAACCCATGTCGTCTCACACTGAAATCACCCTCCCACTCCTCCCACACATTTCTGGGTGCCTGGGACTGCCCACTGGGTTCATCAGTCTCAGAGACTGTGTACCAGCACACTTTAAAAACATTTTGTCTTGCCCCTGGACCTGACCAATCTTCAAGGTAATCTCTTTTCTATAGAGGCTTTTTGTCCTTTTCAAGTAGGTAGAAGAACTTCAAATCTGACACCTGAATATGGAACAAACCAGCATCTGCCTTCCCAAATCACTTTTGGGCTGACATCAGTGTATGTGAAATCAGAAAAGCTGATCATTCAATTCCACTTTCTCTAAAATCAACCCCCTCCCATCTATGGTGATCAAGGTTCTGACAGTTCCTCCCGCAGACTTGCACTGGGCATTTGTTACAGGGTAAAGCAAAGAGAAGGACAGAGAGCTTCCAACAGAAAGCCCAGAGTGGGTTAGGTAGGACAGAAAAAGAGATGACAAGGTCCCTGCAAAGAATTTAACATTTCTGTCTAACTTGATGGAGACTGGTAAGACCTTCAGCTTCTTCAGGTGTTGGCTCACACTGAGAATCTAAGTATTTACAAGCAAAACCACTTGCTTTTGCCTCAGTCTATAGGTTTATTATTATCACTGAAAGCCACCAAATGACTGATTTTTACCAATGACCATTTGCAGCTTATGAAACATAGAAAGCATGCTTTGTTCCCCCTCTCACTGCCAGCAAACTGACCCCATGCTGAAGGGTCTCTGAACAAGCTGTGCAGACTGGCCTCAAGGAGGAGGACAAAAAAATGCCATTGCTGCCTGGTGGGAAGTGGAACAGATTACTGAGGGCAAACATTTGCAGGCTATTTCACAGAACACCGGAGCAGTTATAATGATCAAAAGCCAGGAGTATGCAGAGAGACAGACAGCAGTGGGGCTGGCTTGCAGGGGAGGCAGACATAATTTAGGTGTGAGAAATTAGAAAGCTACTGAAACAAAAGCTTGAAAATGCATAAAGGATTCATAGTAGCAATTATAAACCATGTAAGGAAAGCTTAAATAACAGCATGCAGAAAGTAATATTAGAAATATGTATGTATTGAAAGAGTCAGAAAGGAAAAAATGTTACAGAAAAGAAAATCTTCTCCTGGAACTACAGAAAGACTATCTACATTATATTGAAAAAATAAGTGTTACTATCCCCAGCACATTACACAGAACCACTGGTTTATCCTTCTCTATGCTCTTCTTGTGCTTCTTTAATAAAGTAGGTTGTTGGGGGGGGTTGTTTTGAAATAGCTAACGGAAATATTTGAATGTGAGAGACAATATTTGAAAACAGAGAAGGGGAAGAAATTAAGCATTTGATACATAATGTCATCTTTATCTTAGAGATGAGAAAACAGAGGCATAGAGAGGTAAAATGTAGTGTCTGCAGTTCTATACCAAGTCCATGAAATAATGGGGGGGGGGGGGGGGAATTATCTGTTAAGTTTTTGAAAGCACATGATTTTTTGAAAGCACATGTGGTGACTAAACCGGAAGTTTGTCAGAAGCAGATTTTTTTTCAGATATAACACATCTTAAGACACACAGTATTAAGTACTCTCTCCGTTAATTCAGTGGCACATTAATTTGGAAATTCCAGAAAACAGGAATCTTAGCAACCAAAACAGTCTCTCTGCTTTGCAAAGTTTTTTGCAAGTTAAAGAACTAAGTCTGTTCATCTGAGTGTTGCTTTCAAAAGTGACATTGGAAAGATAATAGCCTGTCCAGTCTTCCCCTTTACTGACACCTATCGTTTGCCATACAACTAGCAACGTGTACATTTGAGGTTCTGCTGTCCTCAGCCATAGCTTCTTGCAGTTTCCATTGGACCATTATTTTATACACAATTTAATATAGACATATATAATTTATAATGTCTATTCTATAGACAATAAGACATAACATTAAAAATGCATAGTGCAGCTTGCCCATATTATGTCATTGTTCTGACATTACAGAAAACATGGGACATATTTGGAAAGTGGGTTGCTTCCTTCGCCTAATATAGGTATCCTTAATTAATTAGTAAGTTTGTTTCTTTGTAATAAGGGGATTTCTACAGAAGCACAAGCAGCATTCAAGATGCACAGTCTCTCTCAGGAGGTACCGGGACTCATTTTCTCCTGCTCCTAAAAGAAGACCTTATGCTTTTCAGCTCCATATTCTGCCAGACGTTTTAAAGCAAACAAAGAAAATAAACCTTAAAGCACCACCATATATCACTGCCAGTTGATGGATTGAATTTTGAATGTATAGAGTGGAGCTAGCATTCCAATTGCATTGAAAGTCAATGAGCACTGAGGGCCAAATTCTGGTCTGAGTATTTCCTCCAAATTGCACGCAATTACCACTTCCTAAGTTTTTCTTTCTATAGCTGTAGTATAGTATTGGCAATATTTTTTCCCAAGATACATTTATTTGTATTTTCCAGCCTAGAATCTCATTTAACCTTCCATTTAGATACCTTATTCCATTAGGTTAACTGTTTATTATTTCTTCATTCTTATTAATGTTCATAAGTTTCCCGATTTATTATGTCCAGTGGATTTGATTAACACGTTTTTTGCTCCAAGTGAGAAGACAAGCCTGTGTAAATGAATGGTATTTCTCTCCTTATTTCAGTGCAGCTATCCAACTGTCCCTAGAAAACTGTTAATTGAAACTAGAAGTGAGCAATTGACTGCAGTATCCAGTGCACAGAATCCCTACAATTATATTCTGATCATAATCCTTCAAAACGAGCTGTCAGTCCTCACAAAATGTTCATGCACTATCTCCTTAGAATTATAGTGAATTAGTATTTTCTGCAAGAAGTCTTAATTTGCTTTAAATGTATACAACTATGATATGTTTCAGTGAAGCTGTACCAGTAGACAGTTCAGCTGGGTCAGTCAAATGCTATTCTAAACTGTAGTCATCAGGAAATCATCTCAAAGGCATTATTGGTTTTAAGAATATACATCTTGTGATACTCAGGAAAATAGAACTGTAAGGGTCAAAATGAAGATTATTTTGTGCATGAAATAAATGCACAATTGAATCTGGATTGAAAGCAGTATCTGCCTCTGAAAGCATTTCCTGTCTAGATCTGAAGTTGTTTTCCACAAGGATGTTAACAAAGTTCAAAATGAGCTAAAAGAAAATTGTGGTAATAACTATGGTCTTAATATTTATTAAGACCAATATTACTGTCTCTAGATCATGACTATCTGACAAATACTTAAAGAGCTGACAGATGAACACTCTTAGTTTCCACAGCTTGGAGGCTTTAGTAATCTTTTTATTCATAACATGAAGCCATTTGCTTTATCAGTTAGCCACAGACAGAAGCTAGCATTCATATAAATTCTAAAAAAAATTCCCAAAATTATAAGTGTTAAACCTACTTAGATTGGCTAACATGTTATAAACTGAGCCAGCGTGTTTCAGTGATTGCCATAAGGACTGCCAAAACTGCTCCCAGAATTGCACCTTGTGAAGCATCCTATCCAATTCTGCAATATTTGTTTGCTTTAGTTTCCACCATAAGCCAGTAGGATCTCTCCCAGGATCAAAAAACATAGTGCAGAGTTCAAGTAGATATTTTACACACCAAAAAAAAGTTTGCAGAATGCTAGATTTTAACGTGTATCAGAGGACAAACAGTTACCACAGGTGTTTCTAGGAGTGGTTCTGTTCTCTTGAAAGGCAAATTGTGCAATACACAATGAAATTATAAGTCTACTTACCAGACAGAAGAGAAATTTATGCAGCAAATCTTATTTTCAAAACAGCCATTTTGAGACTGTAGTTTTGTCTTTGTCAAAGCCAAGTGGGTAGAAAGGCAAAAGGTCAGCATGTCCTACGGAAAGGAAACCAAACAATGAGGAGTGCTTTAAGTGAGAAAATGATCACAGAGACGTGTATTTGTGAACACTGGTCTCATCTCTTATGTTTATTCATCCCTCAAGGAACCTTCTTGATCTCAATATAACAATCAACCTTGAAAAGCCTTCCTGGGGGTGGGATGGGTGTGGTGGGAAGTAAGTCTCCAGATTGCTGTTTCTTGAGCTAGTAAATCCTGTGTTGCGTTAGTCATGGAGGGTGAAAGACCTCAGCATCAAGAAACCTCATTGTTGTTCCCTTCCTTGAGGAACATTGGTCAAAAAAGACAACAGACAGCAGAGGCAGAGGAAGAGCTCTAGAGATGAAGGGAAAGAGGAGGTGGAAAGGGAATGCAATGTGCAACACTCAGCAATTGCTATTGGGCCCACAGAAACCAGAATTATTGTGCATGTTATTCAGCACATCCCCTGACAACTTATCTATGATCTAAAGGACAACAGACTTATGGCTACAATAGGATAACTCATTTACTTATGCAGAAGTTAGGGTAAACTTTAGCTCTCACCTTAACATATGTGCAAATAACATTCTCTCTCTGCCAAACTATTTCCTATTTCTGCAAGTCTGAGGCTGCATTCTCCTTTATTGAACAAAGTATCACAACATGGAGTTTCTTTCATTCAGGATTCTCCTATTTGTGGCTCATCAAATCTTAAATGAAAGCGAAAAAAATACCTTGAGGAGCTTCAGGAAATACAATTGTCTCACAGAGGGTCCTGCTTCATGCCACCTTCTCCGGATGGTAGGTTCTGAGAACATGAACAAGTTGAACATTAACATTGAACTTAAGCCAATTAGATCTCCAGCCTTGCTTGCTAGACAACTTTCAAGCCCTGAAAGAGCCATGCAGGCTCACAAGCATCCTCTTGGGCTCCTACATTACTCAATGCTTTTTCTGTTCAGTCAGGATTTGCTAATATGAAATCTTCTCAACTTTAAAACTACTCCTAATTTGACAATGAATCCAGACTAAGCCTGCGAGTTACTTTAACTGAAACAGCACCATGTGATTTCAAATACACCAGTGCATGAGAGCTGTGAGTGTGCACCTGCCTGCAAAGGACAACATAGCCATACCTTCTGTCAAAAAAAAATTGAAAAAAGAAAATGCAGCTGCACTTCATCCTTATCGGTGTAAAAATCACTGCCTCCCATGGGATGAATAAGTCCCAGTGCAAAGCTTTATCCCAAAAATGAAGAAATTGGGTATAAAGGGAAAAGGATTTTGAAGGAAGTACCTGTGATCGAAGGGGAAGGAGAAAAATAAAATGAAACTGTAATAGGACACTGGAGAAAATGTGACATATTGAGGGCATGGGGAGCAGGAAGAGCATTGAACAGTCATGGTTTCCAGGAGGGAAAATGAGGAGCAAAGGGAGAACCTCCAGAGGAGCAGTGCTACTAGGGGAAAGCCAGCAGTCCTCAGAGGGAAGCACTGGGAAGAGATCAGATTCCATTGGTCTCTTGTTTTTATCCAATTAATAACTGTGTTTATTAAATCAGTTTTGTTAGTCAAGGAAGAAAGGTAAGCCCAACCCTTGTCATTCCCAGCATGAATTTGAGGCATGTCACTGTCAGTGGCCACTGTCAGGTTTGGGGCTGTCTGAATGAGAGTGGCAGAGAGGGAAGCAGGAACAGTTCCCTTCTCCCCCGGGAGGGGTGGATGTATGTCTTTCCTTGTGCTCCCCCTCAGCATCCTGGGGGCTTGCCTGAATATACCAGCCTGCAGCAATGCGCAGCCAGTCAAAACCAAGAGAGTCATCCCCTGATGACATACACACACTCTTATGCATCAGCAGTTCCTAGCAAAAATAGGAAGAGGGATCTGGGAATTTGTTGAGTCAAGGTGTTGATTATTTATTTATATATTTATTTTAAACAATAGCCTCCTGTGGCCTAACCAGGGGCTGCATGTTGTTACTTTAGATACAGATTTTTGCTTCTGTGCTTCCGCCTGTGCTTAACCATATTTGCTCAAAAAAAGGTTCTAGGGACAAGTACAAATGATCAAGAACCACCTGTGTCTATGTAGGAATTATAGGGGTGTACATAGACTGTGGGCCTTTATAGAAAAGTCTTCAAAACCCTTTGCCGTAAGTAACAGAATGCACAAGAGAACAAGTAAAAAAAGAAAATAATTTTGATTACTGGTACCTTGTTCATGCACAAAAAACTGCAAAGTTAGGAATGATGGGATATTTTTTTTTTCCACCATATGATTCCCTAGTGAAGCAGAGCTGTACATTTATATGTGCATATATGATGAAGTACCACATTACACTGGGCCACAGGGAAAAAAAAAAATCAGGAACAGCAAAGACTTTCATTGAGGCAAATACGGTAGAACAGTACATATGTGTAGTATAGCACTAGGCTGCTTACAATTCAGACTGTGGAAAACCAACACTAGTACAGAGACTTATTTTCATCAGCTGAGACTTGACTTTAAATATATGTGGGGTAGAAAGAAGTCCTTCCAAGACAATCTTTTAATAATAATCACATTTAGAAACCACTGAACTTTCTTTTATGTTTTGCAGTTAACACATCAGAGTTTCATTGTAGCCGATTGTGCAACTAAAAAAGGGAGAAACGAAATGAAGATATACATGTAATAACTACATTTTCTCAATGGTAGAATAGTTCATGTTAAAGATGTAATAGATTTGAATGTAGAAATAGTAGTTCTTATGAGTATTTTTGCTGCAAAAGTTTAACCATACTATTGGTGACCAAAATATGAAAAGTTTTATGTTTATTTGGGACCAAAGAACACAGAAAAAGTGAGTGAAGCCATTTTTCAGTAGTCTTTACTACAACAAAACATAGCAAAGGATATATATTTGCACAGTTCTGAACTATGAACATGAGTAAGTTTCCTGTTCAAAACCAAGTCACTTTTTCTCAGCTGAATTTAAGTTAGAGTTAGAAGGGATTTACTAGCTTTCAGGGAAAGAGGAGAAAATTCTTTTCTCAAGAGATTATGAGTGTGCTTATAAATAAATGTCGCAGTGCAGTGTGGATGTGTGGCAATGGGTCAGGCTGTGTGGGCCAGGGAGCTCTCCCTTCCCATTTCCCCATCTGGAAGAATCTTCACCTCTTTTGACTGAAGTATTGTTTCCATTTTGCACATTTATTCTAATGATATTTACATTAGCATGGAGTGGGGAAACAGAAAACATGTTTTGTAAGTAGGAGTGCATCTTTTTGAAATACAAATCCATTCACGTTAGCTGTCTAGAGTAGTTTGTCCTGTACCCCCAGTAAAATCAGCTAGATTTCTCAGCTAGACTGTATCCACTGCTCCTACCAGAAAATTTAGCTTAAAGCCTAGACATTGTTACAGAGAATAAGCATTTCTATATGTAGATCTAGCAAGTATGACCATTTGTCAAGATCATACCAAGTATGACACAATGACAATAAAGTTTAAAAAGAAGAAAGGTCAGAAATTACAATTCAAATTATAGCCACTGTAAAACTTTGCTTTTCAGAAAGATTAAACTTCCATTTATTTTAGGCAGAGTTGTGGTTGTTCTTTGTCTCTGTTGCCAAAATTGTGAAGCTGAAACAGAACAGTTGAATAGTTCAGGGCTCTGAATTTAGGCTTACTTCACGCCAGTTGTGAGATGATGTGAAATGTTCATGGAAGTATTCTGCAAGGTAGCTAAGTGACCAAAGGAAAGTTTTCTGACTGAAACAGCAGGACAAAGTAAATGAACCAGAACCAAACCTCACTTACTGGAGAGAGTTCAGAAAAGATTTTCTGACTTGAGAAGTTACAGCACCAGGGTTGCCACTGTCAGTAAGATATACTGGTAATGCTTGGGTAGGAAATGAGCAAAGCAGTAACGAAACTTCAGCACTGGTTCTTTGTCAATATCCTGAACAAAAAGCTTTATAGTGGCTTGTCCATTGCAGCTGTGTCATTACAAATTACAGCATGAGAATGCACTTACATAGTTACTGATCAGCTGGAAAAAACACAAGTGTTTTACTTTCTGTTGGTAGGTTAAAAGGATTTTTTTAGTTATGGAGCTTTTTAAGCAATACAGCTGCCACATAACTCAGCTGTTTGTATTCCCAGACCTTGCACTAGGGCACTGAATTCATTTGTTTACTAGGTTTTGTTCAGCATGTTGTTTGCAGGATTACACAATGCGCATCATGCAGTATTTGGGCCATTGACTGAGGCAGTGCTTTTAGATATAAAAGGAAAAATTCAGAATGAAGTGAAACAGAGCTTTTGCAGTAAAACTGCCACCAATTAAGTCATTTCTCTAAATAGCAATCACAGTGTCAAACCATCTCACTCATACAGTAAGATGGTAAGAAATAACCACTAACAGTTACACAACTGCTACTGAGTCTGCACATGCAGATGTATGTTATCATAAGGAGATTGCATGACTTGGAAAAATTAGGAGATATAGACACAGAAAGAAAAGGAGAAAAATTAAGTAGAGACACATTTAATTGAGAGATTGCTATAGAAGTGTGAGTTGTGCAGTGAAAAATCTTTTCAAGTATGCCTTTATCAGTGCTTTGCATGCAGAGGAAAGCCATCTGACCGAAGTCAGCAGTGGTTGCTGCTGTGTTTCAGGCAACTATGAAGGAGTGAGTTTCAGGAAAGAAGTGTATTACTAAAGCTAGATAGTTGCAGACTGATCACTAGCAAATGCTGATCTTGGAAACGTGTTATTATAAGGTAGATTTCCACCTCTGGAACTTGAAGCTGCGGCCCTCCTATTGGAAGCAGCAATAGGCTGTTGTCTTGAAATAGCCAAACCATGATGGTGGATAATGGTGAGGAGTGTTACTCCTGAGAAAGGATTTTAGACATAAGACAGAAAGGAAAGCCTTCAAGTGGAGCAGAATGAATAATTTAGTGGCAGCCATGCTCTTGGGATGAAGAACCATGAAAAGTGTGGCCTTACATTATTGTAAAAATCCAGTTTGAAATTACAGAGGTCAGGTTATACTGTTCACCCAAAGATATTGATTGCTCAAGCCAAATCCTCCCACTGCTTTAAGTGAGGAATGTATTGTGCTGAACTATATGAGAGAAAACCCTATACACAAGCATGAACAAATACGCTGGGACTTGACCTGCAGCTGGCTCTGGAGGCACTAGGCAATTTCTTGAGCAAAATCTGTATGTGATAGAGAAACAGCTTTTGCTATCAGCACATTAAAATGATGATCCTCAAAACATTTTACAGGTTTTGATGGTCTGTTTAATGTATTTGTAACTTCACTGCATTACATTTCCAATTTTCTAAATGGATTTAAATTTGCCGTTCAACAGCAGAGCACATCAAAAAGTAAAACAGAGCAACCCCCCCCCCCAAAAAAAAAAAAAAAAAAAGAAAAAAAAAGGAAAACCTTCTGGGATTTCTATAACATCCTTCCATTTTCAACAAATCCAACTAACTAATATTAACAGAAATTATAAGGCTCCAGAATAGGCCTAGGACAAGCATTTAGGTGGTGTAGAAATGAAGACTGCATGTGAAAATTTGTTCTTTTTATACTGCTTTCTTACAATATATCAAACAATTCTTTCTGTGTTCAGAAAACCAAAAAGAGCTTAGCTTTTTGGTTTACTGCATTAGTTTAGAATTCAAGATTCTTGAGACTTTATGTCTTTTTCTAGGCACGGTTGCATCACCCCTTTCAATCTTGATTATGAATGAAATTGGAACCAATGAAATAACGTGGCTGGGTATGAGTAAAAATCCTTTCTACATATGAGAATCATCAACCAAACATAGTAAGTGTAAATTTTTTTTTTTAAAAAAAGGACATAGAAAACAATGACCATTGGATTGTGTCACACTGTGTTTAATAGCTTAATTGCCACTTATATAAGCACTCAGCAATGGAAAATGTTCAGCCAGTCAGCCACAGCCTAAGCTCTTCCCAAGTAACAGGTATTCCTGTTTAGTACACATAGCTTCTTGAGACTATTACTCATCTTCTTACTGAATGTCTGTCTTGTCATCACCCGTGTTTCTTAGATTCCAAAAAATCAAGACTTGAATCACTTTTTTTGAAACTCAAAAATGTTGTCTAAGTTTGCAAGAGATCTCTAAAGTAATTCTCTACATTTATCCCATAGTTGTTACATCTTTACATGGAATTTACAGGTAATTATTATTTCAGGTTTTTTTCTTTTGATCTAAAACACTAAAATATGAGAAAGTTCAAAAAGAAAATGGACATCACATCCAACAGAGCATAGGTGTGGGGAAAAGATTCTCATTTCCTTACTGTCCCAAAAATGTACCTCACATTGACATTCTTAAAGTCAAAGCTGACCACATATATTGCTATTTTTTGCATCTTCCAAAAGCCATTACTGAAGATGAGACATAAGCTCATTTTTTATAGTAAAATATGTAATTAAAAATAGGAGAAATAAATAAAGAGAGAATAAGACATAACCTACACCTAAATCTTAAACGTTGTGAATGCATAAGTAGTTACCTGGACAAAAGAACTACTTGTTTTATTAAAGTTATACTCTCACCAAAGGAATTTTCTGACTCAGAATGCTAAGACATACCAATATCTCATCTTAGAAATAGAGACAGAAATAAAAATGTAGAGTCCCCTTAAGTAGTTTTACCTCAGCCTTTTTCTTATTCAGTTAAGATGCCGAAAAATTCATGTTGCAACATGATTGTAATTCTACCTTGCATGAGGCTACAGTAATTTGGTAACCTTGACATATTAAATCTTTTTTAACAGTTTGAAATATTCAAAGAAAACTCCTAGCATTATTATGCTAATTATCATCCTGAGTCTAAGAGTCAATATTTCTCAAGTTCATCAGTAATGATAATCATCAAACATAAATACCAGTGCAACTGCCTGAGGGACTATCTGGGACTTGGGCTCACTTGTTACCTTACACTTAATTTTCATATAGCACCCCTCATCCGTGATTTATGCATTGCACTTTCTTTCTAGAAAGGAACAGCAGAGCAGGGAAGACTTGTAGGTATTTAACCAAGAAAAGTCTTTTTCAAATGGGACAGTGAAAAAAGCTTTCTGGAGGAGCAGAAAATGCATGATGTCCAGTTTGATGAGCAATGATTAACCATAAAATTAAGTTGTTTCAGCTTTCTATAACATTCCCTGATTTCAGGTGACAAAATATGAATTATGAGGTGCAGAAAAACTGATTTTGTGCCATGATTCAAAGAGTTGCTGTGTCTGGGCTTCATGCTGAGATGAGACACAGGTAGGCATCAGTCTTTCCTCCCTGCATGTTACTCTTTAGTGGAAGGGAGACTGTGGTTGGCAGGCAAGAAGATTGCTGAGGGATTCATGCTAGGACATCACAAGGTCCACCCTTCTTGGGTGGCTTTTAATTCCCATAACTGCATAACTGCTACAGTACTAGACTGTCAAGATGCAGAGTCAGTCTACTATGGGATCCTGAAAATAGGAAGGCTCTCTAATCTTACATAAGGCATTTAATTTTTTTAAGGGAGCCGGGCACTTATTTGGATAGATAGATAAACTGATGTAAGATAAGCCAATGCCAATTATGCCTTCTGCGCATGCTCCAGCTGTCTGAGAGCAAAGAAGGTCAAGAGAATCCATCAAAGCCTTTACTACAGAAAACACAGGTCAAAAAAATCTACCTATTAGACTCAAATGACAAAGACAGGAATGTTAGAGACACAACGTATCAGGTCAGATTGCCTTTAAAGCCGTTTGGATGCAGTAAATTCAAGCTACAGAGATATTATAGCTAGCAATTTGCATGCATCTGGTCTAGCAGCATGTAAGTGCTACTGTCCCAAAGTAATCCCCAGTATACTCAAGATGCTTCACCCAAAGGTGACACAAAAATGCTAACTGCTCCCCATCAGCAACAGTTCTTTGTCGTCTTTAATCCTAACCAGTTATCTAGCTAGTAAGTGGTTCAGTACAACAAAAAAGAAAAAAAAATCAGGGCTGTGTTTAGCCTACTGCCCAGCCTGTGTTGCATCAGACACTGTAAAAGTAGATGAAAATGGCACTGGAGTTCAAAGAAGTAATTAATCTGAAACAATCCCTCTGTAATGAGTCCTTCCTATCAAAAAGCTCTTAGAGTTAAGCATCCAAATGATGAATCACCAGAAACTGGGTGCCTTATTCCGTTGATTTATTTTATTTTATTTTTTCTTTACCTAAAACTTTAAAATGTCATCTTACCTGCAGCTTTCAGCAGAGCAATTTTTTTTATAAATCTTTATAAATTACATTTATATTGCTCTAATTAATTTAAGCACTATAAGAGTTACTTTTTCAGAAAGCTCTTTCGGCAGCCAATTTTACAAAACATGGAAGGAAAAAAAGGAAGAAATCCTAGATAAGTGTAAATTTAAACAGATGTGAAGTGCACAATTTTGTTCATTAGCATAATAAAGTCAGCATTAAATGTCAACCACAAATGTTTTTTACCTAATAAAACCATATTATGCCAGAATAATTAAACAAATGAAGTCTTAAATTCTCACAGTTAAGGTCAAATTAACAAATCAATGGACTTCTAGAGAAAATGGCAGCTTTATTTATTGCTTGAATAAAGTTTTGTTATACATAGTGATATTTGCCTCCGTAGTATCTTAAATGATTTGTGATCTTCCTTCTTGTAATTGCTATGTGTTAGTTAAATGTGAGATTTGCAGATCTTCTGTGATATGCTGAATCTAAGCAGAAGAGAACACTGACAGGTCAGACCATGTCATGCTCAACAACAAAATTAGTAGTAAATAATGATATGACCTTTAAAACACTGGTCTAGCTGTCAACAAAATGGGTGCATGGGTTCTCCCCTCAAACTCCTCTAACAGCTGTAGGAAGATTCATGACAAAACAAATGGATATGAATAAATATCAGAAGCTGCTTTTATATTAAATGTGAATTACTTTCTATTCCAGTGCAAGTTGATTTGCTGTGATAAAGCTCAACTATTTGCTCACAAAATTCAATTCCATTTGACAGATCTCAGAGAAAAAGCAACCCAAATCTTTATAAACATGTATTTTCATTTGATAAAGATCATTTGAGAATGTGAGGCTATGTCACCTAATGTTATACCTGGAGTAGCAAGCATCCTGCAGTAATAGCGTTGTTTACTGCTTCAGGTGCACAGCCAAGACAAGAAGCTATACTATTCCTTTGTCTTTCATAAGGCAGGGAAGCAGAAGCTATAATTTGTCTCCCAGAAAAACAACATTCACAACGTTGGTTCAAACAGAAAGGTCAAATTATGGTAATAAATACACACAATATTATAATGTTGTAATATTTAAAACAGACCTTGGAATCAAATCCACCACCATCCAACTGACTGTTCACATATAGCAATGCAGTCTCACTTACTTATTTGAAGCTACAGCAGCAGGTCACAAGCGCAAAGGATGCTATATGTGCCATATTGTATACAGATGCCTACATTTGGAAAGGCAAGTAATTTCACAGGGTTTTGATATCCCCATCTGGAGAAGAGAGCTTTTGCAGCTTACCTTCATACTCGGTTTCCTAATTTAAGCCAAGTCAGAAGAGAGTGTGTGTACATCGTGCAGCATTTCCTAGGGTAGCAGTTTCTGTAAATGATCTCGGCTTGGATTCCCATAGCCTAGTATACTCAAAACAAATTACTAGTTTTCAAAATCCATTTTGAAAGCACAATTCCACTCACTTTTACAATAAGGCAATCTAGTTTTGCAAAGAAAATGCAGCGCACAGGTTTTCTTATGTCCTGTAGATGCCTAATTTCTGGTTCCTGCATTCCCATTCTTGGGTCAGTATTGTTTATTTACCGAGTTTCATGCTACTGAGAAGAACAATTTCTCATAATGAGGATGCATTTTTCTCTTGATCTTCTGAAGAGAGTTGAAACATATATACACTGGTGTGTGTATATATGTGTCTAGGAATTGGAAAGAGCCAGGCAGAATCCTTTGCTGTCATTGAACAATACATTGTTTTTGCTTGAAATGTTATTCTGACATCTGTACTAATCATATCACAAACCCTTTTTAGAATAACCCTTTTTAAAAACAGAAATGTACTGTATTTCTGATACACACAGATTCCAAACCTATCACCATTGCATTACTTGGTTTCAGCACAGAAAAGAATTATTACAGATAAAAAATGCTTCAACTATTCATGGCTAGAAGAAATAATTTTCTGTGATTACTTTATTGTAATATCATTTTTACTGAAAAGAAAAATATTTGTTTTGAGGGGGTAAGTCTCTTTGTTTGCTAGCTTCACACAACCTTATTACCTCTGGGTATATTTTCTTCCAACCTGCATTCAGGATATTTACTATTCCACATAGAATTTTTTTTGACATACACTCCATGCAATTTGTCCAGGTTACAGAATGAATTAAATTGATGTTCACTCTGAATAACATCAGAAGTATTCTTTATGTATGAGAATTTCAGTCAGTCACTCCAAGTACAGACTTCACTTTAGCTTTTCCAGAGACCTAGATTAATTCGGAAACCATTGCCATGTTCATAATCATGTTTTGTTTTTTAACTCTCTTGTACATCTCCCCACTTCAGTTTATCAGAGTTTATTGAAAAATATTATCTACAAATAACTAAATAAAGACAATTCCTGTGTTGGTGGTAGATGCTATACACTGTAATATGTCAATATTTTCTTTTCATCTAAATTCCTCTGATTGTCAGCATTGCTAGGTGGAGTTAGCAAAGGAGTGAAGTAGATCTTGCACAAATAAAGCACAAGACTGTTCCTGGACCAAAGTCTAAAAAGATGTTACAAGAACATTTTTTGATGTTTAAAATAAGGATTAAGTTCAAATATCCAATACCTGAAGTTCATTAGAATTTTGGCAAAAAAATGTGCCATTGAAAGAAATTTTCATAAAATGTTTTAATTGGAAAACAGAGCATTGAAGTATCTTGACTTATCCATATATTCAATGTATTTTTAAAAAATATTTAAATTTGGAATGTATCTATAAACGTTTAAAACTTAAAATTAAGTGAAACTATAATAAAAGTAATTTTTTCCTTTTCTTTTTGTTTAACCGAAAATATGAGTGAGAAGGAATCATTTCACAACTTAGAGATTTTTCTCTCCTTTTCATAATGAGCATAATACAGGTTATTCCTACATATCCATTTGCCTTCCACTGGAGTAGAGACAAAATAAAAGGGGAACAATATGGCATTTTCTTCATTTCATTGATACTTATTTCTCATATACAAAAAACAACACTAGAAACCCTTGTGAATTACCAGCTACTATTCCCAGCAAGATCCCAAGACATTTAATTGCTAAAACATGAGTAGTTCTAGAGGATGTAGTTCATATGGTAAAAGAAAAACAGAAAGAGATTTGTTGGTCTTACCATTGTTACTCCCATTATTCTCATGTCTGTTTCTCTCCCATTAAAATTACTGAGAACATTGTGACCAAAATTCTATAAAACTCTATGAAAATGGAAAAGTTTGTTTTGTGAAATCACCAGAAAAAGACCTAGAAAATTCCATGGTCCTTTGGGTCCCTGTGCATCAGGCCACTAATGAGCAAGGGAAAGGCATCTTCTGAGTTTTATTTCGAACTGTTTCCAATACTATTTTGGTATTCCTGAGGTTCACCAGAGCAAGTCCTTTGTCAGTCACCTGAACCTGCAAGGGAATCTAATGTCCAGGTAAGACAATGGTGACATCAGGAATTAATAAGATACCTCACTGACTGCATCAGTGTCCTATTGTATCCCGTAAGTGTGGCTGGGATAGAGTTAATTTTCTTCACAGCAGCTAGCATGGAGCTATGTTTTGGATTTGTGCTGGAACAGTGCCAATAACTCAGGGATGTCTTTGTTGCTGCTGAGCAGCGCTTACACAGAGCCAAGGGCTTTCCCGCTTCTCCCCCCACCCCACCAGCGAGGAGGCCGGGGGGGCACAAGGTGCTGGGAGGGGACACAGCCGGGACAGCTGACCCCAGCTGACCCAGGGGATGTGCCAGGCCACATGGCGTCATGCTCGGCCTATAAAGCTGGGGGAAGGAGGAGAAAGTGGAGCATGTTTGGAGTGATGGTGTTTGTCTTCCCAGGTATCCATTATGTGTGATGTAGCCTGGCTTCCCTGGGGATGGCCGAACACCTGCCTGCCCATGGGGAGTGGTGAATGGATTCCTTGCTTTGCTTTGCTTGGGTGTGTGGCTTTTGCTTTGCTTATTAAACTGTCTTTATCTCAGCCCATGGGTTTTCTCACTTTTATTCTTCCAGTTCTCTCCTCCATACCCCTGGGGGGCAGAGAGCAAGTGGCTGTGTGGGGCTCTGTTGACAGCTGAGGTTAAACCATGACAGTAATACAGTCCTTCCATTGCATTATATGAGTTTCTTTAGGTTTCTGAAGTAAATTTACTAGTTTCTGCTACCTTGTCTTAGCCAGTTAATGCCATGTCATGACTTTCCATACTGGGAACACTGATAAGCCAATCTGATGGATCTTAAAGAAAATACTTTCTCAAAGAGGCACACTGAACCTCAAAACTTATTTATGTATAGATGGATTTTGTATAATATGTCAGAAAAAGACTGTGAGGTAGACAAAACAGTAGTGAGGATGTAGGTAAAACTTTCATCACCTCAATCCTTTTTGGGGGTTACTTCTTTCGGGGAAATAAGTTTCATTTCATAATTTGATTTTGCAGAAGGTCTTGAAAATGTTACAGCCATTTCTAGAGGTGGGGTTATGATGACTCCAAAATAATAGCTGATTCATAGACAAAGATAAAACTGGGTTCTATTATCATGCCTGATAATAAAATATCTCAGCAGTATATGCTGCCCAAACAAGATTCTACCAGAAAAAAGTTCACAGGTCAATACATATGGAAGTTTGCAGCTACCTTCTCTATGAAATACTAATCATCAATATGTGTCACACTGAAAACAAGAAAAAAAATACTGTTTTATTTTCTTTTTAGCTGTAAATCTTTAAGCTGTGGTTACAAGGACAGGTCTGTGTTCCCTTGCTAAATCATCAGCAAGGCAAACAAATGCCAAATCCTGCATCTGGGGAGGCACAAAACCAGGCACTAGTACATGCTGGGGGCTACCCAACTGAAAAGCAGCTTTGTAGAAAAGGATCTGGGGGCTGTGGTCGACACCAAGTTGAATGTGAGCCAGTAATGTCTCTATGCTGCAAAGACAGCTAATAGTATCCTGGGCCACAGCAGGACGGGTGTTGCTAGCAGGTTGAAGAAGGTGACCTTTCTCATCTGCTCAGCCCTGGTGGGGCTACACTCAGAGTGCTGGATCCATTTCTCAGCTCCTCAGTACAACACAGACATGGACATACCGAGGCAGTGAAGTGCCACAAAGATGATGAAGGGACTGGAGCATCTCTCATATGAGGAGAGGCTGAGAGAGATGGGAGTGTTCAACCTGGAGAACAGAAGACTCAGGGGCATCTTTTCCACTTGTATAAATATCTGATGGGAAAATGTAAAGGACATAGAACCAAACTCTCTTCTCAGTGGTGCCCAGTGACAGGAGAGAAGGCAATGGGCACAAACTGAAGAAAAACAGAGGTTTTCACTTTGTGATCAAAGTCTGTAGCACATAGCCCTAAGAGGCTGGGGAAGCCTATACTCTTCAAAATCTGACTGGATGTTGTTCTGAGCACCTGCTTTAGGTGATAATTTATTTGAAAAACACATGAATTTTATCACTTTCAGACTGGTCCACCATGCACTGGGCAGCCTCAGAACCCAGGTGGTAGCTGATGATCCTGTCCTGTAAAAAAATCCACAAGAACAACTTACAAATCAATACACAACCATTTTTCTACAGAGAGAACATACTTAATAACATGTACAGTGACAGCAAGTGTTTTTTGCAGGACACACAGTTATATTATGAGTGCACCCTCAGCAAGTTGCTGATGATACATAACTGCAAGGAGTGGCTGGTGGACCAGCAGGCTGCGCTGCCATCCAGTGAGACCTGGACAGGCCAGAGAGTTGGGTGGAGAGGAGCATAATGAAGTTCAGCAAAGGCAAGTGTAGGAGGAACACACCTACATTGCACCTTAGGAGGAACAAACCCATACACCAGTACAGGCTGGGGTTGACCTGTTCGAAGGCAGCTCTGCAGAGAAGGACCTGGGAATCCTGGTGGACAGCAAGTTGCCCGTGGGCCAGCAGTGTGCCCTGGTGGCCAGGAAGGCCAATGGGATCCGGGGGGGCATTGGGAGGAGCAGGGGGTTGGACTGGATGATCTCCAGAGGCCCTTTCCAACCCTGTCCATTCTGTGATTCTGTGATTCTGTGTAAGTAAAGGAGGTAATACGGTGTTTCAGCCTTCTTCGTGCCTGTAAGACCTCTGGATGGCAGAGCCATACAATTTCTGTGAGGTTCCTCCACTCTGACAAAAGTCAAGCTCCAGAATCCAGAGGGAACATTACGTCCTTCCCACTAGTCTGACTTTGCACCCCTAGAAACTTCATTTGGTATATATTTGCTACATGATCCCTGCAGCATCTATATAGCACAACTAGTTGCTGTGAACCCCAGGCATAAGAAGAAGCCTCTAAACATTATTTCATATATAAAAATATACACTTCTTTTCTACATCCAAATATCCTTCTTTTCCTGAAAAACATAGTTTATTCTTTGCAATGGCAGTAGGAAGACACTTTCTATGTTAGATGACTAACACATAGTGACAGAAAATACGTAAACTCCATTGATGCGAAATACATGCTGAAGATATTTTTGTAACTGTAATAAATCCAGAAAAGTTGGAGAAAGTTGCATTGTGCATAAAAAGAATTTCCTTTTTATGAATTTTTTACTATTAACTTCCAAAACAAGATGTTTGTCCTCATAAAAGTGGCTGTAGCATCATTTGTTTTCCTATGCCTCAGCCAAAGGGAGATGAAATTTGCCACATGCCTCAAAGGGTTATGTTGTTTTGTTGTTGGCTTTTTGGTGTATTCTTCTTGGTTTGGATTTGTCCTGATTTTTTCTCAGAGAAAATAAGTCGAAGCACAGCTAATAGAAATTTTCATCTATAGATTTACAAAATACAAAATGTATAGACAGCAGGTGAAAGCTTACATATATTGGTCATATATTTTCATAGAGCATGAAGGGACATTTACTCCTACAAACAAAAAGTGAAGATTTTGTAACCCAGCTGCTAAAAATCAGTTCCTGATCTGTATTTCAACATTTACCATAAAGTCCAGACTTCCAGAAGTGTCAGTCAGCAGCTCCTCTTATTTTCTGCACGGTCAATACACTTCAAAACCAGATTTTGTTTTTTATGCCCTGCATGAGTATTTAAAAATCTTACTTTAAGTAAGAAGAAGAGTAATCTAGGACAAACTTCTTCTTTTTTCTTTTTTTCCCCCCACTAAGGGGAAATAAAATTGCACATGGGCAAGACAAAACTGATCTGTCAGGATAGGAGGTATTGTACCCTCTATTTGTAATGCTAATTTGGCCGTGGACTTTTTCATGTGATTCTCTGAAATTCGTGAATCCTGTCTGGAACTTGCAGGGTTGTTTCAGTGCTTCTTAATTCTTTGAGAATTTCTAGTCTAGTTATTTCTAACTTGCCAAACTCCAACAATCTGTGGGAGTTAACTCACAGGATCACAGAATGGTTGAGGTTCCAGGTGACTTTTGGAGGTCACCCTCTCGAAGCCAGATGCTTAAACAGTGTTACCTACAGATTGTTGCCTGGGACCATACGCAGTTGGCTTTTGAATATGTCCAATAATGGAGACTCTACAACCACTCTGGGCAACCTGACACGCTAAAAGCATTTTGTGAAGAACTTGTAGATCAATGGTGTCTGGGGAGAGAAGGAAATTCTGAATATGACACATAGGGACAAGCCTTTGCATCTGAAACAATGAGTATTGGACTAAACTATAGTTTAATTATGAAGTCTGCATTACTAAGTATAATGTGTGTCTTTCTCCATTGACCTTTCCCCAGTTGAACACGTATTAAACATACTTGCACTGAGCCAAAGTTACCATCCAATCGGAAAAGTTAACTGTCAACTACTGAACTTGTTCTCCCTGTCTGTACCCTCTGTGACCAGAAGCTGAAAGCTCTGTGAAGCCAGGTTTCACTATCTTTTGCAAGCACAGATATCCTGGAGAAGATGCATTCAAACAGTTCCTTGCAGCATTTTGTAAGCTGTATTTCAGACACACTTGACCACAGCATGTCAAATATGTATTCACTCAATTAAATTCTTTCTGATTCTTAAGATGGCCTAAAATTTCATATTTTTCTTTTTATCTAGAGACAAACAAAGATCCAGAAATCTGATATTTAGATTTATTCATATAATCTTCCAGTTTTGAGTTCATTACTATTGATGAAGTAGAAGATTAACCTATAAACCAAGAGCTTTCAAATGGACAAAACCTGTCATTGCTCCCAAGGGCAACTTTTGAGTGTGTAATTTATTGATCAGTAAAGCTGTATGAAATCCTTTCAATGAAGAAAATGAACAGAAAATCATGGTTTGGTATTTTTGTAGGGAAAAAAACCCAAACCAATAAACATTTGGTTTATTTAATATTTTTTGCCCTTTTGTGGAGAGGGAAAAAAAAAAAAAAAACAAATCAAAAAACCCACATAGTTTTATTTGAGATTCTGCTCATTTTTTTCCTCCAAAAGTGAGGCCAGATTTTTGTTTAGAAAAATTCTCATTTGCAGTAATTCCAGAGGAGAAAGGCACAAGCTTTACTGATTAAAAAAATAACTTTTCTTGGAAGATAAAGACAGCTAAATTTTCGTATCTTTCCTTGTTAATAATGGCTTGTCTTTCCTGGGAGGCTGCATCATGGCAGATAAATACTTTAATAAGAATGGTTTCTGATTTTATCACAGACAAATCCTCAACAAAGGTAAGTGTTTGCAAATCCATATTCTCTTGTTAACTGGCCTATTCTTCAGCCCTATAGTTGTCTTGAAGATAGACAAAATTTACAAGGCAGTAAACACAGAAGCCCAGTTTCTCTGCAGAATTTTTTTTCACAGTAGGGAAGAATGTGTCAAGAACAAGTCTCTGATGAGTCTCCTTAAATCAGAGGATCAGCTCAAATGTTTTTAGAGAAGAAATTAATGTCTACACTGAAATCTTGCTTAACACAAACTACAGAACCTTACATTAATTTCTGCAGAAATTGTAGGAGCTTCTATCTTAACCATGACTTATATTTTAGACCAGGGGTCCCCAGACTGTTTAACCAGGGGGCCGGTGCGGATGCAGCGGCAGGCAGTCATCTGCAGCTGCTTGGTTTCCCCCCCAGCCCCCGGCATGAGGCGAGGGGGGGGGGGGGGGGGGGGCGGAGCAGGGGGGTCTGTAAATACCGGGGGCCGGATTGAGGACCCTAGGGGGTCATATCTGGCCCGCAGGCCATAGTTTGAGGACTGTTTTAGAGGAAGTAAAAATCCATCTGAGGGGAAATTTACTGATTTCTTACGTTACCTCTCTAAAACGTATCTATCTTCAGGTTGGAAGGCCTTATCATTTTTTGCCTGTAAAAATGGAAGTTCTATAATAGCTGAAAATCTAGGTACAGGCAGAAAGTATATTTTGGATTCTGTCCTTATATCACAACAGTAATGGGAAAAAAAAATCTAAAATCAGTAAAGAATAAGCAGATTTTGCCTAATAGGAATTTACTTTCATCTAAGTCTACTAGGACAGCAAAATAATTCTTGCATTTTTCTACCACACCATTGACAGAAGTCAGGCCCTTGGTATTATCTGGCTAATGGTGCAGGTTGAGGTATTTAGGTATTTTAGTGTGTGGTGGGGTGGGTGTTTTTAAGCAGAAGATAAAACAGTCTAGAATCTCACAAGAAACCGGAGGAAAGCAGGGCTCCATTACACTCTGTGGAACAGTCCAGTTCAGATGGTAATTCACAGGTTACCAATTCCTGACAAAAAAAAAAGGAGAGAAAACAAATATAACCATCAAAAGCTAGAGGCATTGAGGGAAAAACATGTGTAGAGTAGAAAGGGAACAGGTAACACCCCATGGTAGTAGGTAAGAAGTGATTACTGCATCTTGTTGTAAAAATTATTTTAATGATGACAGAAGTAAGAAAGCAGAAGCTGACTTTTATACTTTCTTCTGCCTTGTCCAGCCATCTACATACCTGTGTGAAATGCAAAGTGCAACATGAGACTTTTTGAAATGAGTGGTAATTAGCAGAAATGCATACTCACACAAGATACCCGGGTCCTAGCTAGGTGCCCAGCACTTTAGCTTTCAGTGGGTTCTTCTCTGCTAGCCATGACAAGCCACTGTACCCTTCAAAATGCTGGGCACTCTGCCAGCTGCAGTGCAGCTTCACATGTGAGTCTGAGTTTCGCTCTCCAGTGTCAAACTTGACCTTCTGAAATGTTCATCCATTTCAAAAAGCAAGATATTGGTGATTTTGGAAACTTTGCTCTTACCATAAACTTCAGTGGGAAAAAAAATGGATCAGTTATGCTTTCCAGTGCACCTACTTACATGCCACACTAGATTAAGCTAAGCTGTATAACATTTACATCTTAATACATTGTAGCCATTTTCTATTTATGATTGTGTCGTAAATTTTCATTGCTGTTGATTTTATTACATGCAGGTTGAACTGAGTTCAGATGAATAATCCTATTTACCTGGAAAAATGTGAGAGCTTCAGAAATCAATTCCAGTAAAAAACGCTGAAGTTCTGAAATAAAATTCAAATGTCATTCTCCTGCTTATTCAGAAAGCCTCTGTTCTTGATACAAAACATCCAATTAAAAATTGTGTTCTTTTGCTTTTAAACCTGACACTTTCAAAAGATGATCCACAATGGACCAATAATTTGAATAACCACAGGATATATGGAGAAGTACTTCACCTAAAAAAAAAATCCCATGATACTTCTTATTTCTTTATGGTTTTACAGGACTGAAGTTTCAGGTTTTTATTGCGTGTAAAGTACGTTGTCTTGTTCTGTTAACATGTTTCAATGCATATGGCGTTCTGAACACCTTCTGGTCACATATCTCTATTTTTATAGTACATACAGTAGATAGTCCTGCTGTCCAGATGTAAATTGTCTTGGTTTAAATAACCTGATCTTTTGCCTAATACAACTTCTTTTTTTATTAAATAGCCTGGATTCCTATATTTTTTCCTTATATTCATTTTATTTTATAGTCAATTGACTGATTTAAAAAACATTCTTGGAAAGTAAAAGGAATTCACACTTGAGTGAAATGTAAATCAACTCTCTCTTTGCTCTTAAAAATGGACTTATACAGTTTTTCTACATGAAAAATCTCTTTAGAGTAGAAGACTGATAAATGAATACAAGATTGAAGCTATTTGGTGCATAGGCCCCTCCCCACTCCCTTTTCCTTTGCAAAATATGGACACTGTGCATTTTAGCATGTACACAACTCCATCTACAGGTTCAGCAAATGGTACATAGTCCAAACAGCAGGCAAAAAGCAAGCCTTGGAGAATTATTCTAAAACCAGAGCATTCTCTGCCTATCCAAAGAACAGAGCTAACAGGATATTGTTTAGTCAAACACGAAGGGTAAAAAGTCAGACTTAACTGAAGTCGATAAGAGCTCCATGGGACCCCAACTACAAATTCCCTTAATACTCTTCTTCTAAAGGTCAAACATTCAGGATGTTTTCAGATTTGCTACAGATGGATAATTCGTGTTAGCTCAATTATAAATCCTTTGGTGGATATATATTCCTGCAAATTCTTTGTCTTGCTCTTCTGCCCATGTTTTCATGGAGTTGACCTTAACAGTGCCTCATGAAAGTTCAGCTGCTGGGCTAGCTTTGTAAGCATCTTTCCGCTATCATATTGCAGTTCAAAGTATTCAGTGCTCAGAGTCCCTTTTTGTATGCTGGATTGCTCCTGTATGAGAAAGGTATTGCTTTATCTACGGAAAACAAAATGGATAGCTGTAATCTCTTTTGCTGTCTCTCTTTTTTTTTTCTTTAAATTGCCCATCTTTTCTTAAGCAGACCAGTTCAGTAATGTGTACTCAAATTCTCTTATTCTTTATCTTTGCGGCTGAGTATCTGAAGATCAAATGGAATCTGTCAATAGAAGCTCTTTCAGACAGCAGAGCTCATTCACACTGATGCTACAGTATTGCATTCTTCTTCTAAAAAAACTGCTTGCAAAGACTGAAAAAAAATACTACATCTCAGCAAAAGGGAGGGCAAGTGTCATTTCCATGAAAGGTTCTTACAAGTACAGACACAAAGATAAATTTTCAAACTCACCAAACTCTTGTTTCCCAATGAATGGATGCTACTTAGAAGATTCTGCATGACAGACTCAGGTTTCTTCTTATTTTTTAAAAATGTATTTTTCTGAGATGAAATATAAAAACAAAATTAAAAGTAACTTTGAAAAAAAGAAATTGAAAAAGGAAGTGTGTCACTTGAAAAATGAACAAATATCTCTTTAACGTTGTTTTAACTTTTGATATGGTTTGCTTCTGAATCAATCTTCCAGTGAAATTAACCTTGTTTTGGACAATTACTAGAGTACAGCAGGAGATGGTCCCCCTAAATGGTCCTCTAAATAGTTAACTAACAATATTAGTGGTATTCTCAGGTCCAATGGATTGGACAGCAGGTTGTGAGGAACTTGCTTTCCATCTAAACACGACAACTTTTCTCTCCTTTAAGCACAGATCAAAGATGGAAAAGAAGTGTAAAGGATGGTAGTCATACAAGATAGGAAATGTATTAGCTTTTCATATGTCAGTCACTGTAGTTAATGGCTACCTCGAACCCGAAGTATTTGCAGATTTGGAACAAAAAATAAGTCTTGGAAGAAAGTTAATTAGCTGTACATCTCTTGCAGCCCAGTAAACTAGATCTCTATTAATCATTATCATATACTTCATGAAGCTATTGGTACCTCTGCTGCCTCTTTTGTGTAAAGCATTAGGGTAAAGCAGAAGAACACAGGAAACACCTGCAAGCCTCCGGGCCACATGGAATGCCTCTTCATACTTGCTCTGGGAAGGGCTTGCACAAGGTATGACACTGGAAAACATCACACTCTGAGCTTTGAAAGTCCACCAGATCCTGGCCTTATCTTTTAAACAGAACTAACAAGCTACTCATTGTAAGACAAAATGGAAAGAGAGAGGCAAGGGGGAAAGAAACAAGAAAAAAAATAGTCAGGCCATGTTTGAAGGAAAACTACCCTGCCTGTGAACATCTGTGTATTAAAAGGGGTGATTTTATCAATGTTACAAACTGAGTCCTGTTTTCACAACTGAAGATTTATGTGCTTCTCTCTCAGGTGTGCCCATTAACACACAAACCTGCTCAGATTTTCCCATTTTTCTCATTCCTGTCCATGGAGTAAATGATCGTACAAGCACACAAGTCTAGAACTGGATTTCTCAGGGTGAAAAATGTAGTGCATTGGCACACCATTAATTCTACTGTTTAATGAATCTCCGCTTTGCTTTCTTGCCATAGGATAAAACCAACCTGCAGTTTTGAGAGGTAAATGATTAAACATAGATAGATAGATAGATAGATATATTTTTATATAGAAATCCAATAAAGGAGGCTGTAGGCTCTGGACCAGTGCAAAGAATGTTGCAGGAAGGCTTTGACAGAATACTTTACAAGTGTTTGTGTTTTTGCAGCAAAAAGCCTCAGGTCTGGGGAACCGTTTTATTAATTTTCACAAGCCCTGCAAAGCCAAAGTCCATTTTAAACCAATGTCACATGTAAGGGTTGTTTGTGCCCTAATACGCCATGCTGTTTTGAGGGATCAGTCAAATTTATCCTTAACTATTTAATTTGCTTCGAAAATCTTAGCATTTTTCGGGGTTTTTTCCCTATACACAAGACAGCACAGCAGGGTCAAAGCCATAGACCTCTGACGGCTTTTAAGCTGCATGCCTTCGCATCAAAGACCTCCTGTCGCCAGCATGACGGGTTGCTCACTGATCACTGCCTGCAAACAGGCACACTCTGAAACCTTCCTGCAAGCTGTACAACACAGGGTTGTGGCTTGGATGGGAAGAAGCGGTCTGGGTCATCCACTTGAAAGCCTGAACCTCCCCACACTTAACTGAAAAACGGCAAATCAGATCTAGCAGAGAGGGGTGCTGCATGCCCTCTTCTATGTTGCTCATCCAGTATCACAGCAGATTGTCACATCTCCAGTCTGCCCCAATATTACCATTAACTGAGCTAGCAGCCTGCCCAGGTCAGCAGGCACTAAGACACGTGAGGAAACATGGCTGATGTTTGGAGCAAAGTCATTCCAAGCAGCCTTCAGGAATGTGCTTCATGGGAGCCTTGAATTCTCGGGGGTTTGTCTGTTACTCGTCGACATGCAGCCCATGGGCAGCCTGCAGAAGGCTGCAGCCCCCAAGAGAGGTGGGAGTGAGAGCACAAAAGCTGGCAGTGCCAGTGTGCATGTGTCAGGTATGGACTTGGTCATGACTAGCCAGCCATATGAACTACGTGTGACCCCACTTTCTCAGAGACAGACAGCCTGCTTTTTTTCCTGATGCCAGCATTTTTGACAGTCTGCCATATCTCCAGGGGAAGTCTCCAAAAGTTCAAACAGTATTTACCAGAGTTTGCTTGGAAGAAGACTGTGTCTGCTTAATTTTGCAATTTCTAAAGCAGGAGGTGTGATCCTTCTGCAAGTGAGATTGTTAGACATAAAGAGCTTTTTTATTTTCTGCCTCCTGGCAAACCCCACAATAGTGCAGGCCTGCCGCTGGCAGTATTTTAGCTTACAAAGAAAAGTGACTGCTTTAGTACTGCATGTATCAGACAACAAAACAAAAAACGAGGCAGATTTTATTCAGCTTAATGCTAAAGTGGTTGGTAGATCTGCAATGTTATGTCAGCATAGGCAAACATACCCATCCATTCTAAGGGGAAAAAAAATAAAATATATAAATATATATATATCTGCAATGAGGCTAACACTGCCTTCCAAAAATATGTGTGTTAAGAAATACCTAATTTATGCAAAGGAATAGAATTAAACACTCAATTTCTTCCTCATTTTTAGTTTTCCAGAGCTGTTTAAGCTTCTAGAAATTTACCCTTATTTTTAAAACTAGCAACAACAAGGCAAACTCCACTGCATATAGATATGTAAATATCAGGCATTCCTGACATTCCAGTTCCACATTTGTGAGGGTGACAGAAGACATAAAACTGGATTTTTAATCCTCAGTTTATGCAGTCATGAGTAATATAAAGAGCTTACCTCAGGATGAAATGGATACAGTAAATTTGGGTTCACAGGGCTTTCATTGGAATGGGTTTTGGTGGATTATTTTGCTTGCCTGTCTGCTTTGCAATGGATAACATGTTCCATGTAAACACCTTGGCTCCTGCAGTGGCTGTGCTAACATCTATGCACTTACACAAATCTAATGTACCCACATGAATTTAACTATCCTACCATAAGAGAAAAAGAAATCCATGAAGAGTGATAGGTTTGCAGTTGTCTTTAATGTCCAGCAGTTATTCCAGCAGGTGTTTCAAGGGCTTTTGAAGAACTGGCCATCTTTATTATTTGAACAAGAATACACATGTTTTTGGTGCTAACTACACTTCATAACTCAAAACTCTCTGAGTCATAAACTAGGTGGGTTACATATAGAAATAAATACTGTATTTATAACTTGGAAAATCTGTTTAAATAGCATTTATAATGTCTGCATGCATGTGTGCAAGTAGAGCAGTGAATGTTTTACATTTAAAATGTATCTTGAAACATGGTGTTCTTACCATATCGAACTAATTAATTCATTTTAGCATTAACTAGCAGTTTGACAAAGAAGGTCTTGTCCTGTGAGAGGAATCTGCCATAAAGTCACTTACCATTCTGGAAACTCTGAGGTTCTAAACATATATGAAAGAAATAAATAAAAAAAAACCATCATATTTTTCTCTCCTCTATGGGCATCGGCAGAGAGTAATTTAAAAAGGCAGTGGGAGTGTCAGAAAGGAGCTATTCCTGCCCTGAAAAGGGGGTATTTTCTCCCTGAATGTTATCAAATCACTCTATCTTTTCCAAGTGATCTATTCTGTTAATTAAATAGGCTGCAGGGTAGCAGCAAGTTTGTTCTACATCATTGTTTCTGCTTCTGTTTCAAAAGTGTTTTTTCCTGCTCCAAATTCTACATTATTGTGCTGTAGAGCAATGATGCTATTCTGTTGGAAAGCTCAGGCTTGGGTAGTAATAACGCAACAACAAACAAAAGAGCTTTGCAGCAATGGAAAGATAACAGTAACAGAAATAGGTGGTGATGTTACGTTTTACAAAGCAACTTTGGAAAAATAAAAGTGAGCATAAAGCACAAACAGCAGGATATATACGCTTCAGCATGGGAGGTTTATTAACCAGAGTAATTTCTTAAGCTATTATGGTCTTAATCAGAGTTATATATCAACATTGCTAATGTATTTACTTTCTCAGCAGCCCTCTCTGTAAAGGGAGTGTTTCCCAGAGGAGAAGCCAAAGTTTCTTGGACATTGAGGACTACAAGAAAGCAAAGTTTGCTTCAAAGCCTTTGGACTATTAGACTCTTTGAAAATAATGGAAGGCGAACCAGATCGTTTTTACTGGCTTATTCACTAAGCTCCATCTTTTAAAGTAATTTTGACAAACATCTCAAAGTTTAAGGTTAGGAAGGCATAAATGGTGAATTTGCTCAGTGAATCTCCCTGGAGCCAGAAAACTCTTCATCTCCCTCCCGCTCTGGTTAACAACTGCATGGAAGAAGCCCATGGTTTCTTTTTCACCTGGCATTTGCTATTTGAAAGAAGCCAGACAGGAGATGTGATCCCTGGAGAAGAGGATTCACTGAGGTTAACAGTTGGACTCTATGATCTTAAAGGTCTTTTCCAACATAAACGTTTCTATGATTCTATGATTCTATACACTAGGAAGATGTTTACTCTCTTTGCCTCAGAGTGTAAAGTATAAATCATGTTATTTATCTTCTCCTTCCTTTTGTCTTTCTGTTGTAAAGCTGAAGTCAATAAACTCCTCAGAACCAGGCTGTCTCTTTGTAGGCATGTGTTCAGTGCCTAATATCACAAATACAGCCTCTTAGAGACTTACAAATACACTTAGAGACTTACAAAAACAAAGCAAATACACATTATCTGGTTATTTTCAAGCAGGCTGGACAACCTAAAGATTTTCATTTAATTCTGTGGGTTTTAACAGCCCATAATCACTGTAGCCTGGAAAGGGAAAGGTTCTTCCTGTCCTTAAATGTTTCCTAAAAAAGCAGAAGTTTACAACTGTTTTCTTTTCCAAGTGGGTCATCTGTAAGATCTATCCAGACAGACACACCTGATAGTTATGAAAGTGCTTTTATAGGTGATTTATTGGATAGCTTAAAAAAATCTTTTATGATCATGAACTTCCAGATCAAAGTGGATCACTGGCTCCTATGGTTTCTCAGATGGGATGGAAATATGTGAAATCAATATATTCTCTAATAAGACACCATTTTCACTCTACAGCAAGTCTGTGGTAGAGGATAGATGCACTTCCCTCTTGGGCCTGGTGACAGTGATGTGCATTTTTCAGTGTCCATAGCAGAAGACACCATAGTACTGTTCAGACATGGAAGGTGGTCCTCATTCAAAGGCTCAGGAAGTGCTGGTAATTGAAATAGAAAAGAGACCAAAAGTTTTGTATTCTTGAAAAACTAGTTTTCATGAAATGTTGACCATGCTTTAATTAAACAAATTCTCAGAAAGATGATTGTAAATATCCTCAATGAAACACTCCTGGTAACAGCAGCTTTTTCCAGCTATGAAGGACAGTCATCCCATCTGCATCTACTGTGGATGGAAATGGATTTTGAAATCAAACAAAGACCATGAATGATTTAAAAGCAGACTTTTCAGTGACCCCTGCCTGGTCTGTTTTCAATAACTGCACTTCATTAAAGGCCCGAACAACAGGCTTAGGTAGTAAAGTCAATACCTTCAGAGCAGCTCTCCACATGTGTGTCTCTATAAGGTTTTAAGCTGCCACCATTGACGAAGTGTCTGAGATTCTTCCCCACAAAATCAATAGCAAAATGACCAATGGAGTCCTATGTCTTACCATATTTTCTGGTATCTTTGTCTGAAAATGTGTTTAATCTGTCTGTTACTGGTGTGTACTTTTATGATAGGCATAAAAACAGCTTTCTCAGTTACTGCTAATGATATCACTGCCATACCACTGTTGTCAGTATTAGGTTCCTCAGATAAAACATGCACATACACACCTTGGTAGTATGCTCTAAATCTCAGTAGTACCTATATGATAAGTAAATTGCTCAGAGATGCCTGCCTTCCTGAAAGAGGCAACAATGACTTTGAGGTATCAAAACAAGCCATGAAAAATAAAGCAAAATCATCATCCACTCTGACAATCACTCACCTCACATACCAAAACTCCTGCCCAAATCCTGAAGGAGAAACTGGGAAAAAAAAAAAATAATATCCCAGGCCTATCCCATAGTCTCCTATCAGAGACCCATGGGGTTGAAAACTACACAGTAAACATGGAGGACATTTCAGAGTCCATCCATTTCAAGATCTTTCCATAAAATAGTTTCTCAGGTGGAATTATTCTAGTTTTTAAAAGAAATAATAATGAAAAATTCCTTTCAAGCTTTTACTTGCAATTCTTAATTCTGGCTTTTTTTATCCAACAAACATAAATCCCAGCTAACAGCTTCTACGTCCTATGTTGGGGGAAATCCTTACTTAATATACTGTGTTATCTCTCACCTACCAGGCTTCAGGCAACTCCAATTATTATCTTAAATAACTTGTTTATGCCTAGAGAAGTTTGATCCCATTTTCTCTTGAGCTTCAGGGTCTAAGTTTGGCACAACTCACTGTTGTAATAAAGTCTATGCCAGTCTTTTTGTTTTAAATCTATGCACTGCCCCACTAAGGACTTTCAGAACAGGGTATAACACTCTTCCAAGTAACACTGCTAATAGCTCTGCTATGCCTCTGAAATGCCCAGGGTTAAAAGGATACCATAAAAACCAGATCAAACTGCAAAACATACGGTGTCTTCTGAACCAGACTGCATTTTGGGCACATAGTAAATAATACAGCAAGTTACTCTGCTGTTTTTAAAAAAAAAAAAAAAACAAAAAAAAAAAACCAAAACCAAACATTTTTTTCTGGTTTCAGAGGGCAGGAAAAACATCACAGAAGGGACGACAGAGTCTTCAGAAGAAGTGAAGAAGTCTCAGCTGGTGTCATTCAAGGCAGTCGTCAAGTATCTCTGACATCCACTGATGTCCTGTCCCCTTTAGTTGTGCAACTGGCAGTTTAGATTTCCCTGCACCAGGGTTACAACTGCCCTTTGCCTGAATACTGAGTAAGACACAGGTATAAAGAGTAGCCACTGGCAGGAATCCTGGGGAAGTTCAAGCACACAAAGAGCTTTCACTAATAGAGAAATGCCTAGTGAGAACCTGTGGGGATAAGGTCCATCTAGAAAAACCTAGTCAGCAACATAGTGCACAGATGGAATTTTCACGTGGGATTCAGTTGTGGTACCAAAACATTTTCTTTCACATGAAATGTGTTGCAGTTCTTTTCTTTCATCAGTTTGAGTCTCATTCAAGAACACACAGTTCTGTTAAGACTTCTGAACAGTCATGTTGCTCCTTTAAAGTAATTCCACTTGAATTTGACATTGAGCTCCTGCAACACACAAAAGGCTCTGTTCTCATTATAAGATTTGGGGCACGTATGTTATGGGACACGCAAAGAGGAAGTACAGATTGTCGTTCTAATCTTATTACCTGATGTACATACAGCTGCACTGATTTCCAAAGTTAACAGATATACATCCACCTTGCTTCCATACCTCCTTGCAATGATGGTGTTCCCCAGCAGTGTGCAGAAGACAGATTTTTAAATGAGTGATCAGCAATATTCCGTTGCTTCATTTGCCCAGTCCATGAAGGAGCTGTAACCTCTTTAAAAGGGCCAAAGCTTTTTGGTATGCCCTTGTCTTCTCTCGGTAACGATAAAAGCCTCATCTGAACATAGTCCTTCAGTAATATGTGACTGGAATAGCCTCTCAGAGTTGTTCGTCATAGCAATGCTGGTAATGTTATGAGTACATTTCTTATTCTTTAGAAGAATGCTGACAATAATAAAGTTGTCAACATGAAGACAGAGAGTTCCAGATGTCCTCAAATACAATTTTTTGTAAATATGTGGCTTTAGTTAAAGAAAATCTACTCAGCAAGCAGAGCAAATGAAAGAAGCTGCTGGAAGAGAAAGTACCTAAAAAAGCTTAATTTTTCCGAGTAAAGAGGGGAAATGAAGATGGCATATTAAAAGCCCATATAATATGATATACAGGAGATGGTTCCTTAGGAAATGCAAGTTTAAATCCTTTGCCTACTGAGGTCAAGAGTGAAGACGGCACAAACTTTCACCATTCATTTCTGTCTCCAGGATATTCCCCCAGTCTGCTGGGAACAAAATGTACTGCAATAGTGATTCTAATGCAAAGAAGGCACTGGTCTAAACTGGATCAGCAAACTTAGTAACACACAAGATTTTCATCTAAGAAATCTCCAGCCACTTCATAAATCATTATATGAAACAGCAAATGGGCAATGTTATGCAGCTTGTCCAGGGACCAACCAGCAGTAGGTCAGACGTGAGGGTGGGGATGCAGCCTGTCATCTCATCTACATAAAAATAGCCAAGCAGGCTTATTTCCTCCTCTCTTTTCATTTCAGAGGTTTAGCTTCTAATCCTTGTTACAAGATTAATTTTCTAATCCTCACTAAATCACATATGGAAAAATAACGGCACGTTGGCCAACTGACAGCACCTTTGCAAACTTTGAAATCCTCTTGACATGTTTGTTTACTAACTTCCTTTTCCGAATTACCTATCTCTTCTCTACCTATAGACATACATGCTTACACACACTCACACACAATTATATATTTGCTCCAGGAGCCAATGTTATCCATTCTGAGTTTAAAATGAGTCTATTCTTGCTGTTAAAAAACTTCAAATCATCATTTCAGTTTAATGAGAAATAAACAACTTTAATTTTTTTTTAAAGGCAATTCTCTGTAAGGAAAACACTGACTTTCTCTCTGCTGGTGGGAAGTATGCAGAACCTTGTAGAGGATGAATTATTACATGGGCATGACCATCAGAAAAATAGTTTTGATTCTGTAACAAAGTCCATTGCACTGTCCTCACAAGTTCAGAGAGCACAAAACAGGTTTTATGTTTATTTGCTTGCTTTAATGTCCCAGACAAGCACAACTGAAACAATCTTGCTGGATAATACAGAAAATTCAGGCATCTGGAAACCAGATCCATCTAACCAAAGCAAAATATACCCTGAAAGGTTTAGCAACAGAGACATAGTAATGCCACGATATGCCACTCTCTCCTGTCCTCTCCCAGAAGGAAATATTTGGATTAACATAGCTTTGGGGTTTGGGGTTGTTTTTGCATTTTTGGGGGAAGGATGAAGCGATGTAGTCAATATATTGATAAAGTCAAAAGAATTCAACATTCAAGAAACATGTTATATTTAGCTATCCAACTGAAAAACAAGTATTTATCACTAGTAAAATGTCCTTGCAAACATGACCTTATTTGTTAAAGTAACATACACTGAATACACAGCATTTTCATGTGAGCATCTGTACTTTGGGGTCCTTCCAGCAGCATAGTATACTTCATAAGTAGCCTTTACAGTCATTTGAATGACATTACCTACTCTATGATGACATGTGGAGGCATGCTGCCTCTCACATTTCATCACAAGGCCTTTTTTTTTAGAGACTACAGATGATGTGAAAGCTTCACCTGTGTACTTAACACAAAACAAGTCTGCCTCTGAAAGCCGTACTTTGGCAGAACAAAGCGTACTGTCACTAGGTGTTGTTGAAAATCACCAAACCCAGATAAGCACAACGTACAGCCTGGATTTCTGAAGTAATGTATGGGGAAAAGAAGTAAGTTCTGTGTGATGAGGTGTCTCAGTCTCTAACACCTGCTTCTAGGAACCTGTTGCACATGGGGATTGTGGTACCCCTGAAAAAACATCTGCAAAAATTCTTCACTTACTGTTGGCAGGATAATGCCATCATTCAACCCTAAACAATTATTAACAGATTTCATATTAGGCTTTTGCAGATGTGTACCTTATTTTCGCACTTCACTCTGCTGGAAACTATATAGTCAGAACAGTGGTGCAGACTTAAAGTCACACACACTCTCAAGAGCAAAAGTAAATGCAACAAACACAAACAAAAAAGAAATCCCACCACTCTTCTGTTTAAAAACTTGAATATTTCACTGGCTTCAAGAAGCTTTGCTGCTTTCCTTCTAGCATTTTGTATTTGAAGTGGGTTTTGTGCAACAATAAAGAAATAAACCACAGAATTTATCTCCCTATTGTAGTGGTAAACGATGATATTTGCATGTTGCTTGCTTCCTAGGACACATAACAAGTAAAGAATAAGGAAGAAAAAAACAAAGAAAAATTATAATTAAAACTGCATCCTGAATCCTTTTAGTTTCCTCAGGACCTACAGGACTAAACTTAGAGAATGCATAAGGTCAGCCAGCAGGTCATTCAGCCTTTCCTCTCCCCTTGTGAAAGATGCTTGCAAGAGAGGCACATAGAGGAGAGCCTGCACTTGAAGTCTGGAAGCAGTCTTCAGCCCTTGTGACAGGTCCACAGAAGTCTCATCTGTACACAACCCTACAGAAACAGCCAGGCAACACAACCTGGATATCTGCTCTGTGACAGCATGGTTTTGCCTGACCATGTCTCCTACTTACAATTTCCTGGTGGTCTACAGTTATATGTGTAAAATAATTAAACAAGTGAACAAGCAAATAAATAAAACTTTGTTCACTAGAAATGTGTTCCACAGTCTAACTCTCCATGTTTGCTTGTCTGTTTATTTGCTTTTATTTAGCCTGTCTTTAATGACTAAAGTCGCCTTTAAGCATTGCTTCATGCTCAAGGAAACATGTAATCCACTGGTAGCAAGATGGGAAAGGCAACTACAAAAAAATAAAATGTAGCAAAGCAGAAAAGTATAGGATACCTCAATTTAATATTTTATATTTTAATTTACAGCGTAGCAGGTGAAAGGGTGCACAGTATGGATGCAGAATCTACCCAGCTCTTCCCAAGGTATTGTTAGGCACAGCCAGCCTCTGGCTGGAGAATGAGGCCATATAGTTACACCAAGTCTGCTCACCGAAACCTACTTGCAAAGAGTATGATCAGTATTTTATTTTTTTTCTCGTCTGTAATAGCCAATCTGTTTCTGGAAAGCTGAAAGACAACTAGATACGTTACAAGACACTTTATATGGTTGCACAAAATATTTCTTATTTTCATTGGACTTGCTGAATCCTTCCAATGAATATGTCTTTTTCTTAAGCAGGAAGACAGTAGTAAATGGTATTGAATAAAGAATCTGGACAGTATTTCTAAACTTGGTGCAGACTCCTACAGATATTTCTGTAAAAGACATAGGTATAGCAAAATACAAGATGTGAAGGGTGGGAAGCAAATGTGAGAAAGGTTTTAGGAATTCTTTAAAAAATCAAGCAAACCTTCTGGGAAGTGTTTATAACGCAGAAACTGCAGCAACCAGTTCCTAAATGTACTCATCAATACCTTCTTGGATTTCTTTCATGTACCTTCATTCACTTCCAAAAATAAATATCTTCAGAAATTGTATTCCTGAGTTATCTACGAAGTTATTTCAGAGATAAAGAAATATGAAATATGGATTTTAACGTCCATCATGGTTTTAATTAAAAAATATATTTTTACCCAAACAGTGGTCAAAGCAGTCACTGAAACCATGTCAATACTCTGATTAGGCAACAAAAATAAAATGCAGCTATGGGCATTAAAGCTATATGATAGACTGCATTTCAATGAATATATATATATTCACGTAAGCATATGAAGAAGGAAGGCTGGAAGGACATTTGACAAAGAGATATGATAACTTTTTTCTGCCTTATGTGCCTTGTTTTCCTCTGACATTAGGTTAGGATGCTGAAGAGTCAGATTTTGTCACCAGTCTGTTCTGGTGCAGCTTCCTGATGGAATACAGCCCTTCCCTACATTCAGGAGAGCCTTCTCACATGCAGACACTGCTGTGAGATGGAGAAACAGGAAAATGAGTTCCAGTAAGTCTGTAAAAGTGGTTATGGCCAGTGCAGTCAAGAAGGCAGGAAAGAAGCTGCTAGTAAAAAAATAAGCATGGGGTCTGCTAAATATGTAAAGCATGGAATAGAAGCCTGCCTGGCTTTCAGAGATCATTCTTGTTCCCTAATCAGCTGTCAAGGACAATGCACCATGCAGGCAATAGATCTAAGTTATCCAAGAAAGCAGAACAGATAAATTTGGCTTAGATGGGCAGAAAGGACAAGCATGAATCAGATCCTATAGGCCAAATTCTAGTGACAAAGGAAAAAGGTGTCATACCAAAATCCAGTTTGTATTTTAAAATATGGCTGACATGTAAACCCTACTATGTAGAACTTTCTGTTTCTGTTTGTGTGGATAATAGACCACCTAAATGGGAAGTTTCCACTGAGTTCAACAGAGATTAAAGGAAATTATCTATTTTAAAATATATACCCGAACACAATTGAATAGGAAATAGACTTCTTTTTCTAAAAAGTACCCCAAAATCATTCATCGGTAATTATGTAGTCAAGTTATGAATCTTCTGTTAATTCTACTAAATTATTGAAGAAAGATAGTATTTTAAATTTTGTGGCCTTTTCCAAAGAACAAAACTGAAGAAAGGGAAGAGTCTCAACTGAAGGCAAATGAGTGCAGAAACAGAAAGCACATACAAACACAGTGGTAAAAGAGAAGAAAGCACAGAAGGTTTTAATAAAAATAAACCTAACATACTAAAACATCAACTGCCCCAGCATAGCTCTTGGTATATAGTTTAGCATATCTTTCAGCTGCAGATTTATTTTTTTTTAAATTAACTCATTTAGATTTCATATACCTAGAGAGGGAGTGAAGGACTTGCAAATATAAGTTTATGAGTCTAAATGATAGGGACAGTGGGAAATTAGGTTTTGACATTGAAAGACAAGAAATTTCACGGGAGTGCCAGAGGCCATTTTTATTATTACTGTTATTTAGTAGCTCCAAAAAGAGCAGACAAGGTAGGGAAGCACTTTTGTGAAACCTTAAAAGCTATGATTAAGGGCTTGAATTTCATTCTGCACAGGGCAGGGAATGAAGATGGACTTTAAAAGGAGGAATTCTTTTTCAGGAAGAAAATTATTGTTGACTGTATTTAGCATGGTTTTGTAGAGAGAATGCAAAGCTTTGCCATAATTGCTCCTCAGAACAGGCTTGTGGGTGGTTCTGGGGGTGCTCAGTGCTACTTCAGATGAAGTTCTTCCTTCAAGAGCATACCTTTAGGCCTGTGAAATCAAAAACTCTGTTCTACAAGGACAAGTGTACACAATGACACACTAAACACATAATTATAAGGCAGACTCATGAACACTTCTGTTTGTGTACCCTTACATGCTGCTGTGCTCTAAGTGGAAATCACAGGTTGGGGGGTTTTTTCATCATTTATCTGGACCGACTACCATTAGAAGCGAAGCTACAGAACAATTTATTTATGCAAATGAGGGACTTAAATTATCACAGGCCTGCCATAAAGAGAGAGAGAAAAAATTGCAAATGTCCCTTAGACCTCCAGGAAGGCTATTATAAATCAGTCATTTTCCTGCTACTGAATCAGATTTCGTCCATGTAAGAGATCTGACATCCTAGTAAATAGAGTCATTTAGGATTAGTATGCCTTTAATTTTAGATATTGTAGTCTTCGTACCATGCAGACCTTATTTATAATATTAGTAATTTTTATGAGTCTGCAGAGCTTTCTGCTTCTATAAACTATTTTCCCCAAACAGTCCCTTGTCAGCCATTTGGTTGTTGAGCAATGCCATAAGGAAGATTGGTTTTCTACATATCAGAATTTTTTTATGGTGTTTCTTCTCTTTTCATCTCAGGCATGTTTGCTACTTAAAGTATTTTGCTATCTTAATTACTTTGGTTTAAAGAGTAACATAAAACTATGCACCTTCCCTTACTCACTCGTGGTTCAACACAGTAGTAACATCAAACAGACTTGCATACTGATTTTTCAGTTATTTCTGGCAAATACATCTTATTTTCTTTGGGGAGCTGTAGCAGCATGAAAGGATTTTTAAGCATGCAGAGAGAATGGCATTTGACACCTCTTAGATGTTATAGTCATGAAGGTTATAATAGGATGACTCTGCATTACTCTCATTTTGCTTGATTAATATGCTATAAATTGTTTTTGTTGTGCAATGTAGCAGTTTGACACATAAGAAAATTAACTCAAACTATATTTATTATGGTTGTTGGGATGGTCTAGTGAACCTTTGCCATTACCAGCCAGCATCAGTGACTTCTCTGGGATCTGTGAAGCACTGAACAGTGAAATTCACTGCTCTGAGAAGATTAACACAGAACCTGTCCTTCATGTCAGTGTTCAGCATAGCACTTGCAGACACTTAAGGCTTGGGTCAGTGACGTGAGCAAGAGTAAATTTCACCCTTTGTGTGGAAAGCTGTGGATCAGAAATCTAATTATCTCAGTAATGAGAGAGGGTACTTACTATGACTGAGAGAACAAAAAGGTATACCGGTTTGAGGAATACGTGACAGGGGGGAAATACACTCTCTGATTAACCCATATCTTGGATGAGAAATTTTTTTAGAGAGAAAAAGTAAGAATGCCCTAAGCCTTTCAGCATGTGAGCAGAGCAAATAGTGTGCTACCTACATCACTTGTGACCTATGGAAGACCATAAAAATGCGCTCTTAAGATATGCCTTCACTATTGCTAGCAGTATCTAGTGGAAACAGAGAAGGCTATGTTCTAAGTGTCTAGTGCTATTGTTCTTGCCCTTACTATTTGATTTGTCATGATGTTTTCCCATCTCTGTTGTGGATAAGAATGGAGGGAACAGAATTTTCTTCATTTGAATACTGTGTCCATACCTCCAACATTTGTTTTATTATGGTGCACGTTTGGTGTCTAAACAGGGATTGTTTATTTTTTAATCTGGTGTAAATTCATAAAAACTTCTGATGTAAGTCTACAGCTGAAATTTAATTGGCTGCCTGAGCAAAAAGATAAACATGAATGTACAGCCTTCATGTACATTCCAAGAAGAATCATTCTCAGATGTCTCATTTGCATCCTCTGAGTCGAAACAGATGAGGAAAACTTCAGTACAATAAGTTCTATAAATTATATGTGAATTATATGGATGTATTCTTGTCACACTACTTTGAAGTTTCATTTTCCTTGAAAAACCTGAAAACTGTGAGGTACCCTGAAAACAGTGAGTCCAAGATCTTCATCACACACTGGAAGGAGCAGGCACCCAGGCAGACAGCACCAGCTTAGTCACCAGACCCCAAGGGCCAAGCTGGGCCTGAAAGACCAGTAGTGATACACAAGGAAAGGCTTAAATGTCAGCTATGCTGCAAGATTATACCTCGATTCTCTGCTTCCTTTTTTTTGTTGTTTTTTTTTTCTTTTTCTCAGTTTTGCAGTCAAGAACTCAAACGCATAACTTTTTACTGAGGTGTACCTGATTAATCTAGCATTTTTGCCTGTAATAAGGATTACTTCCTATCAACAGGATGAATTGTTTCTCAGGAAGCAATGACACAAAGGAGGTACAGTTTGCTCAACCATGTGCCCTGTCATTTAGAGAGAAAAGCTTCTTTAAAAGCATGAAACAGTGTCTTTCTATGTAAGGGCAGAGCAACAGGCAGACCCAGCTGACTGCACTTGCTCCAGAGTTTCACAGCATTGCAAAGACTTAAAACAGGAAAACATTTGCCCCATAAAGTCTTCCTCTTCTGTACTTGTAAAGGGGTTTGTAGAAAAAGAGGAGTAAGGTGTACATAAACAAAAAATTCTACAGAGGGACAAAATAGAGATTAAATAGGTGCCTAGATCATAGCATGCTGCCAAAATCTCCTGCATGAACATAGTGAGAGTGGTCTCCACTGTCTTACAGATTTGGAATAAAGCAGTGATATCTACTAGATTGGCTATTTTTCTAAAGTCCAGCAGTATTGGCTGACACTCTCACTTTGATTAAAAGAAATCCAGCCTGGTTAATTTACCTCTTCAGCTAGATATGACGGACTGAAAAGAAAGCCTTATCCAGACTGTGGGTTCCCAGGAAAAAGGTATTGCTAGAAGAAATTTTTGAATGCAAAACCCCTTGAAACCCAAGTATTGCTGCAACGAAGTTACCTGATAGAGGACACAAATGGTAGGAAGTCAATGAGAAAGGGATTCCCTGTGTATTTACAGAAATGTGGCTAGTAATGAAATGTGTGATATTTCTCATTCAAAAGTGGTACACCCATAGTAATAAACCACTAGACAACACTGCTGCTAAGGGCTTGTGTAACCCTCAAAGAGGTAAATCTTTCAGTGGATACTGACGGAAGAGACCTGGATACTAAATAAAATGGATGAGGGACCACATATGCCAAACGAGAATCTGCGAATGAAGTGAGAAAAATGAGCTAAGATTAAATCAGAGCCAGACAAAGATGGAATACCATGTTACCCTTGGCAATTATTGAAAGCAAGCTAGCTTACCTGGAATGAGGAAAGCACAAACATCCAGCAGGCTATTTCAAAACAGCAACTAAACACAACTTCCAAAAGGATCCCAGTATGAAGCCAGGATGTGGTACAGCCAGAGAAAGAGGAAAGATTAAAATGCTAACAAAAATATTGCAGCAAGACCTGTGGAATTTGATTTGTAAATGAGATCTAAGCATGAAAATCAACGCTGCCATTTAACAGTACCTGTTGTGCAGCGGGGCTGTGCCTGTATGCACACCCAGCACGGCTCAGCCAGCAGTGTGGGGGTGGCGCAGGGGCTCCCAGCCCATGAGCAGCAGAGGTGGAACAGCAGTCTGGCTGGAGGCAATGGACTCACTTGGAAGTGGGTGCCTGACCAGACCCCTGGCCACATTCACAATCAGGTTCCTGACTAGTTGGTGAAGGAGGCTTCCTGGTGGTACTTTTTGATGATTCTAGAGACTCCTCCAGGCTGTTTAACACCCAGCCTGGAGGATGACTTCCAGAGACCACCCTCAGCGGTCCCTGCTGCAAAACTCATCAGTTTGTACAAAGATAAAATATTTGTCAGTAGTAATTAGAAATAGTTGCTGCTGATACAGAAATGGTCACAACAGGATAGCCTTTTGTGTAGAGGCAGTTAAAAGACATTTTGCGTGTGGTTCAGATTTACTATAATGAGGGATATAAGTAATGAGGGAACATGCTTGTGCCACGGCGCTTATACAGAACCATGATCAACTGGAGTAGAAGAACTGAGTCAAGCCGAGGTTTGGGAAGCATTTCCTGATCCAGCCAAAGGCAGCTCTGCAGGGAGCCTTACAGCAAAGACTGCTGTTGCTATCCATACAGTGATTGATCATCTTGTTTGGGAGATTTCATTTCTCATATGATCATTATGCTATACCAAAATCCCCGTAAAAGCAGTTTAAAATACAACAACACGGTCCATGGGAGTCTGTGCAACAAGATTGAGTTCTACATTTTGGACTGCAGATTTCAGAGCATGATAGGCTACATTTCTAATGCATTATGGCACTTTGGTGTAGAGTGATGATGGCCTACATTTCTAATGCATTAGGCACTTCGGTTTGGACTGATAAGTGGAGATACTTGAAAGGAGGTTATTTACTAGGTATAGGGATTCTTCACTTGTAAAAAGAAAGCCTCTTCCATACCACAAATTTCTGACGAAGAATTCAGTAGCTGTTATTGAGAGTATGTACAGTCCTTTGGCATACACAAGTAGAAAAAGCCTTAAGAGCACACTGCGGTCAGCATATCTACTGGCAGGAATCTAAAGTGGAGACTTTATAGCATTTCTGTGTAAGAGCAAGAACAGTCATAATAATGCTTTTAGACAGGCATGCTGAAACAAGGTATAAACAACAAAAATAAGCAAGTTGCATCACAGACATATAAGACTTCACTATAAATGCATGATAAATTCAAGGTGACACAACTCAGAGATAAAAACAGAGCTGGTAAAGTTCCATTAGGAGTAAGTATACAGTAGAAAGCTTTGTTCTTATAAAAAGCTGAACTGGAAAATGGAGGACCAATATATCTCATTCTTGCATAATTGAAACACCTATCAGTGAAATACCCAAACACAGTCAACAACAAGTGAAAAGGCAAGAGAAACAGGAAAAAGACAAAGCAAGAGACAGTAAACAAAAACTATCATGAGGGTCTTAGACAAGAAAAAACACTCTCCAGCAGCATATCTGCAACAATCTGGTTCCTAGAGAAAAGGTCCCAATAAATGTGGGTATCTGCAACACCCAAAGGAACAGGCACAGTGCAGCAAAGAAGATAGGATGTAAGAGCAGGTGTTAAATCAGATTCTGAGGTCACAGTCTGCCACTGAGCTGCTGTTTAAGCTCAGGTGATTTCATTTCACTTCTATTTCTTCTTGTCCGTTTTCTCAGTCCCATCCTTTTGATTTACAAGCCACTTGGGCTGCTGTCTGCATATTCAGCACCCAACACACTGGGTGCCCAGAAGCTGAACAAGGCCCATGCATGTTCATTATCTCTAATGAAGAAGCAATTCTCAGACAACATAAAGGGTGTTGAGTGCAGCATCCTGTTTCACATGCACAAAGAACTGGGTGTCTGTGCTGAAGTCTGTCATCCATGCAGCACAGATGCCATCAGAAAGTTTTCAGAGGAACAGGTTCTCTCACACACTTGAAAGATGGCCATGAGAGAGCTTGAAAGCAACAATCTGTTCTGCATGTATCGAAACATGGCTTGTACAACAGGGGAGGTATGAGACAAATGGAAGTGCAGGAGAAACAGAGCAATACAAGCGAGTTCCAGGGAGCTCAAGGATAGACATCCTTCTGAAAGGGCACAGATTCTGCATTTCAACTCTGGCATTTTTTCTTTTGGGGCCATCTCAAAAACAGAAAAAATTAAATTATTTCTTTGACCATAAGCATTTAAGCATTATGCTTGAAGGGAAAAAAAAGTCATCACAAATTTTTCTGCACATATCTAAAGGAATAACACAATGTAATTTATTCAGACCTCCAATGGGCTTTGATGAACTCCCTTGCACAGTGGAATTCTCAAAGTGCTGCTGTGCACTGGAAACAGGTGGTGAAATTTGAATGCTACTGAAGTGAGAGGAGTTCTACATTAAATTCAGTGAGGTTATGCATTAGGCAGAAGTGCCAGTGGGGCTGAATGGTTGTTTTCCAACTTGGCAAAAATACAAGGATGCAGTAATCCATGCATCTCTTCTAGGACTGGTTTTGTACAGGATAGTTATACAAATATAAATTAAGCCCTGAGAGCAAAGATAAGACTGAGATGCCAGAAATAGCAACAAGTTAGTCAATATTTGAGAAGACTTTGCAGAAGCTATCCCAGGGTAGCAAAACAAATTTTGGTAATAAATGCAGGGTCATAACTTTTATGAGCACCAATACAAACTACTGATCAATGCTGTTTGACTCTATATTTACTAGTACAATTTGAGGGTGGTGGAGGGGCAGGGAAGGCCTGTAATATAATTACATGTTTATAAATTTTTTTTGCCAAAGAAAAACCTCTCGATTTCTGTTTGAACAGATGTCTGGATTCATAAGCATCTCTTTGCTTAGTTTGCTCCTCCAGTTTGGCAGAAATGACACATCTGCCACCTCTCTCCTCCCAGGTCCAATGCAATAATTAGACACTAAAACTGCAAAGCCAGAAAATCAAATAAAAATAATAGAAACGTATTTGTGAATAGACTTTCAATGAAGTTTGTAACATCTACCTACTCAAAAAAACACAAACATAACTTTTCAGAGATTTATAATTCAACCGTTTATGCAGATGAGGGTCAGGATTAAGGAGCAGACCAACATGGGTGGCATTGTTGTGGCTGTCTGCTGTAGACCAACTGACCAGAAAGATGAAGTAGAAGAGGTCTTCATTAGACACCTGGAGAAAGTCATACAGTCACAGGTCCTGGTCCTCATGTGGAGCTATAACCCCCCTGATATCTGTAGGAAGGACAGCACAGGATGGCACAAGCAGCCTGGGATGTTTATGGAATGTGTTATTGACAACTTCCTGAGGAGCTAATATGGAAAGGAACACTACTGGACCTCTTAGTGACAGCAAGGAAGGACAGGCTTGGGACAGAACTTTGGAGGAACCATGAGACAGTGAACTTCAGAAGCCTGAGAGGGTGGAACAGAGCAAAAAGAGAGACCATAGCCCTGGGTTTTGGAAGAACCTGTTAAGGCCTGTTAAGAGATCTGCTTGGAAGAATCCCATGGAATATGACCATGAAGGGAAGAAGGATCCATGAGAGGTTGTTGATATTCAAGGATCATGCTCAGGAAAGGTCCATCCTGACGTGTAAACATCAAACAAAGGTGGTAGAAGAACTGCATGGATGAACAAGGAACTGAATATACAAGAGGTGGAAGCAGAGGTACATAACCTAGAGGGTTGGACAGTTGGGGTTGGGAAAGCTAAAGCCCACATGGAGTTGAATCTCACAAGAGGCATGAAGGACAAGACAACTTGTGCAGATACATCAGCAGCAAAAAGAAAACTGGGGGAAATGTGGACTAACTTCTGAATGGGGCAGAGGTGACAGGCAAAAGGCACCGTATAGGCTGAGGTGCTCAGTGCCTTCTTTCCTTTGGTTTTAGCTGCTAAGACCAGTCTCCAGAAATCCCAAATCCCTGACATCAGCAGCAAAGTCTGGAACAAGGAAGGCTTACTCTCAGTGGAAGAGAATCACATTAGGGATCACTTAAAGCAGACATACACAAGTCCATGGAACTTGGTGGACTGCACTCACAAGTGTTGAGGAAGATGGCTGATGTCATTGCATGGCCATTCTCAATTGTCCATGAAGTCTGTGGTGACTTGGAGAGGTTCCTGAGGACTGGAAAAGAGCAAATGTCACTCCTACCTTCAAGAAGGGCAAGTAGGATCTGGGATACTACAGGCTTGTCAGCCTGACTTCAATCACAGGGGATGTGGTGAAACAACTAATCTGGAAGCCATTTCCAAACATATGAAGGGCAAGAAGGTGATCAAGGTGATCAAGTCAGCATGGATGTGGGAAAGGAATATTGTTCTTAACCAGCCTGATAGATTTCTATAATTAAATGACTGGCTTGGTGGATGAGGAGAAAGCAGTTGACGTTGTCTGTCTTGACTTCAATAAGGATTTTGTCATTGTCTCCCATAACATCCCCATGTCAGACAGGTAAAGTACAAGCTAGATAAGAGGACACTGAGGCAGACTGAAAACTGGCTGAACTGCTGGGCTGAAATGGGTGCAATCATGGAGACCAGACATGACTGGTTTACCCCAGGGATCATAACAGGGTTCATATATTCTTTAATTTCTTCAATAATAATCTGCAAGATGAAACATAATGCACCCTCAAAAGATTTGCGGAGGGAGGAGGGACTGGTACACCAGGTGGTTGTGCCACCGTTCAGAGGGGCCTGGACAGGCTGGACAGTGGTCTGGCAGTAACCTCATGAAGTTCAACAAAGGGAATTATAAAGCCCTTACCTGGGAAGGAATAACCCTGGGTACAAGTATGCTCTGGAGGCTTACCATCTGGAAAGCAGGTCTGCAGAGCAGGAGGCAGGGGTCCTGTTGGGACAACCCACCGACCATGATTCAGCAATGCACCCTCATGACAAAGACAGCCCTCCTGGGCTGCATTATGGGGCATGTTGCCAGCAGCTCAACAGAAGTGATTTGCACAGCCCTGATCAGACACACCTAGATTGCTGGTTCCAGTCCTGGTCTTCCCAGTACCAGACAGACATGGACATAATGAAGCAAGTCTAGTGTCAAAGATGACGAAGAGTTTGGGGCATCTCAAATGAGGAAAGGCTGAAACAGGTGGGGCTGTTCAGCCTGGAGAAGAGAAGGCTCAGGGAGGATATGTACGTGTGTGTGTGTGTGTGTAAAATTTATATGTAAAATTCATATTTATTTATTTATTTATTCATTCATTCATTCATTCATTCATTCATTCATTCATTCATTTATTTATTTATAAGTTATTTATGTATAGATCCAAATATATATATAAAAATACCCAGCTGAGGGAGTACAGCTGATGAAAGCGGACTCTTCTAAGTGGTGACCAGTCACAGGACAGAAGGCAATGGGTACAAACTGAAACACAGAAAATTCCATATAAACATAAGAAAAACAGATTTTTCTTACTATGAGAGTGACAAAATACTGGAACAGGTTCCGTAGAAAGTTTATGGAATCTTCAGCTGTGTCTGTTTTCACAGAATCAGTGAAGATAATCAAACCCCAGATGGACTTCAAGGTCTTATTTGAAAACAAGGAAACACCCCCCAAAAAAAATAGAAATTAAAAACTTAAATATGTTTTACACTTTTTAAATGAACAAAACAAGGTACTTTACCCTAATCTCATACACACACAAATGTCTGAACAGTTGAATCTCTGAAAGAAGGGTAAGGCTGCAGCCGTGACAGAATATGTGAATGTTCTGACCAAAGCAGCAACTGACAACAGGAACTTTTAGAGCAAACATCAAGAAATCTTGAACTCAAAGCTCTGTTTGTTCTACCAGCAATGCTCACACGGGGAAATGTACTAGCACATAGGGAAAGTCTAGTTGCACCCAACCTCTGCTGCAAAGTAACAAAAACTGTAATACACACCTGAGTGACAGCCGTGATGTTCCTTGGTGGCCACAGACTTCTTGCAACGTTTAGGTATGGTTATTTAATTTGGATGTTACTTCAAATACGCGGAAGAGTTTGTGTCCTCAGTACCATCACTCAAGTATGCAACTACAGGAGGGCAAATACCTGCAACTGCCTCCTTTTCAGTCATAAATTAATTAATAAGAGACTTAAAAAAATAAATTTCATTCATTGTTAGCAAGGAATTTTGCAAGGATAAAACATCACCCACTCAGGAATGTGCTGGTGTGTGTCTCTGAATGCGCAACTGCACCAGATTTCTTTCTATTATGGTTTAGAGGTAGCTCCTTGGGAATTTACTCTACAGATTTTTGCACTTTAATGCTGACGCCCCTGGCATAACCAGAGATGAAACAGCACTTTGTTACTAGAAGGCGTGAATATCTCTGCCTCACACTACATGTTCCCCATAGTTAGAAAGTACACACATGAAGGCCAAACTGTGTGACTCCTGTGGCTATTGATTAAGGCATATAATTACAAGCAGGCTCCTTATAGCTGGCTCAGGGTCCCGAGGTTCAGAGTCCCTGCTTTCTACCTTGCAACATCAGGTTGCTGAGCATAAAATTGCCTGAATGCATTAAATGTCGTTTTTCTTCAAGTAAAATAATAAGGCCACCTTCATTCTGACAGAAAAAGGGGTTAAATTGGAAAAAAAAAAAAAAGCAAGCAAGCCTTTTTACAGATCCACCGCTATTATTTCAGCTGGGTTAGTGCAGGGGTGGTAACAATGTAGGTGTATTGAGAGAGACTGTGGCAGCCGCAAAACTTTTTCTGATTTTAAGTACTTTTGCAGGCTGAAAGGAAGCAAAAGATTAAATGCCACCAGGTGGCTCAAATTAGCATTCTCAATGATGTTGTTCTCTCCTGATGATCACACTCTTTCCATACTGAAGCTACACAATATTGCCTGTAGCAAGATGGGTGGGTTTGTTTTTTTAAACAGGTCCTAACTACAGTAACCCTGTACGTACTGGAGGCTTATTCCCAAATCAGGCTACGCCAGCCAAAATGCGTTCTTCTGGAACAATTCCTGTACAGCTGAGTGGTAAAAGGCCACTAATGGTTACTGTCCCTAAAGTGACTTAAAAGCTATAGCTGGGATAAGGTCTCCATGGCCCAGATAAAGCTAATGAAGGAAGAAGGAATGAAATTCTTGTAGAGAGTAAGTGGGTTACTTGAATCTTCCTCCTGAAAGCTACCTCCAGTAGGTAGCACATGTGCATTGAGGCACAACAACCTCAATTAGCAGGGATGTAATAAGAGATTTTACTATTGATCAGGGAGCTAAGGGAATACCTTGACATATGGGTAATGTTTTTCTGGAAAATTTCAGTGGTGCAGTTACATGGCAGATACAATTAGTGTCTAACAAGGCACTACATTTTTTTACAGGCTCATTGGGGAACAAATATTTTAGCAAGTACTTTCAAGGCACCTAATGTGTTGATGTCTGGTCTGCCAGTTGGAGAACTGAAAGGTACCACAAAATGAGAATATTCTGGCACTTTATCTCTCATCTGAGGGCTGGCGACATGGAGAACTGGCAAGGGGGAAATGAAAGTATTGCAGAAGTTTTTTCTCCTAATGGCCAGTTTGGGAATACTTGAGGCAATTAACAAGCAGTCTGCTGATTCAGGAACATATGAAAAATTGTTGTACACAATACGCTCATTTAGGATGCTGAAAAAAATGAGTCCCTAAGTTACCCGATTTGAACATTTATATGAAGAAACAATAAACACAGTGCTGAGAACAACTGGTCACCTGGCTAGGAAGTTTCATTGAGGGAAATTTTTGCATTAATTTTAATGCTTTCAGAGCACAGCACTGAGAGTGAGTGAAACAATTCATCCCTAGATACCAGATGCACCAGCAAATGAGTCCAGCACAGAAAAAAGTGTCCATGTAACCTCTCATTTTTACTGAGACTGATAAAAAGTAAAAGACTCCCCTACGTAGGTCTGCCTTTAATTTTTTTTTTCAAAACACAAATGTTCTAGGTATATGTTCATTTTGATAAGCAGTGTTGCTATATAGTTAAAAATGACAGACCTTTTTCTTGTTTTTATAACACAGTGTATATTAAGGAACAGGACATATCTGAGCATGCCAAATACAAAATCTGTAACATCCCAATGCTAATAGATTTTGTGGCTTGGTGATTACTCCCAGCTTCCCATTATTTGGGAAGCAACCATTTTCATTAATTCTGTATTCTGAAATCCGTATCAACAATTGTAGACTTATTATTAATAAGACCATTTTTTTAATATATATTTCCCCACAATACTAAAGCAATATGCAATCACATTCTACGATGTCCTTTTCATTAGTCTACTTTTAGACTATAAGAAACTTAAATATCTGACTTAGCTGAATTAGTCCCATTCTTTCACCATACATTCAAGTAGAACTGCAGATTTATTCTGTGTTAATACTAGACTTCAGGTTGGTTGCATTAAAGATTCTTATTGTGATGTATTTTCATGAAATAATACATAGTCTTATAAAATATATCCTGTTGCTTTAATCACTTTTACCTCATACCTTCTAATATCTATTGTTCAAACAATCCAATCTGTAATTTTGAATCCTGGCAAAGACAAAATTCCCTGAGCCTCACATGCCAGTTAGCCACCGGCAAACTTCAGTCCTGCAACTCACGCAAGTGTCCAAAAGCACTTAGTCTTACTGGGTAGCCCAAGTTAAAAAGTAAAGAATTTCCCCTTCCATGTGGACAACTATACACATGGAATAAAGAGTAATGAAAGAACAATAGAATAAAGAAAGTTCAGCTTAATTTTTTTCTTATGATCCATGAATTTATAGTAGGTAACAGATTTATTTATTTATTATTATTATTTTGTTTATTTAAATTTAATTTATTTTTTAAATTGTTTCCATATGTGCTGAACCTGACCTTATCTGGGATCCACAGTGGGTCTGTAGGATCCACAACATGATGAAAAGATTTTACTCCAGAAGCAAAAACATAAATAAATTATTTTACCCTGTTCAAGCTGCATATGGAGAGAAGCATCTGCCTATAGAAATCATATTGAACTGCAGCAATAAAAATCCTGTGGTGTATTGAACTGCGTTGCCCTATAAGGCAGTAAAACTGTATTAATACTTTGTATTAGTTATGCTTTTTATTTCAGTGTTGAAGAGAGTGCAATGCAATTGCCAGTGAATTTCTTGACTTCACAAGAACTTCCTGAGCTGCAAGAAACTCATTCAAATTCAAAGCTGTTTTGTACAGCATGTCGCTTATCCACAAAGCAAAAGACATGTGCTGTTCTTCAGAGCTCACAAAACCAAGTGGATAAAGAATACAAGAAGGAAATATTTCACCTCCATTTCACAGGTGAGAAACTGAAACAGAGAGATTAAGCTCACTCTGAGCACACCAGCCCCAAGAAATGAAGAACAAGTCTTATGGATCAAGTCCTGTGATTTAACTACAAGACATCCTTCTTAAAGTCTACCATATCATAGTTATAGCTATTTACAAATAAAAAAAGAAAAAACACTCCCAAAAGTTTGAGAAATAATACCCTATAAAACTATTGCCAAGATCTTTTTCTATATCTTGAATATGTAATCAGGATTCTTTTCGATTATTTCAGTTTGATCTGTGAAATTTCTAAAACCCATTGACTGGTGAAGCGCAAATGGATTTCCCTGTAAACTGATTTGGGAAATTGTTATTTACCAAACAAAAATTAATCATTTCATTTGTGGCTTACTTCATTTCTGGATGGTGCCCTGAAAGCTCTTGCAACAGTCTATAATATGAGGTATAATTTTATCTGTAGGAAGTGTGATGCTCCATTCTACCACTTAAGGGTAGGAATCATTCCCTACTACTATTTTCTGTTTACAACATGTTAGGGAAGGATGCGAAGAGTGGATTTTGACTCACACTGTCATGGCCAAGGGCAGCTGAAAATATTGTGCTTTTTACTAGGAAAACAGAAGGCTTCCTAATTGTAATAAGTTACTTAAGCTAGAACTCAAAGGTCCTCTGTATCCTCAGCAGCAGACACATGGACAGGATGTACTGTTTGCCACCACTCTCTCCTTCATCAGGAGTTTTTGCTAAGGACGCCAGTATGACATCTCAGTATACTTATGGAGCTTGGAAGGGGAATTCAATAGGCACATTACAAACATATCTAATAAATGAGTGACAGGTCCCAGGTATATTAGCTGTACTGTGTTCCTGGAAATTGTCCCTGAAGGAACACCCTTCCGCCTCCAAGAAGTTTGACTAAGCATATAGTTAAATAAATGGCAGCTAAACAGCATAACAACAGCTTTGTACCTATTTCAGCCAGGCTTCCTGCAGAACATACCAAACATTTCCACAGCACCTACTGTTATTCTGACACCAGAGAAATTAGGATAGTGCTAACGACAAGACTTAACTTTGCACAAAGCCTCACAGTATAGATTATTATGTTTAAAACATCATAGGCCACTGTAAGGGACCTGGTTACAATATGCTATTAAAAATAAAAGTTCCCTGAAAATCTAGCTGGGATAATAATTGAAAGATGACTGTCATCCACAGGGCTCTTAAAAGACTCATGGCATGCAAAAATGCAGCTAGCCTGCAGTTCACCTCTGTAGTGCTGTCAGCTCAGACATTTGTTTTCCCATTCCGTTGCCCTGGCAGCCACCCACTGCAAAGCACTAAACCACACGGAAAACACCTCCACATCGCAAGACAAATACAACAGAATTAAAATTATGGCCCAGAAAGTAAGATCTTTTGTCAAATATAGGAGTTTGATTCTCTAGGTTAGATTTTATTGACATTGGTACACTTTTATTCCAAATTGCTTGCCTAAACAGGGCATGATGCAGAGATGCTTCTCTTAATGGGAGGTTTTGGCCATAACCTGGAACCTGTCTTTCACAGAGGCTCATTTGCAAGCAACCTAGCACACAGCAAAAGAAGATATACCATGCACCCTCCAGCATTACTATGGGGTAATACGTTATTTTGTTTTGTCTAATATGCCCTGTGCTAGTCTAGCCAGTATGCCAGTATCTTTACATGCAGAACATGGACCTTCAAGGGCTGAACTCATACCAAAGCTATGACATTTATCACCCCATCCCTTGCGAGATGTGAAGTCCTGCTGTTGATAAAGATGTTCATCTCTGTGTGCACAAATGCTCCGAATCTCTCCATCTGTGGTGGTCAGAGCTCCTCTGAGAAGACACCATGCTGCTGCAAAAGGCACCTCAGCTTTCCAGTAACCACGGGACTTTGTGGAGAGTGAAGTGTTTTTGAAAAACCTCCTTTCTATGCCCTCACCATTAAGGAGAGTATCATTAGAAAATAGCACTTAATTCCTATTTGGAAGGTATTAATATTTACCTTGCCTGACCTATTTGACACCAGCAGCTTTAAATTCATTTACCTTGCCTGACCTATTTGACACCAGCAGCTTTAAATTCCTAATTTAAAATACAGACAGACAGGTGTAAAAAATAACCAACAGAATTTTAAAAACAAGATAGTAATTCCTGCCCTCAGCCAGCACACTGTATTTTTGGCAATCAAACACCTTCCATAACTTTGCTATTATTTGCCCTATTTATTTAAGGTTAAACATGCAGTATGTTAAATACACCAACAAAACCTCAACAAAATGAGGGGGGTTGTGTTTGTTTAGAGGATTAATATGGTTTTAAAGGTTTATTTATTGTATGATGAATATGAGATTTGTTGTAAATACCATAATATTTGGCTTTGTTTCAAATAAATAAATAAACATGGATTTAGTTAGTTCAGAGTGTTACACACTATTTGCTGTTGATATTATAATAGCAACAGCACATGACACTACAGTGAAAGATATGTCCAATATAAAACTTCTGTTGTCTAGTGTTTAGCACTCAACCAGAAAAAAATCACAGTTTGGTAAAGTGTAGTGTACCCAGTATTTGTCCTGGTACATTTCTGTTGATGTTTCATTTTTAGCTGTGGGTTTCTAATACGTAAAATCTTAAAATTAGAAAAAAATAATAATGGTGGATGACAATTCTTATCATTTAAAACTAGCTGATAGTCTGAGATTCAACTGTGCTGGACACTCTATAAGCATGGAAGAAACAGATGGTTTTCAATTAACTTCTCAAGATGCTTTCACATAGATAATGCATTTTTTTATAACCAGCTTTTTTGTATTGGCCAATTGCAAGGACATTGCTTCTCTTTCTTCTTTATGGCAGTCATACTTAACAGCTACTCAACTAATCAGTGAGAAATATTTGTATCCATTAGTTCCCTTCATTTAGTAACTAAGGGTAGCAACTGCTGAATACAGGCATATAAGCACGCAATGTGACAAATTTATTAGTAAAGCTGTTACTGAGTGAGGTGAGAGCAGGGGGACATTAATTTTTTTGAGGACTTAAAAAAATACCTGAGAAAGCTGTTTGCTCAATATATTTCACCATGTCTTTTGAAACTAGTTATAACAATTTGGGGCTATAATATCAGTTTCGTTTCCCATAAAAGAAAACTAAGTTTGTTGTCTCAGCCAAGATCAGTTTGTGAAGAAAATGAACATACAACTGTCTACCAAGAAGTTAAAGTTTTATAGTATTGAATCATGCTTTTCAACCCTAAGTAAGCAGGAGTCCCTCAACCTCTTGAAGCATCAGTGTTTAGAGGGGAGTGATGCATGACTCCTTTATCCATATTACTGAATTAGGGATTTGTAAAACAAGTTTTGATATGTGATTATAAAGGTCAATTTGTGTTTCTTTCTATGTTTTGTGAAGCTATGTAATGTCTCTAGAGGCAGACAATTTCCAGACAGAAATGTTTTGAGAGTGAAATTTACTGCTATATAAGCTCCTGTCTTCATCACCTAAAGCTGGGAACTTTAACTTCAAATTTCTTGGCTTTTCAATAAAAATCAAGAATTCTTGTATTCATAACGAATTTTTTTCTATATTTGGAAATAGACGTGATACAGACACTGCAGTTTTGAACAGTAGGGAAACAGGTGCCAGCCATTTTATAGCTGCACATTAAACCTTCATAAAATGTGGTTTAGTATACTGAGCATTAATTTCTTATACGTTTTCTGTTATATTTCACTGAGGGTTTTGCAAAACTCCAATGTAATTCACATTTTAGTCAGGAAGATCTCATAATTTGATTTTGTCTTCAGTTCAATATTCCTAAAATAATCTTCTCCTCCTTTCAGCACTATATACTGTTCTCTTTTCCTCTCAGAGATTATCTCCACCTAATTAAGAATTTAATCCCTCTACATTTCTTTTAGCAAAATATCTGGCTTAATTGCTTTGATAAATGATGTGTTTTAAAGAGAATCTACAAGCATTTGTTACAACCATAAGTATTTTAAGGAGGAAATGTGAAAGATTCAGGAAGATTAAAGGTTCTGCAACTAAATGTAAGTATGAAAGAGTGCAGCTTAATGATTAATAATGTATTTGCTTAAAGAAGATCAAGGTAATTTGTGTGTAATCTTATATGCAACCATGAAAACTAAATGGCACATTAGATAATTGCTTCTCATCCATGGCTCCCATCAGACGACCAATTGTCCCTTTTGTCACCCTCTAAGTTTTCTGAAGTTTACTGGGAAACTCCAGGTCTAAGGTAGGGTAATTTTAGACTGGCAAAATGAACACTAATTTATTGTAATACCCTATTCCAATGACAAACTTCCCTTTCCTGTCAAAGCTTGCCTCTCTTCAAATGAGGTCTGTTTCCAGTCACTCTGTAAGCTTTCCCCAATGTTTTACAGTCTCCAGGAGAAAAAAATATCTTTTCTGCACTGACGGCACAGTATGACTTTTCAGCCAGGATATCACGTGGGAAATCAAAGGTGAGGACGCAGAAAGGACAGACCCACACTAACCACCGACTTAAAATTTACAATTTATTAAGTGGGAGGGATGTAGTGGGTAGATAGAAATTTCATTCTTGAGGTTTTCACCTCTGTTCTGTGACATTCACTGACTGCATATTCACCCTAGTCAAGCCCGGTGCCTCACCTTCCCCTCCAGCTGCCACAGGTGCCATGGCCTCAGGTGACAGGCACTTGCCCTGACCACACAACATCTTGGGGTGGCATGGGGTGATTTCTCTGTGGACTCACCGTTCTGCACACTTCTGTGTAGGATGCTCCCCAAGACAGGGGCAGGTAAAACCAAGGCTGCACATATCTAAATGTTGCTTTTAGACAGGCTTCACCCCATGACAAAGGTCATGAACTCTTTTCAGTTTGGACAGCCCACATCTGTCATGTTGAAGTATGAATCATCAGATGTGACATGTTAGTAAAATAGTTGTGATTCATTACAAGTAGGCTGCTTCCTTCCCACCCCACTGTGCACCTTTGCCTTTCAAGACTGAGAAGTTATCCTGTTTCAGTTGCTAAAACCTTTGTTTTGCAAGGGTCAATTTTTGATCTTCTTGAAAGAGGTGCACTACCTTTAGGAACACTAGCAGAAGTATGATAATGAGACAGCGCTCTGCCACAGTAAACAAGCACATTTCTCACTGCTGACCTGAATCTCTCAGACTCTGCAATAAGCTGCAATCATGCATGAATTAACATACATGGAACCCCAGTTTTCCTTCTCTTCAAAACCAATTGATTGCAAATAACAGTCTTCTGAGTGGGCTGGCAGTTCCACAAGACTCTAAAATTATGCATAGTTAAGCTCTTCCCATCCTTCATGGAAAGTACCTGCTGACCTCTAACGCAATACAAAGGAAGAAGATTACTGGCGCCATGTTTTAAACGCTCGTTTTGCTGGCCTTACTGGCAGGACCACTTCAGTGCTTTGCTGAGAGGTGCGCATGTTTTTTTCCTGATAGCGACAGCACCAAGAACCACAGGCTGTTATTCAGTTGTGTTGCAGACACAGTGCTCTCCTGCAGCACATTCATTCAGTGCAGAGGCTGCCAGAAAGATGCCAGCTTGTGTGCTGTATTCACATGTGTGCTGGCATTGATAGGGAGAAAACCAACCGTCTAGGCACAAGCCACCTAACTGTATTCAGGTGTTCATGGTTTCAGCTCTCCACAGCATTATTGTCCTTCCTCAGGGAATTACTGTGCCTTGTATTTTCTCTTCTTTTTGTCTGAAAAGTATATGATGACATTGAATATCTGATTTATTTCCATTACTCCAACGTTAACTTACAACTCCTGACACAATGAGTTCTAGTTTGCATTGTCAATGGCGGCTATAAATCCTTCCTTGAGTTCACAGTTTCATTAAGCATATGTGATAACCCTGCTAGTTCTCGACTGTCACACTGATGTGAACAGCCTTCTATGTGTCACTGAAATGCCAGTGTCTGCAAAGCAGGCAAAACTACCCACAACACACCCTATCAGAAAGAGAATTGTGAATAAATGTTTTTCATATTTGGCTCACATAACAAAAATGAACTGAAAGCTAGGTCCTATTTGACAGTAGAGTGTGGGCACACATGCACAAAACCATCTGACAGTTCATACTATGAACAGTTTAGTCTAAATGCTCAAGTGAGGAAAGAGGTAGAAAATACACTGGAGCAAACAAGTGAATTAACTTTTCTGTGGTCAGTGATAAACAACAGCTTTCCACCCTTCACATCACGTAAGTGAAGAATGATTTCCTATAATGCTGCATGCAGTGATTTGCATCTGCACCCCAAGTGCCTCTGGTCTTTAATACTTCTGCATACCATTTAGAGTGTGTAGATTGTATCAAAGAGAAATCTTTGTGCAATCATTGGTGTCACTGTCCACTTGAAAGGCAACTCCATCCTGAATCCTAGTACTTCTGTCATAATTAATATCCATCCTCACCACCATAATTTGTGCTAGAGTCTCATACGTTTCAGTCCTTTACTAACCTAGCCTTACTCCACAGACTTGATTGAACAATTCTTTCACTCACATGTTTCATAAACCCATTACAACTTCCTCCTGATTCACCCCAATGACAAGAAGGGACCGTTTCTTCTTGCTGTAGGTGTCAAATGCAACTTCTCTGAGTTGCTTCTATATGCCTCTTCTCTCCAAGTCACAGCTGACGCTGACCTTTTGCTCTGCCGATATCCCATCCCTTGTCATCACCTGTCTGGGTCACCTTAAATGCTGTTTCTTGCAGATACTTATAAATTTGCACCTTAAATGCTGTTTCTTGCAGATACTTATAAATTTGCCTGTATAATCAGCACTGAAACTTTTCTCTTTATCTGCTTCAAATACCTACTTTAACGACAATTCTTCCTTCAGCCTACAGGATGCAGTGAGGGGCTCAAGGATGAAAAGGCAATGATCTTGCCCTATTTCTTGATTCCTGATCCTGCTACACTCAATGTCTTCACCTTTTTTTTTTTTTATTTAATTTTATTTCTTCTTTTCATAACTATCATATCTGCTGTAGTCTACTTCTTTCCAAATGCAGATATCTCAACAGGGAATTAAAAGAATTGGGTTAGTTCTTCACCCATGCTACATGTTTGCTCTGCTATTCAGTTCTTTACCCATGCTACATTTGATCTGTTGTTCTCCTTTTGATTTTTCTCTACTGTTCAAGCACCATGTGCTAAAGACTATTTGAGTACATTAGTCAACTACTATAAGCTTCTACAGCAGCATCACAGGAAGATTAATTATTCATCAAAAAGAATGTAAACATGTGCCACTGAAAATATCTAGTATTTCTGTCTTTTTCTTACCATATTTGACTTTGTCTTGAGTTCTTTGACTTTTGGTAAAAGAGAGAAAGTTAAATAAAAATACTTTAATTAGATGATATAATATCACTTATCTTAAGTTACCAAAGGAACGAAGCAATCACAGCCCTCAAGGATGCATTAAAGTGGATTACTGTAATACCTGAAGGGTCAAGATAAACTTTAAATATCTTATCCCTTCCATCTCAGGAGCAAGCCTGAGGCATTATGTCTTACTCAGAAAACTTAACCTAAATTAGTGAAAGAAAGAGACAGACAGAGAACTCAAATATTCTGAGTAATTGGAAAAATAATTCTTCAACCTTTCAACTGATGAGACTAAAAAATCTTTCTCATTATGTATCAAGCATTTATCTCTACCTTCTCTAAAACCTCGGCTTCTCCTGGGCTAGTCCTCAGATAATTAAAGGGCACAAACTGTTCTCCAAGCATTTTTTTTTTTTTCTATTAAAGCACAAATTTCTCCTTTGGTACAGGAGTGTACAAGCACTTTCACCTGGGATTCAGGCAGACTCTCATCTTTGCCTAGTGGCTTCGCTATATCTGGTTTCAGACTGTTCAAGATAAATATTTAGCTCCTTTGCTTGAATTGTAGAATTTTATGCTTTTACATTCCAAATCTGCTGGCTCAGATCTAAGTATCTCATTTGAGAGGCTGCAACTTATATGAAAGCCTCTGGATACCTTAAGTAAAGCTGCCAGGCCATTTTAGAATTCCTCCTCATAATACCAGTAAGTTCATAGCCAGTGCACGCTTACACACGTGTGCTGGGACACATGGTCTTGAAGGCACAGCCATGTGTTAAAGGCGTAACTTGTGTAATTGAAACTCGGCATTCACAATTTGTAATGTTACCATTTGAAAGTCTTGCAAAGGCTTTTTGTAGCAGATTCAGAGACATAAGTCAAGATCTCCACTGGATTCAAATACCAATCACCTGTCTTTTTTAAAAGCATCTGAGTGTCAGTACCTGGATTAATCAACTTTTTTGGACACAGAAGATTTTAATACATATTTATAAATTTAAAAGTAAAGGTTTTGAATCTTATATAAGAATCTTAGAGAACGTTTGTGATGATCCTTATAATGAAGATTTTTTATCATAGAATTATTACTAGATTTAGGGGAATAATTGTGTATTATATAGAAATCTTCTGCATAATTCATTTAGTTCGAAAAAATCCAACAGTGAAAAGACATTCTGTAAAGCTGTACTAACGAAGTGCTTTGTAAAATTACTGTTAGCTGGTTACCTTTTAAACAAAGACACATTATTTAGGTACATGCAAATCAGAGCCTCCCTGAAAAGGATGACATCCCTAGGGATGAAAGGTATTGACTGCTTTTCTTCAAGGAAATCCTATATAACATCTACTGGTCAATTTAAGATGGTCATGTGGCACTTATTGAGCAAAGTAAGATGAAATTAATAAATTTTAGTGAAATATTTCTGACAGTGGAGCTTCCTGTGCTATTGATGATTGTGTTCATGTTCTAATTCCATTGCCTAAACAATTTCTGAATTCTCTTTCATCGAATAATGTTTTTAAGAGAGAATAAAAAAAGTACAAGTGATCTCTCCTGAAGGTGAAATTCTAGTGCCGTTGAAATCAATGGCACAATCTCACTGATATCACAGAAACTATGCTTTCTCTGCCAGCTCTTCAGAAATTTTGGTGAATTTTCTGTTGTGTGCACTGCATCATTAGAGGAAAAATATCCTCTCAAGACATTAGATGGTTGCTTTACAAAGCAGAAAAGAATATTACCTTTCTTTAAACTTCTTCCTTCTTAGGGAAAATACAAGTTCTCCTGATGATGCAGTGCTTTGTGGATGAGGTGAATGTGCTTATTCAGTCTGCAGTTCCATGGAAGGAATTCAGCTTCATCTGTTAATTTCAGAAAATCTCATTGTCTCTTATTTGGGATAGGTACTAGAAGACTAAGCCCAGTCCAGATTCAATTAACATGTATTTTTTAATTAGTTGGAATTTTAGTAACCCTTCCAGACAGCCATGAGAAACTATGCATTCTCAAAGTAAATTTGGAGAGAATTTCAGCCTGAGAGAATTCCTTGCTGCTTCTTGCACAAGAGGTGGGATGGCTGAGTTACTGCATTGCTATTTGTGAAGGTGAAATACTTTCACCTTTCACAAATTCCTGTCTAATTGTTTTTCTGCCTTCTCCCTCCACCCATAGAGTATCAAGTTAAGAATTGCAATGTCTTTATAGCATTGGTGAGATCCATTCTGGAACAGCACCTGCAGTCATAAGGGATTTTTTTTAAAAAAGAAGTTTGCTTAAAAATCCAAGCAGACTTTTAAACAGACTGAAGATTGGAAGAAAATTCTGATAAAGTTAAGGAACTCAATCTTTTCAACTGTTTAGAAGACCAGGTGGTGATACGATTACAGTAATTGTAATTATCTTCAGAGTTACAAAAATGCCAACTACTATGGAAAGGTCTGCAATCCATTGAAAAACGCACAATGACAATTACTGGTCAAGTATTAAAGGTAAACAATTTTAATTTTAAAAAATCACAAGGTTTATTGTTGCAGCCATGTGAACCAGGCAAGTGTTTCTCTTTACTGTACTTCTACCCTTTTCTTTTAGTTCAGAAGATTAATCCAGTTATAAATTCAAGGAAAGAATAAGTAGATGACAACTAGTATTTGCTTTTATAAAAGTCAATGCTAGGTGATCAATGATCCACTCTGGCAAAATCATCCATACATACAACATTCATCAGCACTAAAAAAATATGCATGAAAAGGAATGTCTAGATATCTTTATTTTGACAACATATTAATACATTAATGATAACATTTACATGGATATAAGTTCCTTTTGGAGTGTCTGGGAAGTTAACATGAATGTTGTGCTAAAAGAAAAACAAGTAATTAAAAAACAACAAAACAAACAAACAAAAAAAAAGCCAATAAAACCCAAGGAAAACTACATAGTTAGCAAAATTAGGCTTGGATTTCCACACGTAGTTCTTCCTCAGTTTGCGCAAAACTAACTTAAAGTTTATGTTAAGTTTCTTTTCAGTAAAATAAGTAAATTCTCAATTTCTGCAAACAAGGTGTTGTGGTTTAACCCTGGCCGGCAACCCAGCACCACGCAGCCGCTCAATTACTGCCCCTTGCGCAGAGGGATGGGGAGAACAATCCAAAAGAAATGTAAAACTCAAGAGCTGAGATAAGAACAATTTAATACATAAAGCAAAAGCCGCACACACAAGCAAAGCAGAGCAAGGAATCCATTCACCACTCCCCACGGGCAGGCAGGTGTTCGGCCATCCCCAGGGAAGCCGGGCTCCGTCACGTGTAACGGTTACTTGGGAAGACAAACGCCACAGTGCTGGATGTCCCCCCCTTCCTTCTTCTTCCCCCAGTTTACATACTCAGCATGGCGTCATATGGTATGGAATATCCCTTTGGCTAGTTTGGGTCACCTGTCCTGGCTGTGTCCCCTCCCAGTTTCCCATGCCCCCCAGCCCTCTCACTGGCAGGCTGTCACAAATCAAGTCCTTGATTTAGTATAAACATCACCCAGCACCAACTCAAACCATCAGTGTGCTGTCAGCATTGTTCTCACATCAGAGCCAAAACACAGCACTGCACCAGCTACTAAGAAGAAAGTTAACTCCATCCCAGCTGAAACCAGGACACAAGGCTTCACCAAGTTCTTGTGATCAGTCTAAGTGGCTTCCTGATTTATTGAAATGGCCAACTAATTAAGTGTAATTTTATTATTAAATAAATTTTTTATTCAGATTTTTCCTTTAATTATTTCATTGTTAGGTTACTAAAAATTGTAGCATAAAAAAACTTGTTTTCTTGTCACTGTTGTTCATTCTCTTGTTTTGGTTAGATGACTTAGATCTGCTTCATTTTGGCTTTAAAATTCAGTTCTTCTGTTTCTAGGTCATTCCTAAGGACCGTACCTCATTACAAGGTTAAGTAAAAGTCATAGTTGTAAGACCTGGATTTACATGAATTTAGTTTCCAAAAATTCGGGGAAGCTTTCCCTGGAAGGGTAACAGAGCTTCTCTGCCATGGCTGGGTTTCTGGTGCAGGTGAATGCATCACACACACTGACCAAGCAAAACCTGCCCGTATGGAGTTGCCTTGTCTCTTCAGTCTTGGCATTTTCTTCCTTGTGCACAGACCCTGTGCAGAGAACTGCTGAATCACACTGACAGGCTAAGAATGAAGCAGCAGTATTTTTTTTATTCTCTCTACTCTCTCCCAATCCTTATTTCTGTAGCTTTCCTTCAAGACAGACCTGTCTGATGTGCCAATAAATAAATAGATCAAGTGGAGATCTCCTGCGACTGGGCTAGTCAGAGGATGTTTTTATTCAGGTGAAATTGAATCATGTGAACTGTGCTGAGACACTTTAGTCCCTTTCATTCACAGTCAGTGAAGCTGACTGAGGGATCAAAGCTGCTGGTGAACAGAAAAATTGGCACTTGCAGTCTGGATGAATATTTTGGAATGCCATTTTAAATGTAGTTAAATATGTGACAAGAAAGCAGGTAAGGCCCTGATAAATGAAAGGGAGACAATAAAAAAGCAGAAGTACAGAAAAATACTACAAATGAAGAAACCTCCAGAAAAAGTAAATAAGGAGGAAGAAAAGGAAAACAAAAAATGGATGGGGGAAGAAATCAAATTAAAAAACAAACAAACAAAATAATTAGACAACCTTCTGAAATGGCCAAGGAGTATGAGCAGCCACAAACACACCTTTGAGGAGTTCAGCCACCAAATGAGCACCCTCAAAAATGTCCAGAGTGTGGGTGAGGGTGCACTTCTTCCATATGATGCCCACTGCCTCCTCCATGTCCTTCAGGGACACAGCAGCATGCAGGGACAAGGGAAGGCTGGGGAGAAATTTGCAGAAACTCTCAGGAGTGTGACTGTAATGTCAAAAGTCACCATTTGTGAGGCATGACCAAGGAAGGAGCCACCCCACAAGAGCAGCCAAGCCTCCACTGTGGCTCTGCAGCCTGATATATGAATGCACAGGCGAGGCCCTTAAGGTGCTTGAAAAGTCTCTGTGTATCAGACCAGTACAGTGCAACGAGTGTGGTAAGTAACACCGTGCCACAGTGAAGGGGCAGGTGGTAAAACCAGGGCTGCATATTGCAAAGATGCTACTGGAAAGCCTGGCACACTCGGCATCTTGCCTCAGCTTTCTCCTCCCAGGGGCTAAGCTCACTTGTCACCAATTCATGGCACAAGAAATGATTTCAGACCTCTGCATGCAGATCAGGGTCCTCCGTAAACCGATTTAGCCTCACTTTCTGAATCACATGTTGGATTTAATCCTGCTTCAGCTCAGTTACATCCTCTGAAGATCTGAAGACTTTCACCATTGGCACACTTAATCATATTAGCATATGACTGTTAGCATGCTTATAATTTGTGGAAACTGATAAAGCTGTTTGGGCCTTCCTCTGCCTGGGATTTGTCCTTGTGTGTTTCTGAATCTCCTTCTGAGCACTGAGGGCTTTTGTAGCACAGAGCCCAGGGAAGTACTAACTTTGAAGTCTGCTGAGTACCTCAGTTCCACTTCAGCTGTAAATAATTGCCTTCCCATCACTACTTATGTTTGTCTGAAGTTTTAGTTGCAGAGGTCATTTTTTTCAGTCAGCAAGGAAACATTACTTGTCTTCTGCTAATTTCCTTATCTCTCTGGTAGGCAAAATCCTCCACAGGACTTCTAGCAGACAGTCGGGTAGGGAACAGGGATGAAGGAATAAGGGTATAAATAATTCCTATTGGAGAACAGAATCTTTGGTAGAAAAGCCAAAGGGTGTTTGATAAATCCCATACAGTGCTTTTGTGGATCATTTCATCATATATAAATTCTAGTCCTTCTCTAAGGACAGTGCTTGTGTACCAAGCCAGAATTCCCTATAATATGCAAAACTACCTTGCCACTTTCCTGAAGACTCCTTCAATTTATTTACCAGAACACTGATGATGGTGGACCTGTTAGTAAGCAGAAAACACTCTCCATCATTTCATTATGTGTTGCCACACCATTTTTTTGTACTGCAATTTGTTTTTTTGCAAACTGTCATCTTATACCTGGGCTCGTAAATTTTGAGAGTTCAGGGGCTGTTAATGCTTTTGCATCTCCTGGACTCTTCAAGTCCCTAGTAAAATACAAATAACTAATATTATCGAGGTGGCATGTGGGGTGATGACATGCCCTCTCTGAATTACATTTCTAAACTGAAGAAGTAACAAAGCTGTGTTTTGTGTGATTATTGTCATTCTTTTAATAGTCCTTTTTTGGATGCCCTTTCCCAATTACATCTTATTTATCTTTACTAAAAGATGCAAACATGTAGAGAATGCTGATATCGTAATACCAGGGCCTACTTTTTCAGTGCATGTTCAATTCTAATCTGTTTTCCTGCCTTCTTTCAAAGTCAGAATCTGAATCAGAGCACATTTTTATTTCTGTAAGGTTCATTTATTTAGGCAGCTAGAGAATGTAATTTCCTTTAAAAATGAAGAGCCGCCTCCCCTCTCCCCCCCCACCTCCTACACTCTCAAAAGGTTACAATTTTCTTCTGCAATTCCCTCTATAGGGAACGTTATATTGGTACTCTTTGGCAGTGCTGTAGTCAAAATATGCATTTAAATAGAGACACTCAGTAAAATAAAAACACATAGGAAGTTGGAGATATTGATTTCTTTTCTCTTTAAATGAGGCATTTTATGACTCAAAGGATTTCAATGAAAGTCTATACTGCCTAGTTAAAACAGCAGTGGAATTCTTGTGGGAACCAAAACACAATATTAAATGTAATTTTTTGTTTTCCTTCCAGGCTGTGATTTTTTTTTTTTTTTTTTTTTGTATTTGTCATCAAGGTGACACTCTTTTGTTCTAATAGGCATCCTCTGCTCTTTTAATCCTAAAATCTTACAGAGTGTTTCACTTTTGGCTGTCACTAATGCCAATTGTATTACAGAACCAGGTGGGACCTTTCCAGGGGAATTGTTACAGTAGTTTATATCCAAACTGCTGTGTATGCCACAGAAGCTGCCAGACCCCACGACCTCCAGGACCTGTGCTCTTCTTCCAGGTGCCACCTGAGCCAGCAGACCTCCCAGCCCACGGGATGTGGCTGTGCCTGGGCTGCCCACGGGTCCAGCCAGAAGCAAGGCTGGGTGCTGCCTCACACATGAGCACGCACCTTCCCACAGACAGAAGGTGCTAACACCTGTGTGTCTGTGTGTTTGTCACTTCACATGCAATTCGTTACTTCTTTCACACTTTTACCACATTTTGGTCCTGAACCAAATAACAACGAACCAGGTGCTCTCAGACTGCTCAGGGCTTTATATAAACAACTGAAAAGGGCAGACGCTATTAGGCAGTCCTTTTAGGCAGGGCTAAGGTTATTCAGCTTTCTTATAGTTCTACAAATATTTCATCATTTGTTATGATCCTGCAATGGGATGAAAAAATTGAATGTTCATTTCAAACTCTTTTAAGGAAACAAATGAGCAAGCACAAACTCCAAAAGGGTAGAACACTTTGATTTTTAACCGGATACTAAATCTTTTGTGTCAGATCAGCTCAATACTAAGTTCCCTATGGCTATTGTGTCACAGTCTGATGAGACCTGCATTTTTGTTTGATTACATTTTTCACTATGAGCCAAACTCTCCTGTTTCCCAGCTTGCATCATTTGGCTTGACCAAGGGAGAGTTTATAGCCCCCAGGGGATGCACAGTCCAGACAGGAGATTTGGGACCTGCAAAATATCAGCACATCAGACTACCTGACCTCATATTTCATGAAGACAGTATGGCATAACAGTGAGACATAGCTTAGGGTTGAACTGATTCAGATTAGAATGTTTTAGGTAAGGACGACTGCAATAATTTTCAAGCATCTCACAATTAAGTAGTTACATGGTTTCTTAAGGTTTTCCTGTTGTAAAACTATTATACCCCTGATAAAAGAAAATTTTTCAGGTAGCCCAATAGGAAATTCAGTGATGATGTAGAGAAATTAAAGGCTGGGTCTGAAAACCAAGTGGCATACGGCAAAAAATCATGTTTATGGTGACAGCGGAGATATGCCCTCTGGTAAACCATGGCACTCCAAATCCCTTACTTGCAAGTCAGGGTCACATTAAGTTTACAAAATCTTCTGCGATGTCCTGAAAGCTAAAACCTCCTGGCAGTCCAGTTGGATGGGGAAGTCGTGAAAGTGACTAACCAGCACTTAAACCCTCCAGCAGTTTCCTGCATGCCCTCCGAATTGGGACCAGAGGGAAAGGACAGGAAAACATGCTCTATCTTCATTTGGATACCAGACATTGCCAGACATATTCAGCCCAGGCAAAACCTGCTTCCCAGTTTGACTGATGCACTCTTGCTGGCAGCAACACCAAAGATGTGGATTTTACCTTCTGGAGGGAGTGTTTCTGGTGTAAACAGATTGGCAGAGCACAATTTTCTTTTTATATTTTTAGTTTGCCCTATTTTGTGCTTTACGTCTCCTTTTCTGTTACAGATGGATTTGCCTACTTCAAGCAAAAAGGGTTCTAGGTGAAGAAATACGAACCCACACAGCAGTCCCACCATGGCAGAGACCTGCAGAGCCAACTGTGGCATAGGAAACAAGAGTGGGAAGGTGTGTGTAGTCAACAAAACCCACAGTTTTCTTCAGTTACTCTTCCATGCAGCTCTGGGTAGAAATTTTAAAATGAGTGGGTGCGTGGTGGATCTAGGGGAAATAAAGTGCCGCTTGCTGAATTCATGTCTCAGGGAACTTTGGAGAGCGAGGTGAAAGCTAAAAACACTCAATGAAAGGAAAATCAGAACTGTTTCCTAGAGCATTAGACAATGAAGTGTTAAATACACAGTTCATCTCTCCATCCGATGCAGATCAGTGACTACACTGACTTAGGGGAACTGCAGTATCTTTCAAGTATAGTTTATTGTGATGTGCAACTTCCTAAATAAGATGTTTGTGGATGTTGTATAGATGAAACTTGTTTGGTTTTTTAATTTATTTTTCATGACAGGTTTTTTCTTGTTGTAAAGACAGTTTTTTGATTTAAACAACCTTTCTATACATTTAAAATCCTTACACAAACTTTTCCACGAAGACGATGTCAGCAAGCACAATATAGAGAGTCACCCCTTCTCTCTGGAACAGCATGAACAGGTCTCATGGATATTCCCAGTGTCCTTGCATCTTTTTCATAAACCCTGCATTCAACAACAACAAACATAAATTGCAACACACCTCCCAAATTGAAATGGGATGGAGAAAGGACAGGAAAGAAGAGAGAAAAAATCAAAAGGTTAGAAAAAACTAGTAAAATAGCAATCACGTTTTTTTGAGTTTCAAAACAGACCAAGGCAGGTACTTCATGGGAGTCTCAGGTACTGAACAACTAATTATCTCAAAGCATACATATGGCAGTGTGGTATGCAATACTCAGGTTTCTGATTATCCCAAAATAGCATTGTAAATTAAAAAAAAAATTAAACTGAATGGTTTGCTTAATAAGAAGGCTGGTATACAGATGAATTCTTTAATGAACTACATTATTTTTCTGTTCAAGTTCCATCTCACATCTTTAAAGTAAGTCTCACAGTGAGACTGATTTGGATTGTGTACACATGTGTCCAATGAGTAAAAGCAATCAAAAATCTTGTATGAGCTAAGATATGGGAGAACAGACTTTCCATGCTTATTATCTCTAACAATCTTTGCTGTTCATTAATGGCCCTGCTCATTTTCAATATGTGACCAAATGCACAAAATCTGAAGTCTTTTTTGGCCTTTCTTTTTGGTTCAAAAAATCTTAGGAATTCTTCTAAATTCAACTTTTGTGAAACATTCACAGTTGTGTTACTATGCTACAGTAGTAGCAGCCAGCCAAAACTGAATTTCTGTTTTCTAAAACATATGAATCCATACTTTTTTAAAAAAAAAAATATAATGGTTATCTCCTCCGAGCCTTTTGGTGTTTTTTCTTGGTCTTTTGCCTAGACCTGAGAAAATAAGTGAATCAAGTGCGGAAAAAAATGCAGAAATTGGCTTTGCAGCAAGCTAATATGTAAAGCTCACCTCCCTCAACGAAGTGAAATCCTTGATATAAACATAACTCTCAAGATAGATGAAGTAAAAATAAGATTACAAATCAAGATGTTTAGAATAAGAAATGGCTATCCTGCTCTTAAAATAAGGAAGGCTATTTCCAGGGGGAAAGAAAAAAAAGGGGGGGGGGGGGGGGGGAAGGCAAGATTGTTCATTTTTTGCTTTTTTGAAATATTATTTCCATATTTTTATCTTGATACAAAAGATTCATCAGATTCTGTACAGATCTGGCTATGCCCAAGCTATGTTTTTTCCATTAAATAGATTGTTCAAAGAAAATTGTTTCCCCCTCTGCTTGTGGCTAATCCTGCTTCCTTGGAGAAGTGACATGGGTTTCGCTTTTGGTTTTAATGAGCTTTGGGTCAGGGTTTCAGACTACAGATTCATTACAGCAGGGAATAACCCATGCCTTCTCTTTTCACCTATCATGGCCCATGATAATAATTTTATATTAAATAAAAAAATGTCTTATTGGAATCAATCACCCATAGCTCACTCTTTAGACAAAAATACTTCACTGTAAATCCAAAAATTTCAGATTTTCCCTTCAGCAGCATTGCTTGTTTAGGTCTGACCAGCACGGTATCAGCACTAATGTAGATAGAGCCATCAGGCGAGCAATGGTTTTCTTCAACTAAAACTGTCTATGTGGAGAAAATATAAAGAAGACTTCTGCTGATTTCAGTCTTGCACGAGTTGATCTCCTTCGGTGTAAAAAATATTTAAACCAGTAAAATAAAGTTAGTCTAGGTAAGATGGGCCTCTTAACATATCCCATGAGCAAATGAACATGCTCGTGAACTTCAAATCTTCCCACATCAAGTCCCCAGCAGTAATTTGCAGAAGTTATTCCACTGACTGAGTAAAGCAGCCCAGAGTTAAATGCTGTTTGCTGGATCACCCTAAACATTATCATGCAAAACATTGTTTGTTTAGGAATATCTCGCTCTGCATTCTGCTTCCATCTGTATGTGTTCACAGCTGGTATTAGTGCCTGCCAGTCATTTTGCCAAGCTGTTTTGACTACACGGGTTAAATGGTGACAGATAGTAAATCCCCTTGTGCACAAGGTAGGCTATTCAATAGCCTGTGGATAAAGCTGACCCAGCTTATGTCCCTATTTCAGACCTTAGCAGTATGCTCAGCCAAAAAAGAAAGACTTTGGGAAGTGCAGATGAAGCCAGCAAAATTATGAAAAGAAGTTTTTGTTTCCACCCCTGTATTCTTACTGAAAAAAACAAAACTGAGATGTTTCTGATGGGAGTTGTAGGCATAAAATAAAAGATTGATTTCCCTGAAGGTCCGCTGAGAGTTGTGCTGAGCAACAGGCTCACAGATGAGAGGCGAGGAATCTTTATCATGTAGCCTTAGAGCTTACGCTGCCAGGAGCTCGCTGGCTCCGAGGACGAAGAAAGCGCATGTCATGAATACGTACTGGCCTGCTGAAGCAGGATCTTGCACAACTTTTCAGTAGCATTTTCATCTAAAAGAAAAAGTCACTTAATGTGACTGCTTACTACTTACTGTTTTGTAAAGGACAGGCTGTTCCTAAAATAAAACTTTTTCCTCTATGGAATACAGTTTTACAGTGAAATTAATGGCTTCTTAGTAAGTGATGCTCAAACAACTTCAACTTTTGAGGCCTGAACAAAATTTGCAAGACCAGAAATCCTTTATAATTTTATTCTCTTTTTCTTTATGCTATAATCTCAGATGCTAGGTATGGGCATGTAAAGACTTAATTTTATCCACACCGATTCTCAGAACAGTGTGACTCACAGTATGCACTGCCTGAGAAGTAGGCTACGGAATAAGAGAAGGCTACTCCTGCCATGATAAAATGAGATGAAGACATACCCATATAATTTCTCTTCTGCACTGTTTTAGTTTCAGAGCCAAGTGACAAAGCTCCAGCTTCACTGACTTTCCCCACAACCCCTTAGAGACTCATAGAAATGAAAGCAGAGCAGCCAGTTCCTGTCGTTGAGATAGATGAGCTAGGGCACCAAAGACAAGTTAACTGGCTTTTTACGCGCTACCAGAATGCTTTACAGCAGTGTCCTGAAATGCTATATAGCAGTAAATGTGCAGCCACATTCAAGCATCTTACTACCAATTATCGTAGCCATTAGGAAAAAACATCATAAAACCCACTTTCCAAAATAAAAGAAACTTCTTTGATTCGGTAGTTGGTTCCAGTTTCCATCCCTTCTCCCATCTTCCTCCAAAATTTTCAATCTCACTGGTGAATTTCAGTCACATCTGACAGGGAGGGGTAGTTCTCAGGGAAACTAGGGTGCTGCAAGATTCTGACAAATGGAGGAAGGGATTCAGGTGATTGCCTTCAACAGAATGTTGATGTCTGTATCGTCTTCAGCTGTCTTACCTAGCTAGAACCCTTAAGAGATGGTGTCAGAGGAAATCTCTGCTTGCTGTAGAAATGGGTTTCTTCCCCAGTGAGGAGGTATCTTATTGGCAGAACTGAGTAGTTTTTTTAAATGGCTTTGTTTTCCTGTATGTCATGAACCAGATTATGATAATTGCTATCATTGATTCTTGCTGCTGCTTGCTAAAGATTGTGTCCCAAACTCGCTCTTGCTCCTTCAAAAGCTGAAAGCTATTATTATAGCCCGCTGTTCTTCTCTTGGGCCTCTCTGTATGCAATTAACAATTAATTAGGCTCTCATGTAAGGACAGATGGAAATGTAAACACAATGCTCCAATTAATGCAAGGGAGGGCTTCCACAAAGAGTGCCAGAGAATTCACTCATTTGATCGCTTTGGCTGTATTCAGGGAACAGTCTGCTACTTCCAGTTCAAAAGGCCTTTGTTTTATTACTAGACCAGTCTGAAAATTGTCTATCATTTTCTGATGCTGCAAAGCCACACAAGTAGGAGTGGTCAGGTTTTTAAAATCTGAGAAACAGTAAAGAAAAATAAGTAGGTTGTATATGGATATTTCCATAATAAATATCTAAAGGACAGTAAGTAAAAGGTATAGAGTAAAAAGTTTAATCAATAGTTCATTGCATTTAACTGGAAAGTAAGCAGAAACAGGAAACACAAGAAAATATTCTACTCACAAAAGAAAGGTTTCTTCTTACACATACTGCCAGCTCTTATTATGTTAGAAAAAAAAAAACCACAACCAAAAAAACAAACAAAACAAAAAACAAGTATGTGAAAATCTCAAAATTTTTACCCAAAAAGAGTTGCATCAAATATATCTGAATGAACCAAAGGTCCCCACCTTTTTCCTTCCAATCATTCAGCTCTCTTCCCCTACTATCCAAAAAACTCTTCCTTTTCCTTGGTCATGCCAGTTCATTATTCTCTCACTTAAAGGAATGCTGCATGTATTCAGAAGTAGTGGGTAGCTGCCAATGTGGTCAGTGCTGGAGGTGGCCCTTGCACAGGCACACCAGGATGCTTGGTTGGTCCCTCAGCTGTTCTCCAGGGAAACAGCCACCCCTGTCCTCACTACTCTGAAGCCAGCGATGGGGGACCTGTCTGCTGGGGTCAACACAATGGCTTTGGTTTGCTATTCATTTAGTCTGCAGTGATGAATCACAGCGCTGCCTGAAAGGGATCTCCAGACAGCACCAGCTACAGCATTTCCATACACTGTTATTACTTTCCATATTTCTTGGTGTTACTTTTAGTGTTGTTGTACCTGTCTTCCACCTCCCAATTCCCTTCCAAGTAAACACCTTGTCCTTAATTACTTTTCTCATTTTGGTCACCATTCTATCTCCATGCCCAAATGTGGTATTTCTGATACCATTACCTAGTTCACCTTGGTCTTACATGGTATTAGTGATGTGATTAGGCACTGCTGCCCTGCAAGCCTCTGCTCCCTGGAAAGTCTCCTCAGCTACCTCTCTGAAGTCTGGCCATCAGTTCCCTGATCATGCTTCCCCCCAACAATCTGCAAAATCTAGCCACCTCATAGCGCTCTTGATAACTTCTGTCATTTTCTTACTGTTATCATCACAGCCAGCAATTTTTCATATCTAGTAGCATCTCATGCTCTATTCAGTTATGTAGACCTCAAGCCAGGTCCTATTAATTTGCTCGCAGCCTTAACAGCATACATAGCCCTAAAGACAGATATTCATCAATGCCTATCAGTAGAGGTACAAATCCTATCACAACATCAATGAAGAGAAGCTCAAAACATCAGTTCACTGCTGAAACCTGTGGTCTGATCATCTCTTCATCTGACAGCATTTTGAAGTGGCATTGGGAACTAGAAGAAGACACGGGTGAATCTGATCAGCACCAAAGTATTAACCTTGTATTACTCCACAAAATGCAGAATCAGAAAGCCTTCTGAAGTTTTTCCAGAGCATTTATACTTCCACAGACATGGGGGTTTTTTTCTAGAGGCAAAGGAGACACACCTAGCCATTTGTGACGGGAAAGGCTACATGAATCACCTCCCAGGTTACAGTGCAGGGATCATGAATTCTATTTTATAGAAGTTCTGTACTGGATGAATATATGGATGCCCATGGATGGGTCTATAACATGCAAACTGCCTAGAAAAGACTTCTCATGGCTTATTCCAGATGGCATTAGGTAGCCCAGAGCTCTAGCACAAAGTAGATGAAAACATTCTCTCTCACATTTATATCACCTCAAATGATTTCATAGCCCAAAACACTTCCATTTTCCTCCTTAATCCTACATCTTGTCCAAATTCACTGCTAATAGCCCTGAAGAACTTAACTTCACCACAACAAACATTCAAGATGGTTAGAAAGTGCAAGACCCCTTCTTGTGCAGGCAAGAGTTGAAAAACTCAGTGGGAAAGCTGAGACTTGCTGGTCGTAATTGTTGTTGTTAGGCATCCTGCCAGTTCCCTAACAGTAGGCTATATTACATGCCCTATATACAACAATGAGAAGGAGGAATGGAAGCAGCTTAAATGTATCCTGTGTCAATTCCCTAACTTGTATGAATCGACATAATGTCACGGACACATGAGGATCGAGCCTTCAACCTTGCTCAGGGAAGATTATTTTCTATCATCTTCAAGTATTCCCAAGCAGCGCGGCTCATGGGGAGAAGGTTGTCTGACTTGCATTAAGAAAGTGATTGAGGAAAATATTTAACATCTGTTTTGAGAGAGAAGGCAAGATTCAATACTATGATGAGATTTGTGCTCAGCTCAAAAGTTTTCTTTTGTGAGCATGATGAAATTAATTGTTGAGAGTCTTTGATCCTGTGAGTGTTAAAGTTAGGAAGTCTTTGCTTTGTCATGGTTTTAGCATGAAGGCCTGGGACATGACCAGGTCGCAGAAAAAACGAAGATGTAGTTAACACAAAGCCTTTGACATCTGTCATCTTCACAGAGGATAAGCCATGGCAGAAAGATCATAAGATGTGCTGAGATATCTGAGATCAGTGAGTTAATTATCTTAACTAATCTTAGGGCTTTTTCTTAGACAGAATAATGTAATTTGTGCCCCTCTAAAGGCAAGGAACGCATCGGAAAAGCTGGTACCTGCTGTCCAACATAAGAGAAATAGAACAAGAGTGATAAAGAAAGAAGTTATGGAAAATTACTTTGCATGTAGTCCAGATCCTATAAGACCGCTATCATATCAAGAAAAAAATAAAAGATCTCTCCAGTTATGTATTTCATCTCTCACAGTAGCCCAGCTCTATTAACCCATGGATTTGCTGGTTTATTATACCCTGGATATGCCAAAAAAAGTGAATTTAAGGTGTAAGTGGCCTGATAAGTGTTAAATGATACAGCTTCTTCCTCTGCTTGACAAAACGAAGAAGCAGGTTCTTTTAGTCGAACAGTCAGTACTTCTACTCTCTTATATTTGTCTAGTTTACTAAAATCCCTCTTGTCACCAGAGCAGAAGTTATGTTGCTACTGCAGAGAAATCAACAAATCAATTTAAACATGGTACAGATTTTAGACCAGTCTGAAGTGGGAATAGGCCAGCCAGAACCAACAGAGCTTTTAAGAGATCTGCAACCAATGGGTTGGACTGTAAAGGAAGACTTTAAGAAGCTGTGTAATAAAGTATTATGATTTTGAAAGCATGCCTGCAGATGAGTTACAGGGAGGGGAGATGTTAACTTTGTTGCCCGGCTCCTATCAGGTGCTTCAGTAAGACCCCCTTTCCCCTCTGAGAGGCAATCCTGCCCGGGCTGTGCCTCTGGGGTGTGTACCATGTGGTGAGGTAGAACATACCCATTTTTCAGACTGACAGTTTCTCACCTTCTACAAGCAGTAAATTAATCATGAGGATTTAATTGGACTTGGCCATATGACTATGACTATAGTTCCAGCCCTGGCAATAAAGAAATGACAGAACAATTCATTAGATGCACTGCTGATATTTAGTCACAATGTTGAGCTCAGTGTCTTCCTTTTCTTATTATCCCAACAGCTGTTTGTGTCAGCAGTATCCAAGGATACCTATATTTGCATGGAATTATGAGCTTCATTACTTTTCTTCATTCACCATCACACAGTGGGAAACTTATATTAAGTATAATCTACGCTAAATCCTGTCACTCAGATACAGAACAGTTGCATGCACATTAATTATATGATTATGCATGTGTATATATGAATACGCTCAGCCACAACATGCAGTCTCCTATAGTGTAGCACAGAGAGAAGGCTTTGGCACAGCTAGTGTTTATGTGGCTTATATGAGTTTCAGTGTATTTAGTGAATTTAGAAAAAGCGTCTTCTGAGCAGGAAGGCTAAGAGTGAAGCAAGTCAGTTTCAATGAGTGTCAGCAGAGCACATCACCTGTTTACATTAAGCAATTAGCACACCCAAGACCCAAATGTAATTTAAACCTGTGGAAAGGGCACCACATTTCATTGCATAGGAGCAAAGGAGAGAATTATGATAGATTGACCAACATTAAATTATTTCTCTCTTTTACTGCCTCATTTCTCCTAGTTCAGATTGAGATCCAGGCTGGAAAGTAAGATTGCACCTATTCACTGCCCCCTTGAGCATGAATGTCCATCTCGGCTGCACTGCAAATCAGTTTGATGAAAAAAGCAAGTGAATTGAGGAATAAAATTACTGTAGGTTAAGAAGAGCAAAAATTACTATTGCAGACTTTTTAGTTCATAGCATATCTTCTCCCAACCGTGTGCTAGACTGCTGCCAGGCTCACTGGATTTCTGCTTTTCAGATGTGCATCCAAGGATGTTCTTCTGTAGACCCCTCTGTGTTTGCTCTGTATATCACAGCAAACCCAGGTACTTGTGAACAGCTCTCCCAAAGGTGGTACCAGCCACCTAGTCTCCAACACAAGTTACTCCTGACTTCATATTGCTTTCCCTTTCTCCCTGATAAGTCCTCTGTCTCCTAGCAACTCTGCAATACTGACCTTCTGGAAACTCTTCACTGCTGTCTTAGTCTGATTTTTGCAAGCTGTCCAGTGCGGCCTGTGCCATAGTTAATGAACACCTCATTTAAGCATGAGTCAAGACACCTGCAGTCCCTAAGGTCTAGTGCCTTGTCTAGCCCATGGGTCATTCCTTTCTGTCCTCACTGCCTAACTGCTGAAAGGCACTGTCCTGTGAGTTCTGCAAACCAAAACAGAGTGCTAACACTTGAGTCTTCTCTGACCCTCCTGCACTGGTAGAACTTAAACACCAGCTGGTGCACATCACCAGTGTCATCTTCTCAGCTGTTTTTCTTCAGTGTCCACCAAATGTGTAGCTAGCAGCTCCATACTTTTCTGAGCCTCATAGCCCCCTGGAGACACCCCTCAAGGACAGCATCTGCTACACAGCCTCACTGTTCAGGAGAGCAAGTCCAGGAGGAGTTTCACTCACAAAAAAGTCTGTGGAGAGACAAGGACTAAGGTGAATCATAAATATACCTTTTCCACTAAAATTTCTAGCTTTTTGAAAACATCCGGGCTTTGCTTCTTTTCTTAATCTGTTATCTTCATTCACATTTTTTTATTCAGGCTTGTTCCTCAAGGGTTCTTTAGAGTCAAGTGTAGTACAAAGTGACATTTTGGGTGGTATTCACCAGAGCATTGGACTCAGATACAGAAAATCCGAGGACTCTTCATCAATGTGACTTAGACTATTGTAGGTTCTTTCATTTACCTTTCTAAGACCAGGGTGCTGATATTAGTTTAAAGCATTTGAAAACTGAAGAGAAAATTTTGCAAGAGCTTAGTGGCATCACTCACTGGATTAGCTCGTATTTTGAAGCAGACAATTCTGTAGCAAATTTTTTCTTGAAACATTTCTTAGCCAATTCGATGGGAAAGGAAAAACAAACAAACAAACAAACAAAAAACCACAAAAACAAACAACAACAACAAAAAATGAAAACATTACTACTTTAACTGCAAGCCATTAAACTGTAGTGAGCCAGATGCCCAGATATTAGATAATTTGACTACAAGACTGTTTAATAGAAGAGAAATGTCTGATTTTTCCAGGCTTGTCAAAGCTGGAATAACCCAGATATTGTGAGATCACAAAAGACACGTACATTAAATGCTTAAATTGAAAATTAAGATAAATACTGTTAAACCCCCACCACTAAATTACATGTAAATCTCAGGTGAGAAGGTAATTAGGCAGCTGTATAGAAACTGCAAAGTTAATATGCTCTTTCTGGTTTACTTCAACTGCAGAATAACTTCAACATCCTCCATCTCTTTCTGGATCACTTTCTGTCAGACCTTTTTTTCCGAGACTGAAAATGCCATAGGATTATTTCCCAATAGTTGTTCGATCCCACTTGGGACTATGGAGCATTTATATTGGATTGTCTTGTTTATGCTTTTATACAGGATGTGTTTGTATCAGAAACACAAAGTTAATCACAAGACATCTGAGAAACAACAAACTGCTGAACTTTCATAATCTGCCTTTAATTGCACATATGGTTTGTTGATAATGATTCCTTATTTCCTTCTGGCTGAAAGAAATGGGATGGAAAAATATTTTCTGGCAGAAAAATATGCCTAAAAATTAGGACAGAAAGTAAAGTGAACACACACAGATGTAGATCATCAAAATAAAGTTGAACTGCTCTAATGACTGTTTATTTTAAACTAGAATTAATAGCCATCAGAAAGTAATTTGCAGATTCTAGTCAAACAGTGAAATATCTACTAGTCCTTTGAAATGTTTTATGGGTGTGCTGGTATTCATTTCATGTGAATATTTTTGGTAAAAACTTGTACTATTTTACAACCATTCCTAAGGGCTTCATTTTTAATTCTTGCTGATGGTGTGCTTTTTTCCTTCTTTCTCTATTTCCATGAATTTACAAGCTACTCTCCTTCCAGCTACAAAAGAAATGTGAAATGTCATTTGAAGAGTTCACATAATACTACTGAAAAAAACCCCACATTTTTTTTAAACTTGAAACAAATAAAAACAGAAAACTATGCATATACCATTTTTACCTACATATGGAGTCTGCTTCTCCACTCTGCTCATCAGTTCCATTTTAAAGGAGTTTGGAAAAGGACATTTTTTACCTTTCAAGTATCCATTCATTATAGGAACAATGTGAATTTAGATATCAAGAAAACAGTGCCCACATAACCTCAATGTGATTTAACTATTTTCTGAGTTTTACAGACCACATGAGAAGTGGTTGGGAAAAGCCCGCAGCACTTTTAGGGACATTGTAGGTCTTAAGATACAGGGTTTGGATATTTTTGCAAGAGTACTCCTAAGTGGTTCTGGCCAAGATCAGATTCTCCTGCAGGTGTGATAACAGTGGCATCACTGTCCATTTTATAAACAGAAAATTGAGAAAGAGCGTAAAAAATCCTGGTGGTGTTAGAAGGCAGTTGTAGCCCACCTATTGGCTTCACATGCAATTAGTATTTTGTTCAAAGACGTTGCCTGCCTGTGAGACAACCAGAAAAGAAACCATGCTAAATGGTATCCTGTCTTTCAGGAGTCAGAAGAATATTTTGGAAATTTTCAACATGCTAAAAGATTGCATTGCTTCAAACTTTCATTCTTCTTTGAGCTATCACTGTGAAGAAGGGACCATGAAGACTCACCGTCTTGCACTATAACGATCTTGCCTAATGTTTTAGGAGGTTTAGAGAAAAATCCCACATTCTTTTTCCTTTTTGTTTTTGTTGATTTTACTTCACGGCCTGAAACGCAGTTTTTCAATGTTAAAGATCAGTCATAATCGCCTGGATATTCAACATGCTATGGTCAGCAGGATGCATACATGTTTGTGAACAACACTATGTTTTCAGAAACATTTGAATTATTAGCATCTGCTAAATATACCAATTTCACTAATTAATCATTTTTTATGCCTTCTCTTAATCTGTTTTTAAGAAGCTGAATCGGCTATCTAAGTGGGTTATCAGTTTAGGCTGTCAGACTTTCTTATATCTGAATAAGTTTGCTTAGCTTAGCTCTTGTAGCTGTGCATCAAGCTAAGCAGACAGTACAGATACTTACAGAAAAAATTACTTACAGACTAATAATTAAACAATCTTTCACTGAAAAGGCCATGAACACCAGGCTAAGGCCAAGGTCTCTGCTGGTGTGTAAATATGCCATCAGTCAAAAAAGTATTGATCTTTAAAGTAGCAGAGAAGCACCTCCCTAAATTCTGCTTTTAATTTAAGCTCTAAAATCTTTGATACAGGGCACGTTCAGTTGTTATAAGACATCACCTGGGGAAGAAAGGAAAAAATAAAGTCTGTAGCAAAGCAATACATTTTAAGATCTCTGCTTTGCCAGGGACTCATGATATCAGTGCAATCATAGCGGTGGTCTATGGCAAACAATGCCTGACTGTATCTGAGGACGAAGAAGTTAAAATTATTCACTTAGTCCCCTGGGTAACCTTCACTGAAGCAGCCGTAATGCCTGGTTTAAGCGTTCCTGCCATCAAAAGCCCCAAAACCTAAATGGACAGTAAATTACTACTTCCATCACTGCTGAGTGCAGTCATATATTTTACAGATGAGCAAAGTTGCAATTACCATCTCTTAGAAAAGGTGATTAACAACCAAAATATACTATCAGTTCACAGTCAACTGACAGGGGTACAACTGTATGAATTTGATTTCTGCATTTTAATTAGAGAAACAGGAAAATTCACTTTTCTAAAATCGCTCTAAATTTCATTCTTTTAGTAGCCAGCAAGAGTAACTGTTACTTAAAAAGCTGAAAGAAGTAGAAAATGACCATTTGGTTTTTTTAATGAGAGCTGAGTTTTGTCCTGTATCCTTCCAAACCAAGTAGAGTTAAAGCTAAGATATACATGTATTATGAAATTTATTTAACTAGATCAAGAAGCAGTGAACATACAGATTTTTTTCCTATTTTTAGGAAAGAAGAGGAAAGCGTAAGGTTGTAGAGAGGCAGACTGAGGCAGGAAAATACAAGCAAGCTAGTCTCCAAGAAGATCTAGAGAAAGAATGAAAAGAATAGGAATGGGGATTTAGTTAGTACAGTGGTGAGAGGGGTTTTCCAAAAATCAGACCACATTGTCAGTGACAGAGGTTGAGGAAATGGGGAGGAATACAGTTGATATTGGTCTTATCTTCTCTTTTCTTAATAGAATAACATTACATTAGGCCTTTTCTGTGTTTATTGATGGCTGCTGTGTAGTGTGGCTGCCCAACAAAAGCTGAAAACATTAGGCTAAAAGGTAAAGGTCACCTGGTGCTGGGAATGACAGCAGTAAGGTGGGAGGCGGGTTCACTGACAAGAGGCAGCTCTTCCTTATAGAGCACCACAGTTGTTTCTCCTGATCATCCTTATGATCACAATTTGAATGGCAGAATGACAGATTACCCACACAACCTTGAGGCATTGCATAAGCATTGATGTTAAATAAAAGTGAAGCATCAAACAAAAAAATAGGGAACCTAGAGTTTCAGAGAATAGAATAGAATAAATTAGAATAAATTTGAGTAGAATAGAAATAGAATAGAATAGAAATAGAATAGAATGGAAATAGAATAGAAATAGAATAGAATAGAAATAGAATAGAATAGAAATAGAATAGAATAGGAATAGAATAGAATAGAATTAGAATAGAATAGAATAGAATAGAATAGAATAGAATAGAATAGAATAGAATAGAATAGAATAGAATAGAATAGAATAGAATAGAATAGAATAGAATAGAATAGAATAGAATAGAATAGAATAGAATAGAATAGAATAGAATAGAATAGAATAGAATAGAATAGAATAGAATAGAATAGAATAGAATAGAATAGAATAGAATAGAATAGAATAGAATAGAATAGAATAGAATAGAATAGAATAGAATAGAATAGAATAGATTTTCAGTTGGGAGGGACCTGCACTGATCATCTCATCCAACTGCCTGACCAGTTCAGGGCTCACCAAGTTAAAGCATGTTATTAAGAGCATTGTCCAAATGCCTCTTAAACACTGGCAGGCTTGGGGCATTGACTACCTCTCTAGGAAGCCTATTTCAGTGTTAGATTGCCCTCTTAAGTAAAGAAATGCTTCTTGACGTCCCATCTAAACCTCCTATGATACAGCTTTGAACCACTCCCACACAACCTATACCTGGATCCCATGGAGAAGAGCTCAGCGCCTCCCTCTGCCCTTCCCCTCCTGAGGGAGCTGCCGGGAGCACTGAGGTGGCCCCTCAGCCTCCTTTGCTCCACACCAGGCAAGCCCAGAGCCCTCAGCCACTCCTCACAGGACATTCCTGCCGGCCCTTTCACCAGCTCCGTTGCCCTTCTCTGGACCCATTCGAGCCCCTGCCTGTCCTTCTTAAGTGGTGGGGCCCAGACCTGCCCCCAGCCCTCGAGGCGAGGCCGCCCCAACGCTGAACGCAGCGGGATGGTCACCCCTTGTGCCGGGCGGGCTGTGCCGTGTGTGATGCCCCCGGGATGCGGGTTGCCCTCCCGGCTGCCAGGGCACACAGCTGCCTCCTGCGGAGCCTGCAGCCAGCCGGCGCCCCCGGAGCCCTCTGCAGGGCTGCTCTCCAGCCGCCTCTCTCCCCATCTGTGTTACTCCAGCCCAGGGGCAGCATCTGGCATCTAGTCTTGTTAAATTTCATGCCACTGATGATTGACCGATGCTCCAGTCTGTCTAGATCCCTTTGCAAGGCCTCTCTTCCCTCAAGAAGATCAACAGCACCTCCTTGTTTGGTATCGTCAACACACTTGCTAATGGTATGTTCAACTTCTGCATCCAGATTATTGATAAAAATATTGAACAGAACAGCTCTAGAATTGAGACCCAAGAATACCACTGGTGAGCGATCACCAGCCACATGTAGCCCCATTCACTACAACTCTTTCAGCTCGGCCCTCTGGCCAGTTCTTCATCTAGAATACTGTCAACCTGCTCATCCCACAGCTGAACAGCTTGTCCCAAAGGATGCTGTGAGGGACAGTATCAAAGGCCTCACTAAATTTCAGAACAACAACCACTGCCTTCTCTTCATCCAGGAAGCAGGTGACCTTCAAGAAAGATATGCAGTTAAACAGTACTTTCCCTTTGTGAACCCATGTTGATGGTGCCTGATAACTGCACTGTTCTTTAAATGCCTTTCAATAGTACTCAGTATAATCACCTCCGTATTTTTTCTGGGAACTGAGTTTAGACTAACGGGTCTGTAGTTCCCTCAGTCTTCCCTCATGCCCTTTTTGTATATTGGAATAACATCAGCTACCTTCCAGCCAGCAGGACCGCCCCAGACTCCCATAACCTTTGGCAGATTATCCAGAGGGGTCCTGCTGTAATGTCTGCTAGCTCTTTCAGTACTCTGGGATGAAAGTATTAGCCTTTTTTAAATTGATCCTTGTTCGGTGAGCAGATCAGACATTTGTATCAGCTGAATGAATCAACCAATTATTATCAGCTGAATGTATCAACCCAATGTGCAGCTCTTTGTCCCTGAGTTAGTCAAAAGAGTGTAAAGGTCTTCCTATGAACATACTATACAGACTGATAATGAAATTGATGTTTCATGTGAGTCATTTGTATATCACAATTGCTACACATTTCTAAGCATAATTTGTACATGTACTGTGATTTAAGTGCATTCTTGTATCACCCTGTTAAATTAATATGCTATGTAGTTTCAAATAAATTCAAGCAAGTAGTGCATTAAACTTTTTATGCGTGGGATATCTGAAAGAAACTGGAGATGATTGAACTGCAACACACTTTATGCCCTGTCCGATACTTTCTTTCCTAAGTACCATCTCTGGGACATTTAGATAGTATTTCTGATCTTCTGCTCTGTGTAATCACCCAAACATCATACTCTACCCTTTAGCTCTGCAGCTAACAACATGGAAAATCATTAATTTTCAAAGTGCTTTAGTTCTTACCTCATCAGGACTAGGACTTTAAACTATTTTTTTTCATTGCAACAGGAAATATTCTTCTCCTTGCATAAAATTGTTTGCAGGCCTAGAAGTTTCTGGTTTTCCTTGGTATTAGATCCAAGTTCTAATTTTTAAAAGCTGGGGTTTTTTTAGTTATTCATTATCTACATTGTCCTTTTCTCATCATCATTGGGTTGATTTTCCTGGGTATTTATCAAACAAACAGTATGAGTGCGGAAGTAGAAGACAGCAATACACACCTGTTACCAGGCACCTTCTAGGTATGTTTGAGAGCCAGTCTTACTTTTATCCCATTTAACTGGATCGTTTTCCACTGATCTTCTGGATGTGTTGCAAGACCAAAGGCTAGCCTCATAGAATGTACTGAGTATGCAGAGACTATGGAATTCCACTAGTGGTATAGAAATATATTCTGAATATATTCATGTATGAGCTCTGTAAGTTCCCAAAGCAGTCCAATGGACTTAAAACCATGCATTTGTCCCGCTTCTGGTTTCCATGTTCTCACAGAGTACAAATACTCATTCTTATAATTTAGAGAGGAACACCAGCCCACCACTCCCAATTTCATTTATTTTTCTGTCTTTATTGCCAAAGAGGCTCAGATTGTCTAGAAGTATTATAAGATGGTTTAATATCATACTGAAATCCAATGACTTTTATAATTTTGGTCTGACATTCAAGGAATATCACAATATTAAAGTTTTAAAATCTGTTAATTCGAATGGGTTAATAGGAATATTACCATTTCTGAGTCTCATTTTAAAAAATTAAGAAATAAATTTCATGAGTAGAAATCTGAAGTAGTGTCTAATTTTGAGCTTACTGCAATCTTGGAAAAGAAAAGGAGTCACTAGGAATAAGTAAGCTCAATACTGTTTAATTCTATTTGTATACATCTGCAAGGATGTCAAAATACTTTAAAATAATGAAAGGTTACTTCTACAGAGGAATGGACAAATCAAACAGGCATTGCTATTGGCAGAAGGCATTCTGGTCATCCAGCTCCTTTGTTTTTTTCCCCATCTTGCCTTTCTGTCTTCATATTCTGCCATATGGAAGACTCAAGTATGTGATAGCAATTGGTTCTTTACCTACTGATATGGGTGGTACAACTCCCCCCTCTTCCTTGGTGAAACACTTGAGTCTTTACCTGTTTTCAGGGTCAAGCAGAATAAATAGTAACCAAAAAAAAAAAAAAAAAAAAAAAGGATTTATTTTATGTAAGAGTGAAACGCTTATTTGCACAGTCAACCTGGTTTGTTCTACACATCATGTCAGAAAGATTAAGACCCCTTCAGCCTCACTTCTCTGATAAAGGTCAGTATGCAATTTAGCTGAGAAGTTAGATAAGAAAGGGGCAGTGAAAACTGTAGGGTGCCAACTTTATTTCTGAACACTGGAATAGTAAGACAGATACCAGAATATGGTGCACTGACCCAGTCCCCCACATATCAAAAAGGATGTTGCAAAATGAATAATAATCCTGGAAAGTCCAGTGAAAACATATAGACCTGGACTGACCTTCCCAGAGGTGAAAAAAACTTAAGGAAAACAACTGTTTTTATTTTTCTTATAATGATATGGGGAGAGTGCAATTAGAACCTTCCCAACAGAGAAACACTCATAGCTGTACTGCAGTTCCATGGCAGTGGCAGGCAGACACGCACAGAGATGGCTGCTGGTTTGCTTCTTAGGCTAGTTTCTCAGAAAAACCTTAAAACTAGTTTCCAGAAAAGGATGAAGGACATAAAGATGCCAGATGGTTATACTGAATTACATATGCTATTTATGCTTCTGCTGTCAGCTGGAGTGGGTTTGGGGCAGGCCATCTGCACAACAACAGAAGTTGTTCATAGATCATCTGTAGCCAGTGTATGTGTCACTCCTATACTACTAAAGGAATGGCAGGACCAAGGGCTGACTGACTACCTTTTGATAAATGAAGGAAATAACAGTTGCATGAAATATGAAGAGACTGTCTAGGGTAATGTGAGTTCAAAAGAAATCTACAGCTTGTTTCCTGTAGCAGGTTCACAGTGTGTGGTAGACATTGGGATTAAGACTCTAAAACTGGCATCATAGCTTGCATTGAGAAAAAAGAAACATACGCCCATCTGAGTCAATTTCAGGTCCCAGTCTACAAGGAACAGGTCATTGGTATCCCTCCCTGTGGCATACTGGTACTTGATAAAAGTGAGGAACAATCTGAGGACAATTTCTATCAGCTGGACTGGGAAGCCATCCTGTGTATGGTTTGCTTGCTTATGCAGGTGCTGTTTCTCCTGCCTGCCTCTTCTGACAGTTTCTTCCTGTTTTCCTTTCCCTGATGTCAGTTCCAGGTGCCATTGGCTAAGGCTGAACTGAACAGCAAGGCTACTCACTTAGCTTTATCAAAACACCAGCGCTTTCCCTCCTGGTCAGCTAAATGCCATCTTGGTACATGATCATGTGCTGTGAGCAGAAATGCAAATTCTCTTCTCTTTGCTTTAAAAACATCATTTCACAACACAATTATGCTTTTCTTTCTCTTTTAGTCTCTACTATATGCATAGCACAAAAATTATTGTGGATACTGCTTTTTTTGTTTCCCTGGCTGCTAATTTATTTCTTTCTCAGACCAGGAGCAGATATCTGAAATGAAATGGTGAAAACATTTTTTACTGAAGCTGAGAGTTTTTCTGCATTAGGTGAGCTTAGGCTGTAGCAATCTCAAATACTAAATAATTGATTCTGGAGGTTACTAAAGGCAGAAGAAAGCAGCTACTCAAATGTAGCATCTTCAAAAGAAATTACATTGACAGAAATCATCTCTAATTCTGCTATCATTACCTCAAAATGATCACCATATTGCTGTTATAGTTTTCTCTAACCTAGTAAAAAAGAAGAAAAGAAAGATCATATTCAGCTGCTACAAAAAGATACATATAAAAGTTTGGGTTCCAAAATACATTCACTAAAAATATGTATGGGGTTCATTGATGCTACTTTAAAATTATGCCAGAGTTTTGAACTAGAAAACAGTATTTTTTTCCCTTATTTAATCTTTTATGAAAATATGAAATATTTATTCAGTGAAAACATTTTTATTTAAAAGTCTGGAAATTGTGTGAGAGTGGTATCAAGCTATTTGAAAATTCTCTTCCAGAATTAAAAGAAACATTACTATGCTGACAGTCATTACATAAATGTTCAGAATGTTTTTTTGTAGTTTTAAAACAAAAGTCTTAAGTCTAAACATCAAAACAGAGCCACTTCAGTTACCCAATGTCAGTAGGACCTTAATTTTGTTTCTTAAAAACTTCCATTTTCACTTCTTTAGTTACAAGTTTATCTTATTTTCTAAATCTACTCCTTAGATAATGGGGAACTGCATGTGTTAAAAGTATAGTTATTATTGTCACTAGTATAGTTCAGGAGTGGTATGTACTTATACAAGGAAGCTGAGTATGATGATATTAAATGAATATATTTTTCACTTGATTATTCTTCTGTGTTTGTCATATAAATTGGAAGGAGGAAAATAATTTTATCTGTTGAGGCATAAAACAAATTAGACATAATGGCACATAAAAAGCAAAGCATAATCACCCTCTTGAAAACGAATGCATTTTACTGGATATGTAGCCATTAAGGCAGTCACAACATTTTAAACTTACTCCAGTTCAACATGCCTGCAATCTATTCACTTTCTGATGGCAGCATTTTACAAAGCTGGCACTGATAATTAAATAAATTGTATGGTGGAAGTCCTAAACTCATCTCGCATGGCAATTTGCCAGATTTTTCTTCCTTTGTCTTCAGTATTTCACTGAACATTTTTTATCCACTATGTAATCTCTTGATCGCATTTCCTTTAGAGTCTGGGAGCAATTTTATTTTTTATTCTAAACACAGTATTAACAGATGAACTTAGGAAGAGTCCATGAGTGGAATAGGCTTTACACTGTAGCTTACTATGACCAGCGGGACCAGGTGGCAAAGCTGAGAGTGACCGATATAAGCTGCTACGGTTGAATGCCAAGGAAACCATTGCTTCACACTATAGCTCCAGAAATACCTATTCTGTTAGATGAGTCGACAGGAAAATATTGGACAGCCTTACCCTGACAATTTCTTAGAGCCTTCCAGTTCATTTAAGCATTTTAAGGGAAAAAGCTTTTTTTCTTTCCCCCTTGCAGCTCCCAGTACCAAACGGCACACTTTTACATCACCTCTAGATGTACCAGGATAGCTCTTAACCACCCCAAATTACTTCTCTTTCAGCTGATGACATGCTGGGAGCACATAAGAGATTTCTCTTATTGATCATTCTGCAATAGCAAAGATAAAGGTCTGCTTCTGGAAAGACCGTGGTCAGCTTTAGGTCCTGGAGCTCTCAGATTCATTTTCACTTCTTAAGCCCATGCCCAACTGATTTGCAAAATTAGTGATGTCAGTAAACGTGCCTCCAAGACAGGGAAACTGAGCACCACTGGAATTTTTCCACTTAAAGTCAGAAGAGTCAGATTGCACTGCAAGTGTACAGATATGAAGTGTTAGAATAAAATTCTTACATTTTAGAAATTCTGTAGAGAGTAACTGTGTTTCTGGTTTTGGTGTCTGAAAATCCCTGGGTTTTTAAGAGCTTTAAGTACTATACATTGACTTCAGTGGAATCTGTGTGTAACTCTGGGGACATCAGCCTCTACACACAACACTGCTACTGACTCAGTGGAGGATTCCTTCAAGACAAGGTCCACCTAAAGTTAGGAAGGAGGAGGGAGAAAAAACAGATAAAAAAGTGTCTAAGCTACGATGGGGTGTGTATATTATCATGAAAAAGTTACACATGCGCACACACACACACACAAGGAAAACTGTCACCCTAGAGCACAGACAACACATGATTTATGCACAGTAAAGGACAAGAAAATCAAATGTGAAGTAGAAATTCTTAGTCAAATACTCTAGTCTCAATACACTCAACACCAACAGAGAAAGGCTCCAAAATCCATCTGATATTATGGTTAACGAGTATTTGTCACGTTATTTAGTTTAAAGGTAATCACCTGCATATAAAAAGATGTGACAGAACCTTCTGCTGGTGGTGCAGATGGATCAGATTCTCTATATTGGATTCTGGTAATCTCCTTATCCAATGAGAGATACAGAGAAAATCCTTCAAGTCTGAATAAAAGGAAATTCAGAAATACAAAGGTAAAGTGCTTTCTATCTTTCTCAATCTCAGTTCAGGAAAACTTTATTCAATAAAGATTTTTTATTTTTCTCTGACAAAGGAGCTGGAACTTCCCTTTTATTATTCCTGATAAATTTACAGTGAAATGTCAAGGCAAAATCAGCCTTTTCCAGGAGGTAAAATCCACAGGTCATCTTGAGGAAAAGATTAGAGATGACAATGTAAAACTCACTGACAACTCTGACTCAAGCCTCGGTAATGATTAACTGTGAAATTTTTCATCTTCTGATGCCATTCAGCCACTAAGGTGTAAGATGAATGTTTTTGAATAGAAGGTTTCATTTCTTTCTGTTACTAGGATGAACATTAAAGGTATAGAAATGTCTAAAAGCACTTGTGATTGGTGCTGAGAGAACGCATATTTAAGACAAGTAACCTGTAGGCTACACATTGTCAACGGTTTTACAGGTTTCTTTCAGTTTGTTAGCCATTTTGAACAATCTACCATGAAAATTTTCATCCTGACCTTTCTTGCACACATGAAGAGAGACACGCTTACAAGAGGGCTGTAACAGCAGGGCTGCAACCAGGTATTGTTTAGCTGGGGTTATTTCCAGTTGCAGACGGCAGGTACCCACAGTGATATGTGTCTGAGCCTCAGTTCACAAAGCTCGAAGGTTGGCTCAGCCAGCAGGACCTTTGTGTGATGCTCTGCTGAGCACCCCAGGGCCCCAGGGATGGTCCAAAAAACTGGCTGGTCATCTCCTGCAGAATGTCCCTGGGGGACTGCATGGGTGCTGCTACTTAACCCCATTGAAACCAGTGAAAATTTGGTCAAAAAGATCAATGCAATCACAGTTTCAGATCTCCAAATTTAAGTGCTTGTCATAGAAAAATGGCTTACAAGCACAGCTATTGCTCAAAGAATGTTATTTGAAGATGTTCTGCGAGCAATTTCTCAGAAGGAATAAGATTGGTAAAGCTGACAGTGAAGCTGTCATTGCAAAACAGAATATTTCCTCTGATATATTTTCTCATTAAGACTTACTTGCCCACATTTGATAAATCAACACATAAATTTTATAATCATTTGGCCCTTAATTTTTATTTTTTTCTACTTCTTTATTTGGTACTTCTATCAGCCTAAAACCTGTTGTTCAAGGGTTGACTTTGTTTAATCAACCATTGCAGGCAGCTTCCAGAGTATCATTCCCTCTCCTGCTAAGGCAGCTCAGCTAGTAGCCCAGTCCCCACACTGCACTTGAATACCAATAGGGGACAATGCAATGTTGTACAGTGTGCTTTCTACTTAATTCTTTGTTTTATTTTCTACTCTCTCTTGCTTTTGTTTTTCAGTCTAACAAAGGAGACATTCAAGCAGTGGAGTCCTGTTCCTGAGTCCCAGCATTTCTCACCTGCACCCTTGAACCACGCACATTTTGGTTTCCTAGCCCAGCAAGTAACAGTGTGATTTCTGCTTTCTTTTCAGAAGTGATGTGTTTGAAGTGGTTATTCGACTGAAGGTATCTTAACTTTGAAATTGTCATATAGCTTGAAATATCAAGTTTCATTTATAGCTGCACGTGTTTTCTTTGCTGTCAGCTTAGCTCCTCCTGTGCTGCAATAGCATAAGTCACTTGCACTTCCTGAAAAAAATACTTCAATAAGTTAGAAGAGAAATGACCCCAGGCTCCCTGTATGGTCAGCAGAGAGACAGTCCACTGACAGACCACACTCCAATATCACTCCTAAAATCTGGCAGACCTTGACTAGAAAAACATTGTAAGACTGCTCTCCCAAATTAGGTGGTAAAAATTCAGGATAAGCAATGCTGGGCAGCAGTGAAACAAAATTTTAAATATTATGCTTGTAACCCAGGAAGAAAGGTTAAAAGAATCTACCAAACTGACAACTGGTAATGCTGACAGAGGAAAGCAAGTTGAGTTTTCAGAACAGACTGGTCTCTAGACAAAGGAATATAAATAAAGCATAATCTCTGCATCTTAAGTATAATAAACATTTGTAAAAAAAGTTCTTCCAAGTCAGGCCTAGGCAGTCTACGAAAGGCAACCCTGTAAAGTTTTGAGCTCTCTGTCATCAAAGCCTATCATTATTACTGACCTGAGCTCCAGCCAAATGTCTTGCATTTCAAAAACAAAGAACGGGGGTGACCATATGACCATGTTTCTGTTGACCTGCCAGAACACACTATTTAGGCTTCATGCTTTTTATACCAGCTCTAGAAGTATAAGAAACACTTGATACATTACAAACATCTCCAGGACAAAGTCACACTTTTAAAAGTATCCAAAGCCAGTATATGACAGTATTTATACATTGTGTAGTCTCCACACCAGTGTTTTTCATCCTGTTCCTGGAGTACTAAAGTCTGGGCGACCAAATCACAGTCTGACAATAGGAATGCATGCCAGTTTATCACCTGACACACATCAACAGAGCCCCACTGACTTCAGTATACTGATAAAATTTCCATTTGTAGACAAATATCAGAGAAATAACCAACACATTGTCTCTGAGCCAGAGACATCTGAAAGCTGTGTATAACATCACCCCAGTTCTCCCATAGGCCACACAGGGAAGAAAAGCACAGCTTTGCAGAAAACAGATGACACTGCCTGGTCAGAAGTGGCTGGTGCTCAGTGTTCGTTTAGTACCAGGAGCTAACCCACCATGAGAACAATCAGCCATTGGAATAATCTCCCCAGGGAAGTGCTAGATTCTGCAACATTGAACATTTTTAAGGTTTGGCTGGAAAGGGTGCTGAAGCATCTTGTCTAGACTGTGCTTTTGCCAAGAAAGGTTAGACCAAATGATCCTTGAGGTCCCTTTCCAACCTGTTATTCTATGATTCTAAGAACCTTCCTTAAGAGGAGGCTGTGAGCAGAGTAATGGTCCCAAAGAACCCACATGCAGAGGGGTTATACGTATCTCATGGACCTCAGGAGTGGGCTAGAGGAAAAGGTATGCATCGGCTTATTTCTAAGCAGAGCTCTGGCTTTAGATGCCACAGCAGGTCAGATCAGAAATCTCAGTTTCACTTTAAGAGAAATAAAATCGAATAAAAAGACAGCTTTACTACGGCCATCAGTGGAGTTCTATTTCATGCAGAATTTTGTCACATCTCTTGCCTCAAGGTGTGTGTATTCACAGCTACAGCTGCCTTTCCAGCATCCCTGCCTGTAATTTCCCTCTCCAGCTTTTGTAAATATAGGTAAACAAGGGACCTGCCGGGAGCCCCTCACATAGAAATGCCTGGAGCAAGAATTTCTAGAACATTTATACTGTCTGTAAAAGACAGCTCAAAGGCTCCCTCCCCCAAAACCAAACTCATTTTACAAGTATCTCATCCCTTCAGCAGCTAGATTAAAAGAAGGTGGGTGGGAAATATTACATCAGTTTTAGAAGTCCAAATGCAGTTTTTGCATTGTCTCCGTCCGGCAGCTACCCTAGCTGCATGCAGTCAGGCCCTGCACAGATTAACCTTCAGCCAAATTGCTTCTGTACTTCTGATATGACTGCTGTTAGAGAAGCACCAGCTATGACAATATTGTTGGATGGTGTTCACCTAACTCAGAAAACAGCCAGACTCCCATTCCACACACGTATAGCTAGATTAGATGGAAAGATACACTAAGGGTACGATATACTGAGATCTGACTTCTCCATTTTGTCTTGCAGCTGGAGCAAGAACACACATAAAACTTTATGTTGTAATAGAAAAAAAAAAATAGGGTCACTGTCATTTAAAGTAATAGAGGTATATTTCATTTGGTAGGTTTTTTTCAGTCAGCTTAGGATAGCCTGATAAACCAACTTCTACAAAGTTTTTTGCTAAGACATAAACACCTGGAAATGGCAGATATTCTTTACCTGAACAGCTATGCAAGACAGTAAAAACCTTGTTCAGTCTCTAGAAAAAATATTTGCTGGGGGGTTGTTTTCTTTTCTTCTATTCCATAATCCCAAAAAATAACTTTGGGCTAAATTATTTTTTAATATATAACTCTAGCAACATTAGAACTTAAAGAATAAGAATGCCCTTTTTCTAGTTTTTAAATACATACATTGCCTTCTGAGTTACAGTAGCATGCATATTTTATTTAGTCTGTTGTATTATTTTGACATAACTGTTCAACAAAGTCTTTTCACAGGAGTCAGTTTAACTGATTATTATTTTATTGCTTTGGTTTCAGAAGGTGAGACAAAAAATGAAGACAGAAGATTGTCGGCTTAGGGTCCTTTTTATGAACAATACCTATTACTTTGAGTCCAAAGCCACATAAGCAGACCCAAACATCTTACTTTTATGAATCATGAACATTCAGTTTCAGATTCTTTGTCTGATTTTGCCTTTTGTTCCCCTTGGAGCAAATGATACCAATCCTTTCTTACTGTGGGGAAAAATATATGAGGATCTTGAGTATGAATCCAACCTTTGCAGCACGTAATTTTTTGATGAAAACATTAACCTGGCTCTGGGACTTTTCTCTACAGCTTCTGTCTTTCCGAGGAGTTTGACTTTACAGGAACAGTCCATTTGAGGAAGGGTGGCTGAATTTCTCCCCTGCTTGCATTCCACATCTAATGCCTGGGTATATCAGAACATCAGGAGGATTAAGGCACACTTAGTGCTGCCCTTCAGCCTCCTAGTTCCTTCAAGACCAGGACTATGTCTACATTTATATTCCCTTACCACATTTTCTTCAGGTTTTAGACATATAGGCCATGGCTGTTTCTGAGTCACTTGTTCTGATATTCTCAAACAACTTTGAAGATGGATAATTTAGGGGATTTGAGGGTGGAGGTTTTTGCTAGGCTTTGTTGGTTGTTTTTTTTTTTCCTGTGCTGCTGCAAATTACATTGAATTAAGTTAAAAATCAAACAATCCTCTGCAGAGGTCTCATTAAGCTCATTTTAGAATCTACATAATGTGGCAGCTACTGCTCCCATATGGAGAGAAGGTACTCCCCAGTTGTGTCACCTTATTATAGTTACTGTGTAATAATAGCTTTCTTATATACCATAAGCATAAAAGACTTTTTGCAACAATTAATTTTTTTTTATGTCAGTGACATGATGTGGGTAGAGTGTTGCTCCATCTGTTCAAGACAAAAATGTACATGCGCTGAACATACTCACATTTATTTGTGTCTATACAACAACCTCTTTCAATTAAGCACAATACTCAAAGGAATGACAAAATGCAAAGGTAATAGGTACTGGAACAACATTCAAAATGCAAAGGTAGCAGATGCTTTACATGCTATCTACATTCAGGATTACAAAGGAGATTTTCAAGTCTGAAATTTTCTTTTAAGATCTGAGAAATACTACAACTTCTTGCTTGGGTACTGATGTCAGAACTCAGCCAGGATTCACTCTGATGAGACTAAGGAAGTCTTGCTGGAGTCAAAGGAACCTATTTCCTTGAGACACCGATAAACCATTAAATATAGTTATTAAAAAAAAGAAATAAGAAAAAAAAAGAAAAAATCATATTTTTCTTTGAAGTTATGAACAACATTTGAGCTCAACTTAGCCATTACATATCTTCAGAAATAATTAATCTTCTTAAGCGCTATATAGAAACCTGGGAAGTTTAAACATGCTAAAGTATGGAAATTTAGGATGTTTTGAATGCACAGATCTTCCTTAAACCCAAAAATCAGGCAGAGACTTTTTCATACAAACAACTAAGATAAGTCTTTGGGAACACAGCTCTGTAAATAAAGAATGAACAGAATAAAGAAAGAATGTGGGGAGTAAAATAACTAATAAGCTTTTCCTAGGATATTAATGAGTTTTTTAAAATGAGTCTTGGATGACATGTTACAGCAGAAATGTGGGTCCATGGGGCCCTGGCAGGGTCAATTCCCAGGGGAAGCCTATCCCTTCACCAGTGATGCGGTCCATGGTATGTTGCTGAGAGCTCTGAAAGTAGAAATGACTGTATTGTCTCTGCAATAGTAAAGGTATACAAAGAGAGCCAATTCCTTTTAAATAATACCTAAATCCTATGTAACTGTCTTCTTTTTCATGATTGAAGACAACCTGGTAGGACAGGGTTTTATTTTTCCTTGGTATGGCATGGCAATTAGGAAGAACACAACCTTCCTTTGTGCTACTATAATCAGTTGTATTTGACCTATGTCTTCAACCAGGAGACAAAAAAAAAAAAAATAAGGATTATGCAAAGTTTTCAGGTTATTCTTTGTCTAATATGAGAGTAATAAGGAAAGGCACACAGAATAATGTGGTTGATACACAGGAATCTCTCCTGCTGCTTTTGATTCTGGGAATGTGTATGGAATAGGGCCACCAGGATGGTTGGGGACTGAAGCCTCGGACATACAAGGAGAACCTGAGAGAAATGGGTTGGTTCAGCCTGGGGAAGAAAAGGTGAAGGGGAGTTCTTATTGCTATTTCCGACTACCTGATGGCACATTACAAAGGAGCAGAGGTGCATGAAAGCAGAACGAAATGCAACAGACACAGGCTGAGACACAGGACACCCTAACTAGTTATAAAAAAGAATATTTTTAGTGTGAAAGCTATCAAACACTTGAGCAAGTTGCCCAGATAAAGAAAAAATATTTTTAGCATAACTGTCTCTCACTTGCCCAGAGAGGTTGGGGATTTCAATCCCTGGAGGTATTCAGAACTCAAATGGACACAGCACTCAGCATTCTTCTGTACATGGACCTATTTTTGGATACCCTCCAGGGGTCCCGTTCACCACTGCTATTCTTTGTCCCATGTCTCAATATACTCCTTGATTCACCTAAGTATATTTCATTGGGAATCTAAATTCTTTTATTGATCCATCCCTGAGGACCGTCCAATATCTGAATAGCTGATGACTTGTTACTTTCAAGGCATTCTGCAGCAAGACCAAAGATGCGTCCAAAGCCTAAAAACTCTTCACAGGATGTATTCTAGTCATTCATGGTCTCCTATTATTGTAGTAAAGCATTTCCCTAGCTCACCTTCTAAATCCAAAGGAAGTTTTAGAAACAGCAGCAATAAAAATCATCATCAGAGTGACACTGACATGCTTAGATCTTCATAAAGAAGGTCATGAAGGGAATTTTCTGTTTAATTACTGGTGGTGAGAAAAACACTTTCCTTTTCAGAAAATATTAAGTACCGTATAATATGACAGATCATTTGAGATCCATTGTAGGAGTTGATTCCACAAGAGATTACTTTCCAAAAATTGAGTTGTTTTTGGAAACATATTCGCCATGATGCAGTTTGCAGCACAGCCCCACAAATTTATAGCCTGGGATACCTAAGGAAGGAGAGGCAGGATATGGGGAGAAGGATTTATTAAATATTTTTCTCTGTAGTCTTCTTTCTCAAAGCTTCAATCAAGTGTTAAGTTGGACTTCTGCCCACTGTTTTCCACTGCATTTCTGATTCACCCATGGTGCTAGTGATGACTTCTGGTGAAAGTTTGTATTTGTTTGGGAACTTTTTTACCACCGCCTGGCTGTCATTATAGTCTAAGTCAAAAGTGAAGCGCATGGAATGGTGCTTAGTTGTCGACAGGGGTTAAACCCATGACAGTGGTTTCTGGTGCCCAGCATAGGGCTCAGGCAGTTGAGATAGAAACAGGTATGACCAGGCTGTGTTAAAACAAATCTGTTGTAAGCATTCATTGTATTGGTTTAACAGTCACTGGCCAGAAAGTTTATTTATTTGTTCTCAGAGTTGTTGCACTTGCTCTCAGTTGTGTCATGTCATCCCTTACTTGCAGTTTGTGTTCCCTGTCATGCTGTTTATCACCCTTTGGGCCTGGGCTAAGGTTATCGGTTTTGTTGTACTTTGTAGTACTGACTTGTGATGTGATGGAATTGCCAGCTGTGAAACTATTCTGGTCTGTGTGCTCAGCTTGCCATCATCTCTGGACTTCAGGAGTCACCTAATGGGAACTATTAACAACTATACTTTTTGCCTTTTCTCTTCGGAGAGCCAACCTATGGAGAAGACATTCTCCTGCATCTTCCCCTTCCCTACCAGGTTAATTACAGTAGTGTTTGATAACTTTGAAAATTTGGAGTATCTTTGGGATGCTGAAACCACCATGGTCCTGTTGCTAGGAACCAGCATGTTGCTGAACATACTCCAGATCTTATTTAAGGATAAAAACCTATTTAAGAATAGCACCCAGAGATCTGCCCCAAGGCTGGATAGTCATGAGTGGCAGGGTGTGTGGGGTGGTATGGGCAAGTGCCTAGGAGAGTGGGCATGCCAGTGTTTGGGAACTTCACCCCTGAAAAAGTGAAGAATCTGGAAAAACTAGTAAAATACTTGGAAAAAGTATGCTGTCACCCTGGCAATTCCAGAGAGGCACAAATCACTGCAATGTGCTGGGCCTAGTCCATGCCTAGCAAGCCCTGCTCAGCGCTATTCAGTACCCTCAGGGGGAGAAGAAGGTCTCTGGATCTGATGGCAAAGCCACAGGCACTGCAGCTGCTCCAGCCCTGGTGACAGGCACTGCAGCTGAAGCAGAGAGCCGACCCTTCTGTTGTGGTGTTGCTGAAGGTCAAAGAACACCAGGTGCCAATTGCTACCATAATGATGCACCAGTGGCAACACCACACCAGCTGAGACTCCCTGACTCCCATCCGTAAACTGATTCATCAACTAGAGAGCCAAGGAGTGACCAGCAGGACCTGCTCACCCTCTAATAACCCCATATGGCCAGTGTGAAAGTGCTGGGCTGGATATTCAGAGGGAGGGTTTCCTCTATGCATTGTGCAGCTGATGCTACACGGAGTAAGTGGGTCACACCAATCACACAACGACCTCTAACAGGAAACCCCAGACATCCAGGAACCTTGGAACTGATCATGGACTGCAATCTGTTGAACCACAACAGCTGCATCATGTCTTAATTTTTAAAACATCTTATGCTGTTGCTGCATCCCATGGCCTGGTTCTGCACCCTGTGAGCGAATGGCAAACTTGCATCCACTCCAGGTGGAAACAACTTCAATTTCCCATTTCTTTGTAAGAAAGAAGTAATTTCTCTTAGCAGTATGATTTTCACAATTACTCACTGAAAGGTCTTAACACCTTGTTCCTATGTCACACTGTAAATGTTGGAAACGTAAAGAGAAAAAAAACTAACAGAGGCACCAGACTTTATAGTGCCACAGTCCTCTTCCACAAACACCATATCCAAAAGGCAAAATTGCTCACCAGAGTATCCCAATCAAAACCCACACAATTATTAGTCAATGTGTGTTGGATAACGAACATTAAGTTTGCAAGGCACCAATGGCCAACTGTAATAGGTGCAAATCTGAAGCAATTTCAAAACTTGTCAGTGCTCTAAGGTCTGATATAAACACTGTGCCGCTCACTGGCAGTAAGGCCAGGTAGCTGGAAGTCAAGAAGAGATTTTCAGTGTGTGGGAAGTTATGGTTAAAAAAAATAGTTTAAATGCAGTCTGATTCAGACAAGTAGAAGCACTCGGAAAAATGTTTTAAATTCATGTCTCCAAGACAGTGTCATAATCTCTAAATGGCAAGCTGGTTCCCTTTGTTAAGGAGAGAGGGGGGAGAAAGGGCAGGAATAGTGGTAGCAGATAACAGAAACTCGGATGTCAATGCAAAAAGAGATAAACATGAAAGAAAATTCTGTGAAGCTTAACGTAAAACATACGCTTTAGAAAATTCTGTTAGGGATAAGCAGCAACATCCAGGGTCACAGTGAAAAAAGTACTGCTGTTGATATGATTTTAGCTTTGTAACTCAATTAAGACCTTGATTGGTAAAAATTTCTTTTTCCTGCTACAATAGCTTTACATAACTTTAATAGACTACCACAGCAATTCTGAAGCACAGCCACTGCACAAAAGTCTCTTCCCCTTGTTACACAAATCTGTTGTGACTTTACCTGCCAACCCTGCAGCCACTATGAATTTGTGTAGCAACCTTGAGCATTCAGGTGAAAACAACCTACATTTCTTCTAGACAGACTTCCTCTAACTGTGCATATGAAGATAGACTGATATACCATGAAATTAAAAAATAATTTTGAAGATAGGATGGGGAATTACCTTCAGAAAGAATCTGACCCTTTCTTGCATTACTTCAAAGAAAGTTCAGAAGAAACACGGATCATACTACCATTAAACAAAAATACTAGCAAGGGATTTTTAAAGTGGGTGGTGATTCCAAGAGTGCCTACACATTATAATTTCATAAACTTCCTATAAAATATTTAGTTCCAGTCATTAGCAGACAGACTATCGAACTAGAATAACTTTGTTATGGATATAGGGGTATATGGGTTTATCCCAGGATATAAGAATCACAAAATTGTTGAAACCACTTTTCCAACTTCTTATACTGTGTTTCATTTCATCTACCATTGTATTTCCAAGGTTCTGCAGAAACTCTGAGATATTTAAATGTTACCACAATTAAAAAGGAAAAGAAATGTGCCTTCACAAAAGAAACAGCTTAGTATTTATCTTTACGGGTTCTGTCAGGCTTCAGTAAGTAGCTAAAACCATTGTTTTGAACCAGCTTTTCCTATCTGAACAAGAGGTTGAAAAACAGCCACAATAAAGACCATCACACATTAGTAGTTTATCATCCATAAATGCAGAAAGCTCAACTGGAAAGAGTATGAGCAAATGTCTTTAATAAATGACTGTCTAAATTTAGTTCTCTAAGCATGTGCAAAAGTATCTAATTAACTGCTGTATTTTCAAAGTTGCCAAGCAGCAATCAGGTGCTCTTAGCTTCTGTGTAAACCATTTAGGCAAGCAATGAAAGCTTAATCTTAGCTGTTTCTCTGAAAGTCTCATTTTCTTGTATATGTTTTGAGATAGTTTTTATAGAAACAAAAAAATAATGGCAATAAATACTATTAGCTGGTGTGACAGTGCGATATCTAAAACTTGCTTGGTTTTGTAGCATGCAAGACTGAAGGAAAGAGAGAGTAACAGAGAGATAAACACAAAATAATCTAGCAGCAGGGGGAAACACAGCTGTACCTTGCTTGAGGCTCTTACCTAATTTACACCTGCTTACTGAGATTTTTTTTCAGAATGTTTCACCTATAAATCCCCTCCAGATACAGCAACTAGGTTCCAGGACTTGGATCTCCCTTTTCTTTTTTTAACGAACATAGAACATAGGGATCCCACCTATTTGGATTTCATTAATCCAGACCAATTCACTTAAACCCTGACTTGCTGTTGTCATTGCAAGGGGCTTTGTGTTTAAAATATTCCTTTAAAATAGCTTATTTTAGATAGAGATAGAAATATTTCTATTTCTAAAATAGCTTTAAAAAAAGTTTTTGAAGAAAAAGGTTTCTGACCGGTGTGGTTTTAATATCGATGGGAATAGAATAGCCATTCAGCAAGTGCTTTCACTGATGTATATCTGTTTAGATAAACTTGTTGGGCCCTAAATTTAGCTCTTGTGGCTTCTCAGGAGTTGAAAATCCCCATTAGCAAGATATACAAACTTGAAAATGTAGTGGTATTGCTGCGTAAATTTGCAGCTAAATCTGCTGGCAACAAGAACAGCCCGGGTAAGGACTATATTATGATTTAATACAGAATCTCATAATTTTTGAAATGAATTATTTCATTCAGAAAAAAATCTCAAAAATTTTGAAATAAAAAAAATGGCTGGTTTGTTTTCTAATTATTATTCATACATACATTATGGGACATTATTTAACAAGGATAAATTTAAGGTCTAATACAAAACTTACACCTCTCTATGCAGAAGAAGGCATTCTTCAGATGCATCATGTCTGGTGAAGAGAGGCGAATGTATAACAAAGAAGACACCATGGAAGGAAAACAGCATCAGCCTCTGAACAGTAATGTGGCATTAGACAGGAAAGCTTAGTTAACTGTTACTGTGACCCCCTTTATGAGTGGTTCACTTGCATTTGTCCTTAGCAGCATGGATTTCATTGTGCATTGCCAGCTACCTACTCAAGGTAAGTACAAACAACCTAACAAAAAAAAAAAAAAAATCAGTTGAAAAAGAATGAAGAAAAAGAACAATGAAAAATTTAAGAAGGTTGGGACTGGAGAGGATATTCAACAGAAAATTTCCTAACATCTCAATTTTTAAATTAATACAACTGGATTTTTTTGTTTCTTTCTTTCTTTTAAAATAATGTACTTCCTGTAGAAGATGTAAGATGTCAGTAGGTTCTGGGGAAAGTGCATTTCTGAGAAAATAGAACTAGAAATGTAGATGCAAATAAGATTAAAAAGAAGAGAAACGAAAAAAAAATAACAGAAATGAAAGACCAGCAGCAAATTAGATGTTAGGAAAAGAACAAGCTTGATACTCACTTGCTTTGTCATGAGAGGAATCTGAGCACTTAAATTCACTTTTGGCATTTGAATAATAAGAACAGCTGACTCCTTCAATACTCATTCAGGTGGTCTCCTTACCCACAGGTTCATGATTTTCTAAGCAGATGCTATTTTCCCAGCTCTTGCTTTCTTCTCAGCATTTTTTGGTTCATTGGTGTCTACACCAAAGGAGGAAATCAACACTAGTATGGATATGTTGCTTACCCACTTAAGAGGAATGCTTAATGCAGACTGAAAATGTTGTCTATTAGCACCTGTGAATGACTCTGCTCATAGCCCATGGAGAAGACCACAGGGTAAGCATTGTCTTCTCAAGGCTTAGGCCTCGGACTGTATCACAATTATTTGCAAAAACAGTTGTGCTTGCAGGTCAGTCTCCCATATTATTCTCAACTCCTTTTATCTAGATTTGTCAGTTACATTTTAAGAAGACATTTGTAGGACATCATTCACAGTAGCACATTTGCCATGAAAGTAACCACAGGAGATTTACGTTTTCCCAGAACAGAAGGTTTCAGTTAGATGGATCTGCAGGGAAAGCTGTGGCTTACACATGTGTCTTACAATTCTTTGTCCCCATATACACTAATAATTAAAATGGTTGTGCAAACAGCAGTTAGCTAGCAATTAAAAGTTACAGATGTTCAATACATTGTTTAATTATTTGGTGAGTTTCCAAAGCTCAGATATGGTAAAACAGCCAGACATTCCACAGCTGTGATACGCTGAAGCTGGTTATTAGCACTCAAAATGCTATGATAGACCCATTTTGCTTCTGCAATTCTTCTATCTTGCACTGTTTCAATAAAGAGGTATTTTATTGATTTATTTATTTATAGCAACATAAATAATTCAACTAATAATTGTTAATCTCCATTTTCCTTTCTAAATGTCAAATACAATAAATGCTATGGCTAATGCACAATTCTTGGTTAATTAATCTGTCTTAGATTTATTATTATTATTATTAATGATATTAATATTATTTAATCAGATTCTAACCATTTCCAAAAAAGAAGAGAGTGAATAAAAAAAATCAGATTAATATAATGGCATAGTTCACAGCAAAGCTGTATTGATATAGAGGGAAATCTATCTGTACATCACTGACTACAATTGGTTTGACTAGTTTTAGTTTAGAAAAAGGGTAAGAATTACATGACAGGGAAAACAAGGATATTCAACATTCTTTTTTTTTTCTGTATGGTATGAATCAGACTAAAGAAGGTATTACAAAAAGGTCATAACAAAATAAAAAAACAAAAACGGTAATATGCTGTTCTAAATGTCTCTAAATGCCTAGGCAACCTATTTACAGGATTATTGTGTTTGTAACAAGCTTTTTTGAGTTACCATCACAAAACCATTTTCATTTCAAATCTTGTTCCACATTCTCAGAAGTCTGCAATGAAACATCAACTCTACTTCAAGATTTTTTCCCAGCTTGGCCTTTCCCTAGAAAAAGAAATCCTTAAAAGTACAGATGTTCTTTGAGTCCAGTTTTCTAGTCCTTTGAAAATGTAGTTGTCAAATGCATGTAAGCAGTTATTAGTGGAGAAATGTGGCAGCTCATTAAAATATCGAGCAAGGAGAGTGTTCGATCTGACCCTGGCATGTGCAAGCCAAAGGGGCAGGACCATCAGAAGAGCAGGCAGCCTGGCCTGGGCAAACCACGTCCCCGCAGCCAAGTACCGAGGCTGGAGATGGCAAACAGGGAGCACAAGGCTCCCTGGCCTTGCACCCTGTGCTGTTGATTTTTTTCTTGCAAAAGGAAGCAAGTCATCCTCAACTACTCCTTGCAGAGGACAGCTCCAAAACTCAGGACCTAGAAAACATTTGCAATGGCTGGGAAAGTAATCTGTACCCTGATAATTGCTGATTGTGAAAAGGTGGTTTCTGAGATCAGCAACTAGATTCACGGTGAGCAGATGGGCAACCAGTGACCTGAAATCCAAGCTGGTAGGCTGGGGTCAGATGCAAGAGAGGAAACACTGTATTAACCTTGTCCCACAGAGACAAACGGCATACATTGCAGGAGCTCTCATTATGATGGGCTATGGAAAAAAATAATTCATCAAATGCAAACCTATAAATCTATAACATAAACACAAGATTTCAAATGAGGCTGTAAACATTACATGTACTATGCTGTTTTACATCCAAACTGTGGACAAAGAAAAGTTTTAAAATCACCTTTGGCATAGGAGTGGTAGCCCTCCAAAATACAACTTCTTAAGTCTTGTGCTAATACCCAGTATTACAACTAAAGGCATAATAGGTGATGATGGTTAGGAATCATTAATTGCAGAAATTAGAGAGATATTAGTTTGTCCTTTATACCCAAACTGTAGAGCTGAAAGTACTTCTTCCTCTCATTAAAAAATTAAGTACCATAGAATTTAACAGTTACCAAAAAGTGTGGTCATATGAACAACACTTGTACTATTTCCCCAATCTGGTCATCTGTGCAAAATGCCAGGAAACACTGAGCAGCTAAAATGAATTTTAAATGTAAATGAAAAAATAATTAAGAACAAGAAAAAAAGCAACACAAAATTCACCGTTCACAGCAGATTACACAGAAATTTCTCCTTTTAATAGAAGAACAGTTTCAAGATCTGTTCAAGATTTGATGATTCCCATCAGAGCAGGGAAATGTAAAACACAGTGCAACTGAAGAAAAATGGAGAGCCAGTGTGACTCAGCAGTCGCAGCTGAACAGCAAGGGAGGCAGAGCAAGAACTCGATAAGCCAAGATACCTTACTGAGAATCAAAAGTGGCAACAGGATGAATCCCTGTGCTGAGACAGGGCAAGTATCAGACACAAGAGAAGTGTAAGCAAGCAACAACTTCAAGGAGTCAATAGAAGAAGAGATAAATGGAGTTACACTGGAAACAGAAATTGAAGTGAGCACTGCTATGATAGGAAGGCACAGTACTGTGGAAAGAGTGAAATTCCAGCTGGAAATTGCAAAAGAAGAAATGGGCCATTCAAACGCAGTGAAGTAAAAACACTTGCCAATGGGTACAACCAAAAAACCTCAAACCTCACCCTGTAAAAAAAAAAAAATAATCAGATAAGGCAGAGTATTTTGGAGAAGCCCTCAACAAACACCACTCAGTATCCTCAGATCCTGAGGAAGTAAGGGACAGTCACTCTAATTAACTTAATGATAACATAAATCCAGAAAAGAAATTAGTAGTACAGACTGCAAATAGCTCCTGAAAACAGAAAAGCAGTAAAAGTAATACATGAACAACAGACATTGCAAAAAGCAGTTTATGATTTTATTCACCCTGAAACACCTGTTCAGAGAAGTAAGGGAAAAGAAAGCCCTCCCAGCTAGTACCAGCTTCAAATTATTATCAGAATATTCTAACAAGAGCTTTGTAATTACTGCAGCAACTGCAAAGGTGGTTCTCTCTGCCAGGGGAAAAGTTTTCTGCAAAGCAAAACTGTATGAAAAAGAGAAAAAGGTAGATGCAAAGTTGAGAGAGGAAAAGGCTAGGTATATAAAGCTCACAGGCAGTCCAGTTATTCACCCTGAAGAATACAGAACTGCGGAAGACAGCTCTGTCTCCCCATCCTCAGGAATAATGACCTCCAAACAGCATTTGACAGCCTTCCTCAAATCACCTTTTTGGAATATTAAATACCACAAAGACAGAAAATTCCCGAACTTAATTATTTTTATTATCGTAAGAATCAAATATATTCTGTATACAACACAAATAGAAAATAAGTGCAGGAAATTTAAAACTGTAATTTGTACCACATAACAAAGCCATGTAAAGAGAAGCATCTCTCTGACTTCTTTCTGAAAGTCTTTCACCAGGCTTAGAATGTCTTTCTTTCCAACTTGGATAGCAAGCACACTAAATCAGCTGCAAAAACTTTTCTCAAACAGCTCAGAAACAGTGTCGGGAAGGGTACAAATGAGGCATTGCTCCCGGGTTTCTTAAGTCATTTGATTTTGGTAGCCTAGTTTACATCCAGTTTGCCACCAAAGTAAAAAGAAAGAAAAAAAATCACATGAAGCCACCAGGTTGGATATTATGTAAATGAAAGTTAACGGCAAAACTCTGAAGATTCAGCAGTTAAATGACTCTGACAACTTCTACCAGGGGCTGTTATGATTAGGGTGAGCCTTAAAGATGAGTACAGATTGCAACACAGAGAAAACTACTGTGTGTGTAATTCCACTAACAGCCAGCTACAACATTTTGTACATTATTGTAAGACAGAGAAAGATAGAAAAAGACAGGTGAATTATTGGCTGGAAGCCATTAATGACTTCTGGGCCAGAACTAAATCACTGAAAATTTCCATCCAGTCTCCAAACATTTTATATAACCGTCTAATCATATACATTATTAAGGGAAAATGGTAAATAAAAATTGATGTAAAATAACCTGATCCCATCTTTTCCAGAACATAGGCACCTGTTTTGAGTTTGCCAAACTGATGCTGTAGAAAGTACTTGGAAACCAAGGTCAGTCCTCTCTTCTTTTTTTGAGTATAATAACCACACGAGTAGTTTCCTCCTGACCTGGGAAAACTCTCCCATCTAGACACAATGAGGTACTCACAATGGGTATTACAGTGGCTTGGACCAGAAAAAAAACATCAGTGAATCTTTTTCAAGCATAGAAGCATTAATACAGGCAAGCTGTAAGTCAGGAACTGAAGCAAAGAAATGTAAAATCACTTTTCCCCAGTCACCTGAAGAAAACACGATACACAAAGGAACTGCATCCAGCTCCGTCAAGCATAAGACTCGCAGCCTAGCTTCTAACTCCTAAAGTCTTCCCCTTTCTCTGAGGCTTCTGCCAGGAAATTGCTAGCCACTGCCAGTTGTTTTGCTCTTCTCTGCAACCCTGACATCTGCATCAAAAACTTAATTAAGGCCAACACAATTCACAGAGACCACATAAATGGCCAGCAGCTGCCAATAGTTCCCAGCCAGTATCAGAGAGGGATAGATTTGAAACAGTGTTGGACAATGGCAAGTCCCTATATTACATTAGTAGTTGCCTTAATCAGCTATTACTTTCACCAACGTGCCATGCTCTGCAATACCACTGCACATCTTTCCCTAACATCATTACTCCTTCATGAAAGCATACCTTGGAAATTCTTTTGCTGAGTATTCAAAAGCACTAAAGCACTTTGAGAGACCATAGATATGAACATATGTAATTAACAACATACTTTATGTACGCTCATATCTTTAAATAAGGTATACTCATATCTTTAAATATGGATTAAAACTCAGGATAATTTTTCCCTTGTTCTGTATTCACCTGATGCAGTAGCTATTCTGGTTAAATTATCCTTTCTGGTGTTTTTAATTTGAATCTGACAGGGTTCTGAGCTTTTGCCTCTGTGTGTGCATGAATTATGTCTATGATAAGTGTTTCTTTTCCTCACAAAACTGGGAGGCTGAATTAATATTCATTAGAAGGTAATAGGAACAAATGGCACAAAATATTTTAGAATGATGATTTAATACACAGTTCCATATATGCCACAATTTGTAGCCACTGATTGGTCCTTTGTTTTCAATTTCCAGAGTTCTTGGAATAGAAAAACAAAGTTCCACAGAAGTAGTAATATTCATTTTGCCTATTGCAAAACCTTAATTAGTATGTGCAATCCTATCAGTGTCCTATTGAAAGGAATACAACACATTAGGCCTTGGTGGAAGCTCAGAATGGACTTTGTCATTATCTATCTGGAGAAAAAGAACAAATGCACCCTGATCTCTGACTTTGATATTACTATTGAATCTTGCGATTAATATCCCATCTTTTCAAAGGCAGTGGATTTTCCTGGGACTTTATGTGTTACATAAAGTAAGATTCAGCAGGGGATCCCTAGCTTAGGGAAAAAAAAAAAAAAAAAAGGGCAAAGTAGCTTATTTTATAATAGTGTGCACACACACACACACGTCAGTTTCATGACCTGTTTTTATTTTCCTGAAAATCCACTTAGCAGTCATGACAATAGAGAAAAAATAAAAGTGATAGCAGCCCAAGGCTTTTCTTTTAAGGCAAAAAGCCCAAACTTTTCAAAACAGCTGCCATTTATAGTCCTTTTTTCTTTTATTATTTTATAAGAAACTGATGCTTGGATTATCATTTTTAGTGTATAGCTGAAATGGGCAGTCGTGCTCACTGTACAGAACCAGGAGAGCTTTGACCACGCACAGGCATCCTCAGCGTGATTTTGCAGCGTATCGGGGAGAAATGAGCTACGAATGCCATCTGCTGGAGGAAAGGTTTGCCAGGCCAAGAAGTCATGCCTGATAACAGCTTTGGGCTGGGTAACAAATATTCCTGTCAGCGAGTTGTCCCTGGGTAGCCAGTCAGCTCTGTTAACAAAAGCAACAGTCAATGCTCATTTTGAAGGTTGGGGTCGTTTCCCTTTATTTTCCTGCTCTTGTCTTTGAACCCCGTATTGTCCAATGCAGTTTCAACTTCTCTGCTACTGTATGATGGGAACTGACTGGAGTAGTATATTAGAATAAAAAAGAAATAAAATAAATAAAAAAGAGTAACATATATTCTTTTGATAGTGGTTAGGAGACAAAGACATGAACAGCAACCCTTCTCATGCCAGTAACTTTCTAGGGGCATAGGTCTGTCATCACACCCAGGTGATAACCCTGAGGTATACCAGCCTCCCTGGATTTCCTGAACTACATCTGGTCCAGGATGTAGTGGGCTGTTAAGATGGCCAGTAAAGCTTTATCCTGTAGAAGCCAGTTTAAGAATTGCTGCTTTTTTTATGAGCTGGACTGAAGTGCATCACAAGTGCATCACGCTGGAAATTTCCAGGAGTTATGAATTAGCTTGATATAGTCAGACTGGGTCTTTTTAAATCAGTAGAGAAATCAGGCTTTTACACAGAAAGATAAATTCAAACAGCTATCATAGGACGGAACAAACAGCTCGGTAGGGTATTGATTAAAGACAGCAGGTGTAAGCTATGCAGGTTGCTTAACTGATTTCAGCTATCTAGTTAGTACTCTAAAACAAATCCCACTTTACCAATCTTTCCCACATTGAAATCAGTAGGATTTGGGGGGAGTTGGCTGTAAGTCACATAGTATAGTTTGATTACTGTGAAAGCTAAAGTTAACTCATTCTTACCTGATAAATGACTGTTTATTTCATCTTTATAAAGATACTTTGCTGTCTCAAAAGATGAGGACAAGGGCCTCAGCAGACAGTGCTCCATGGGGTAGTTATGGTCATCACGGCTAATGTGGGAATTTGAGGTCACTGCTCATCCTAAATGCCTTAGTCATAGAACAGTAGATTTGAGGATCGATCCATTCTGTAGCAGTAAATCCATATTAATTCAGTGAGAGGAAAGAGAGGGGAAATCCAGGCGCTATGCTGTGTTAAGAAAGATTCAATCTTAAAGCTCATAGCTGAACTTGGCAGACCTGGGACTTAATACTTCTGACCTTTACAATCCAGAGGAGCTCCCTCTTCCTCTCTGCTTTTCTGCACTTGTTTCCCCAGCCAAGTACTTCAAAATTCCCCCACCCCAAATCCAGTCTGGATCACACAAGTCTTCCCAACTAACTAGTATTATTCAGCTCAAAAGTCATTCAAACATTCTTCTTCACCTTCGTGTAACTATGGACAGAATGCTAACTAGCCCAAAGCAGCAAAGCTTTGATGATTTCGGAACTGGTCCAATGGCTCCTGTGCAGGGATTTCAAAACATGAATATAAAGGACTCTCTAGATCTGAGCACACAATGAGAGAAATGAGGAAGGAGTGATCAGTACATTTCAGCAGTTTTCTTGAGAGCAGCAGAGGGCTGAATCTGCTCCTGATGTGCTGTAGTGATTGTTTGCTCAGCAGGACGCCTCAAGAGCTGTGTAAGATACCTGAAACCCCCAGAGAGAGGTGAAAGTCAGCCTCTCATGAATTAAAGGTTGGAAAAATGTGTGTTATTGCTTATACCAATAATGAAGGGGGGGGGGGGGGGGGGCGGGGCGCGGCGGGGAAGGAAACAAAACTCTAAAGGATTACAAAGATAGATGAAAAATGAGAGAAAAGGTGAGACTATCCATCCTGGGGATATGAAGCAGTATATTAACCTTATTTATGTTAAATTAGCAGCCTTAGGTTTGGTCTGATGATTGAAGCAGTTCTGCTGCTATCCCAATCAACCCTCCAACATCTGCCTCTCAGATTCCATTCTGGGGTAGTTTGAGCTTTTTACTCCAAATACTGTCATGCAGTGAGGCTGTCCTAAAATGAATTCATCTAAAGATAAAGCGAGCTTACTGAAGGTACTGGGTTTTTTCAGACACTCAGATTCATGGAAAGAAATCAGTTATGCTCTTTTACATATTAAAAAGAGCTACAAACAGAGAAGCTGCCTAAGGCTGATAGAAGATTAGAGTTAAATCATGCAGAGGTTGATGTATTTTATTGATTGTAAGTAGACAGGCCAAGCTCTGAATTTTATGGCATGTGTATTTTAACTAAGAAAAAGTAAGAAGCAAGAGCTGCAAATCCAGTTCTTGAAGGCAGAGTTTACTGCCTTCTGTACAGTCATTTGGATTGAAGAGCAAAGATGTTACTTGTTTGTGCTGTGTTGAACAAAAGGTTTTGTATATGATCTAGCAATTACACAGACATACAAAGAGAATCTGTACACTGTTTATACATGATCCTCATTCTAGTAGAAGCCAATAACTCTGTGAGGTCCCATATAATAACTATCTCCTTTTGTTGCCAAAAATTGCATTAAGAATTTTAAAAATTGTAGAAAAGACTAAATGCACAGTATGAAAATAATATCATTCATTAAGAGCAGTTCTTGTTACAGAGTCCAGGCTGTTATTATCTTTACAGATGAGTGAAAAACAGACAAATTATTGAAGGATAATGACAACTGAGTACTTTTTATAAATATTGTAAATTTGTGAGCAATTTTTTTCTTCTACTTTACAAAAACTGTTATTTTTGATGCAAAATATGGAAAAGACTTCCAAAAGTTTACAGAGCTTTGTGATAACACTTCTGATGAGATTCTTGATGTCTTTATACTGGGCATACTATCCAATTGTGATCTTTCTCCACCAGCCACTGGTTATTAGCTGTCTATAGTTAGCAAATGATGTCACTAATTCTCTAATTAACTGCCACAACACACCTTGAATTAGTACACACCTATATGCACACATATTCACACTCCAATTTTTGTCCCACTCACTTATTTTATTGTTGGCTCTTTAATGGTTGTGACTTTCAAGTCAGTTCTTTCCACTCCCTCCCCCATTAAAGATGTGTGTAAACACAAGGTCTAAATTCTTTTCTGTCTGCCACTACCTTCATTTAGTCCTCTCCCAGAGAGATACTTCTGTCAGTGTGCCATGAACTTCGTTAGAGGTTTCACACAAAATTTGTCTGTAAAACTTTGCAATGAGATTTGGCTGAATGGCATGAAGGTTTTTATACCCTCTATAATAAACCAAGGTGTCTAAAAAATCCTTTTGTTCTGTGATGAGCTGTCCTGTAAGATCAAATTCAACTACATAACTTTAAAGCTGGACTAACTTTGTTTCTGCATATAAAACAAATTTTAAATTAAGCTGCCTAGCAAGGATCATTTCTCTATTTTGGGGGGTTCAGGTACAAAGTGGTACCAGACATACATGTAAACCCACACTAAACAGTATGTTGAGATCAAAAGTTAAAGACTGCACATGAAAAAACATTTGGAGGAAAAAGAAAGGAGACAAAACCTCATGTTGACATACCACATCAAAAGATTCATCATTCAAACCAGAACATTTACCAGTTCTGCTTCTCATTTTGGTCTCTGTAGAAACAACCCGGTAGCTGTGGTTATCAGTTTGCCATCTGATCTGAAATGGCTCCAGGTTATTAGCCAACAGCACACACCTCACATCTCTCTTCTTGTCCTTTATGGATTTAAAAGGGATGTGCAAAATCCAAACAGCAGAGTCTAAAGCAGAACATAAGTACAAGTTCACATGGGCTTACCTGAGACTATTGCTGCTAACAGTATGCTTTTTTTTTTTTTTTTTTTTTTGCCAGAGGTGTTTTCTTTCTAACTGCACACAAAACATTAAAAGCACCCAAAAGTAAGGCAAAACCATGCATTCACATTAGCATTGTATATACATTTATTTATTAATTTCAGTGTAAGTAATATTAAAAGAAGATTCTCAATGCAGCCAGTTAGGGGTCTTAACACTGTAAACCTAAGAACATCTAGCAGAAAGGAAATTATAGGCAGCCAACCTGTATCAAATGCAGGTCTACTTCTTTCTCAAGTAATTCTCCCAAACCTCTCTTCCCTGTCATTGTCCCATCCTTTGTTCTCTTTATAAATCAAAAACTTTAAGTCTTTAAAAGTATTTTAAAGTCTTTAAATGTATTTAAAAGTAATTCTCATTTGTTAAAAAAAAAAAAAAAAGAAAGTCCTTAAAAGCAGAAAAAGCCTAACTGAAGCAGTTAACACACTAACACGAGTTTTGTATCTGTGGAATAATTTTAACTCAGAAGGAGCATAACGGAGACTGTAAGGAGTGTAAGAAAGTGTGTAAAAACAGAGCAGGTCACCCCCTGACTAACACAAATGAGTGAAAGCCAGGTAAATTCAGCCAGAGCCACTTCACATCCCACCAAATGAGTTTCCCTCTCTAGCCACTATTATGAAAGTCCATAGCGCAATCATCATTACATCAGTTGATACAAGAGTCCCAGAATAATGTAGCATCTGATCTTGAATGAAATGCTGCAAAATGTTGCCTGAGGAACAAGAAGTGACTGGGGTTTTGTTTGTGTGTTGCTTTGCACGACAGCTAACGTTCATTCTCAAATGCATCATTAGCTGAAGTTCGCTCATGGCAAAAATACATCTTCATTTTAAGAGCAGCACAAGTCTTAAACAGTGAGATGAAGGCTTGGTCTTACTTTCCCAGGCACTAGGTTATGCTTGTTCCTGACTGCGGAAGCCAAGTTGGAGGTACCGTCGTGAAGGTGGACTTCATCAGACTGCTCTGTGAGACACATCTGATCCCCTAGAGCAGGGGTCCTCAAACTGTGGCTCATGGGCCTGATACACCCCCCCAGGGTCCTCAATCTGGCTCCCAGTATTTACAGAACCCCCCCGCCCTCCCCCCCCACCAGGGGCTGGGGGGGGGAAACCAAGCAGCCGCAGATGACTGCCTGCCACTGCATCCGCGCCGGCCCCTGGTTAAACAGTTTGAGGACCCCTGGCCAAAAGTGATACACATTTAGCCCCAGGGGTAACATCCTTTCCAACACTCCTTTGCAACCTAGGCATCACACTCTCACAGCTAAATCAGAGGCTGTGGAGTGACTGAGGCCAACTGATTAAGATGTTTATTGATTAATGAGCAAATTAGGAGGAAATTGGTAAAGCAACAAAAGAATAAATGATCTCAGCAATAACAATAATTGTTTAATAATGCAGACTATTACAATTTACTGTAAAGCTGTTAATTACAGCTCTTAAGTCTAAATGAATCACATACCTGTGCACTACTGAATTACACTTTTGCAAGTACAGAAGTGCAAATCTATTTCCCTCTACACCAAGTCTGAATAGCACGTCCACAGAGCCGGAGGTCCCTCTGGCATCCTGATGAGCTGAGGCATGCAAGTCAGCATCCCTGCTGGCTGTTTGCATCCACACTCCTGCCAGTTAAAGATCTACTCTTCTAATATTTACACACACACACACACACACACACACAATTTTCAAACTTATTCCCTATTCTTTCTGAGTTCAGACTCACATCTTTGCCATCCTTACACCCTTGCTTTCCCCCTGAGCTCCTCCTAACAGTGTGTTCCTATTTGCATTTTCCTTATTTCTCCCAGTTTTGCTATACTACCCAAATCTGTTATTTCTAGTACCATTTCCCAGCCAATGTTGACCTTATTGACAGGATTACTTCACTATGAGTGGCTTTGTGTCCAGAGTTCCCCCACTATTCTCCATCACAGACCAACCAAATTTTGTTTACCTTGTATAATTATTGAACAATAACTTTACTTTAGCCTTGATTCCCCTGCCTAGCTCCTATTAAGTGTGAACAGTTTCCCACCACACACACCAACAGTTTACATACCAGGACAGAAGAGCAACTTGGTTTTCACACTTCTGCTGTGGGCTACAACAGGTCCTCCATAGGACCTTGGCTGCTGTGGGGCTGCGTGGCCCATGCGACCTTTGCTACACACACATACACAAAAGTATGGGTTTCATCAGCTGCAGTAGCAACCACTCAGCCTTTAAAAGAAGCAACAATCTTCTCAGTATATTTCTGTCACTGTAATCAAGTAAAAAAAATTTTTTTCAGCACAAATGTGACTGAAAATTGGCATGGGCACAACTATGCGTCTACCTCACGACCTACCTTGCCATCTTCTCCAAGCAAAGCTCAGCTCTCCAGACCATGAAGATATTTCTCACTTTGCACTTTTCTCATGTGACAGGATTTTTCTCTTTTCCCTCAAAAGTCACAAAATCAGTCTTTCTTCCACTAGGTATCTCAATTTTACCCTGGATCAGTAGCTCACCAATGAATTATTATTCTTTATAGGCACCAATGAATTATTATTCTTTATAGGCTTCCTTTAGTCTAAAATTGGGATGGTCAAACTTTGCTTTATTTGGTTGGGCTGTGGAGGGGGGGGGGGGGTCCCTTCTGAATTTATTCTTCACAAGCATGCAGTCTTCATTTTTTAAATAAGATTTTAAAGTGCTCGTTTTCCTAAAGCATCAGTAAATAACACTGCATTATTTCATGGTCTGGTTTGCTCAGATTGAGTTTTGCAGTTTGAAACTGCCTTATGCTTATATGCTCCCTGAATTACACTTTAAAAGGTTATTAAAGTTTTTTGATAACCATATAGAAGAAAAAGATTTAAAAAAAAAACAAAAAAAAACCAAACACACACCCTGGCACAGTTTTTCTTTAAATACTAGATAACTTCTTGGTGGACAGAGCAACACAGTATAATTAAAATTATTCCTTTTCTTGTACAACCTCTTTGTTTAGTGTTAGAGGAAAGCATTCAGCTTGGAAACATGCGTTATGTGTTACACATGTTAATGCATCAGATTTCTCCTTTTCTCCTAGGAAATGACCTCACCCATCTAATCTCTGGCAAAATTCTGGGATGTGTGTTTGTTAATTTTGCTATAAAAGTAAGATACCCCACATATTTTTTTCTTGCAGAAATTAGTTGTGTCCCCTCCTCCCCAAAATCCCAAATAATGCAGAAGTGCAGAAGTGTTTTTTCTTGCCATGCCAGAGAAAAGCCTTTGTGCTTGTACTGCAAAGTACACTGTATTCCCATCCCAGTATGCATGTTCAAGCTGAAGATGTTTCTGATGGCACTGTCAGTACCTAAACAAGGGGATGCAGGAGTGTTTCCCGGAGCCCAAATCCAGAAACATGCCTCATCTGTGTCCCAGATGTGAGGTGGAAACGCTTCGGTGCTGTGTGCTGTTGGTTCCTATGGAAAGGATACAAAGGATATGCGTGGGAGCCCATACATGCTTTAGCAAGTCTTTGGTCTGAATCACTGGCAAAATTAGACCTGAAGGTGCATTACAACATACAGTAAACTGTTGGTAAAAACTCTGAGTTCCTAGTTCTTGTCTATCAATTGGGATCATGTTAGGATGCCAGGTCAGCCAGGGCTTTGAGACTGATCTAGCTAAACTTCTTCCTACAGCCTGCTTCCCCGAAAGCACAAAAGGCTTTTCAGTTCAGTAAGCCAGATTTTGTTAAAATATGGTTTAGGAAAATTCACCTTGTAAGCTAGAATGGTTAGGTCAGACAGTAGAAATAGAAAGGGTTGACACACAACTCTTCTGCCAGCATTGTCCTTGTGAGCAGGTCCTTGCTTCTTCACTAGATTTATTTCAGGTTTGAGCTGGATCACAATGCCCATTTTGCTTTGGTACCTGGGGAGACTCTACCTTTCCTGGTCAAGACCACCATGGTCTGCCTCTAACCCTTTTCTTGTTCACCACAGCCTGTGATCCCCAGAAATTCCCCTTGTCTGGAGAGGCTCAATTTGTTTCCTCAAGTAGGCATGGTCTCCTTCCCCTGGCAATGACCTTTCCCAGATCCAGACATTCTTCCTAGAGGAGTATAACGTGTCACTAAGACTGAAAAAAAGGATTACCATCAGCTCCAGTATTTCTTCACTCATAGTCTGCCAGGGCTACTGAGACTGTTAATTTCTCCTGACTCTATGTCAAACGGTGACCACTTGCAACCCAGCTGCAGTCCATGGGTGTGTAACCAGTATCGAGAGGAGGTAAGTGTGACCATCTTGGCCTTTGTTGTTTCTTTATTGCTATATGCCATATCTGCAGTGCAATAGAGAAAATTTTTTCTGGAGTTCAGGAACTGGGAGTTAGATCAATTGCATTCATGGAAAATCAGACCTTAACAAACAACTCAGTAACGCAGAACTTTTGCAGGGCTGTGTTCTCCTGCTCTTGTCTCACTGCATGAAATGCTGTCACAGTTTATATTGACCGAGGCTGGTGCTGGGAGTCACACCCTTCACTTTCCCCTCTGCTGCCTGTACCTTCTCTTCCCTTCCTTGTTTCTCAGTTTGGCCCACAGGTGGGTTGCTTGCACAAGATAAACCACTGGAGAAAATAAACCCTTCCAAAACAAAAGTGAGCAGGCAACACAACAGCACTAACATAAACAGAACTAAGAAGCCAGGGAACTGCAGGAAGCACCACAAAGCCAAACAGTCAATCGTTCAGTTCTCCCTCTCCCACCTGTCTCTTTCCAGTCCTCATCTTTCCTGCTGTTCCTGTTACCTTTATTTCCTGCTGGTCTGAAACAAGGACTTCTTTTTTATTCTTGAAGGTGCGTTTCCTCTTTGGATATAGTCTGGGATGATTGTTTCATAACTGGAAAAGCAATCATTTCCACCACCAAAACAATCACTGTAAACTAATCTCAGGTGAGGAGTTGTGTAGTGCACTGCTGACGAAAGAAACAGGCAGTATGAAGCTCTCACTCAGAAGTGGACACAGCACAGCCATAAAACTTCTCTGGCTAGCCAGCAGTAGCCATGTTTGTTGTCTACAAAAGCTGGGTTTGGTTTCCAGAAAGAAAAGATGGCAAAAGAAATGATGACTACCAATTCCTTCTGAAATAAGTAATAAATTTTGATTTTCTTTAACAACAGCAGACCTACTCTGTTTTGGAAGAATTATCATAAGGATTTTGATATATTATCTCTGTAGGTAGAAGTACAAAGATATTTCACACAATAAGAACTGAGGAAGACAAACCAGGCTTATGGTAATCATTACTAGCTTCTACATTATCATTACTACAGCTGGAGATGGTGGATTAGGTTTTCTTCCAGTGTATATATTTTATATATACATATATAAATATAAACACCAGTGTTTATATTTATGAAAATAAAAATATGCTGAATATAGGAGTATTTGATAGGGAAGGAATGAGTTGCATCAGAGTTCCTCTTAGGTCTTTATTCAGTTGCATACAGTAACTAAGTCCAATGTGAGACAGAGCAGCCAAGAAGCAGACTTGACATGCCACTGTTACCACAGGAACCTCTTTCAGGAATGCTACTGCATGCAAGTATGCATTGCACTCTGTCATTTCCAAAAGTACTTCCTAAAAACCTGTATGCTCCCAAAATAAAAATTGTGGTGAAGACTAGGTTCAAAGTGTGTGTGTGTGTGTGGGGGGGGGGGGGGGGGGTGTGAAAAAAAAAGCATCTTTTCAGTGAATTAATTTACAAAGACCTTTAACATTATCCCAGTGATTTCAGTGGTCTGCCCTTCTTAAACATGTATGTGCTTGACAAAGACTTCTTTTGTCATCCAGGGACTGTACAGGTTCTGAAACCTAACCCAGCCTAACCTGCACTTTTTTTTTCCCCTTGCCCGTTCTGAATCACAGCATCACAGAATGGCTGAGCAAACAGAAAGATTGTTCCCTGGAGCAACAGTTCCATAGAGGAAGTACAAGAAAGAATTTGCATAAAGATTTACCTTCTTTTATGCACTGTGGAAGCAAAATCTACTTGTAGATATCCCAAGACTTAATCTTACTCAAAGCCAGAGATTAAAAAAAATAAATATGGAGCTTCTGGCCTAATGGAGTTAAGATATGAAAAGAAAAACAGGTACAAAGTCAATACATGAAAAACACGTATTTCAAGGATTTATTGCAGAGTTGAGTCACCATCCCTGGAGGTATTTAGAAGACATGTAGATGTGATGCTTAGGGACATGGTTTAGTGATGGGCTTGGCAGTCCTGGCTTAATGGTTGGACTTATCTTAAAGGTCTTTTCCAACCTAAACGATTCTCTGTTTCCAGATACTGCAAGAGCTACTAGATAAGGAGCAGGAGGAGCCTGACTCGTGTCTTTAGTATAACTAAAAGTAAGAATAGCTCTTTTGCAAGCACTCAAGTGAAAGAGAATTTGCTGAGTTTTTCTCAGACTTGCCACCAAAAAAAAAATTCTGAAAAGCAATAAATTTAGAATATTAAATCTTAGGGGTTTTTTTGCCAGAGTCATAAGAAAACACAAAAGACAGAAGAAAAGGAGATGCATAGCATCAAGGTGTTTTTTTTCACAGGAATAGCTATTTTTCCTTTGACTTAGGAGAAGCTACCTGAGACCATAGCAGCTATGGATCTACAGCATATTTTTCAACTGTCTTATGTTCTTACATACAATATGAGTTTGATTCATTCACTGGTCCCCACTGTGAAAACAAGGAGTGGATGCGAAGAACAGAGTAGCCTCAGGGCACCACGGTGAACTTCAGACAGATGGGAATGTAACTTCTCACGTTGTACCTCAACACCTGCTCCACTTTCCAGTAGAGCTGGAATACTTTGCCAGTCAATAATTCAAGAGAACTGACTTTACAATGAACACAAATCCAACACTGTTCATTCACCCCAAAACCTGCCTATAAAATATAATTCTTATTAAAATATTTTCTATACCCATCATGACACAATGCAACTGACATGAGAAGGAAGTAAACTCAGATAACACAAAGACAAAACACCAAAATCACCAGGTGTAATAACACCTTAAATAGCACCATTTTGAAAAAGAACAATTGTATAGAATGACATTATAGTTCCCTCTAATGTTGGCTTTCCTTTTCAGACAATATATACTTTCTGCATGTAAAGTGTGAATAGAGGAGCTGTAGAGAAAAATAAAGGTAGGTGCCATGAATTGTTAATACCTGCTTTTGCTCACATGCCAAGAGGAAATCTAATCTCTAAAAGTCTGAGGAAAGGCCCTGGGATTTAGTAAAGGCTAGCCCAGTAAATACTTTTTGGTAAAAATACACACACACATACACACACACACATATATTCCTTTGTTTCTGTATAAAGTCTGTACAATAACAAGGATACAGTTCCTTGCACACTTGTTAGTTTTCTTCAACAAAACTTCAGTGAGAGTCTAAGCTGATTAAAGACAAAACTATCAGGTTACTACTAGCCCAAGCAAAACAACCATGGCATCATTAACAGTTACACTTTACTTATGAACATTGCATTTTTATGGTTGCGCCAAAAATAATGATTGCACTGATAGTATACTCCAGTGTCAGAAAAGAAAAAAAACACTTAAACTGCACTGTTTTAATATTTCCAAAACCCTAGTTTTAGAACTGCTTCTCAGTCATGAAAAAATTCCCAGTATCTTCTATGAGCTTTAGGGTACATATTGCAAAAGATAATTTAAAAATAATAAAGATGTTACAAAAGCAGTTGATAGTAAATAAGTTTGAAGACAAGCATTTGTGTTCCTATCACAGTGATCAAAACATGATTGAATTCACAGGTACAGCATAAAATGAGATCTCAGTTCCTGAAAGACCAGATAGTGTAGCAGAAGTGTCGACATGCTAGTATACAGAAAAAACAGCCTAGTGGATCCAGTCTAGTAGATCCATATCATTTAGGCTGGGAAAGAAGTGAAGTCATGGACTGGATGATATTCAAGTACTTAAACTTTTAGATCCTCTTCAGTATAGCTGTTCTGGAAATGTCTGGCAAACTTTTCTTAGAAAATACAGATAAAAAGCACAGGTTTTTTCAAGTAAATTTTTCCTAGAAATAAGAAATTTTGATTAAACATCTGTGAGGATGGCATCTGTGAGAGCAAGTGAGCCTTTTGCTTGCTACATGAGACACATCACAATCCAATAGAACAGAACAACACCTGCATGTCCTTTGCTGAAGGAGAACACTCTAGGGTCTTAGTCTTTGAATTTCCTTGTTAAAGCATCACCGAAGATTTAGAAAAGAAAATTAAAAAACAAAACAAAACAAAATAGTGGAAGGTTTAGATATTCTTCCAGTGTAAAGCTGGGGAAAAGTCTGTTTGGGATGGGAATGTGCAGATCTGTTTGTGAGTTCTGCCCTCCCAGCTAACTCTTTTCAGGAGAAAGTACTGAAAAACAGAATTGCCAAACTTAAAACCAAAAATTAAGCTTGCTCCTTTTCCACTGTATGCTCTTATTGCACTGATCTGTTTTTCCTGATTTCATGTGTGCCCTAATTTCCTGTCCCTTCTGCTCTGCCCACCAGTCTCTCTTGTCACCTACCGTAGCAGTAGGGACAGTACAACTCAGCTTTGAGTCTCTCATGCTTTCCCCAGAAATAAAGACTCACAGCTTCATCATCTGATCTCTTAGTCATCACTGGGGCTTTTTGTCATTAGGGGAGACAGTGGAGAGAGGGGATTTTAGTATTTGCTTTCAGCCTTCGCAGGTCTTAATCCATAAATAATGGATAAATTGATTAATATTGGTGGAGTCAGATAGTACGGTGATAAAAAAGCTCATTCATTAGGATGTATGTAGAACCATTAATACAAAATTTGGAGAGCAAAGTCTGCCTTGAAAGACAAACAGGAAGCAATGCATATTTCCACAGGGTTAAGATAAGGAGACAAAACCTCATATTTGCATGCTGAAATAAAGTTAAATTTTTTTTAATGCTTTAAACTCATCTCAAAAGAAATTAGGTCAAGTATTGAAAACTAGTATATTTTATTATTCATATATTTGTAATACACCTGGTATAAAAATTGTAATCTTATCACCACCAGAATTATGAGGGTTAAAACCAAATGGAGTGAGGTGTGCTTCTAGTAGAATATTTTCAGCGATTTCAAGTTAGCCGATAATATAACATTTTAGTTATTTGATAGAATGCTGATCAGATTCATTGCACTTGAGGTCTCAGGATAACATAATTCATTCTGGGAACGCAGAAAATATCTAAAATACAATTGAAAGATTTACAGTGAAATTTTGTCAACTGCTGACTTTACAGTGAAAATTCTGAAACATCTGTGGGATCTGGGGAGAAAGCAGTTACTTTTGAAATATATATGGCCAAGATGCAATTAGGAATCAAAGATTAACCACCTATAGAAGCTGTAAATCAGTACAGGGACTTATAATTCTGAAGAAAGAACACTCTGGGCATAATTAATGACCAAGCAAGTAATATGACAAAAATTATTACAGGTCTAGATTTAGAACTTTGTGAGGTTTGTATTCATGTTACTCTATGCTTCTTCTAGCTCTATTTTTTTAAGTATAAAAAAAATCAGTTACAGCCAGTATAAGATAAATTATTATACAACAACATAAATGTATTTACACATGCTATTACAGTATTAGTATCAGTGCTCAGAGAAGTGTAGACTGCGACACACAGTTACACTTAAAGCATTAAGGTCTGACTTAAAACATCAACAGGCAAGAAAATTTTGAAATAAAACCAGCCTAATATTATGGAACTACAGCATACCGTCAGTTTTACCTAAGGTGGCAAAAGTTACAAGAACTCAAAATCAGGGAAATGTTATTTGAGTGCTTTAAGCAGACAAAATGATCTTTCCCTTATCAACACAGGAAGCAGACCCGCCTAAATGGGTAGAAAACGATAACGAGCAATCCACATTTCTTCATGGAGATCCCTGTAGTAAAGATGAAAAATTAAAGAAATAAGAAACTAAAAACTGTATGACTATGTATGACTTAGTGAACCAGGAGTGCATCTTGATGAGGTACTACAGAAGGATTTATCTTGTACAGGCTTTCCTCACAGACCATGATTTGTTGTTAAGTAACGCTATACTTTCTAGGTATCTCCACAGAGTACAGCCAGACAACTGTAAAATGCTTCTCGAAAAGGTGGTGATCTAGGAGTGTGAGTGGAAATGGTGCTTCCAACCTCACATTTTACTTTTTCCCAGGCAAAACCACACAGAATAAAACATTCTCAAAGAAAAACTGCTTTCCAATTCTATGTACTGTTATTGATCTCCTTCAAAATAAACTGTGGGGTGTAAGTATACTGGGAGTTAATATCTTGCCAGAAGATTGATGAGAGGCACTTTCTCCTCCTCTCATCTTCCCAGTTCCTTTTCAAAATGTGGTTTTATGGGCAGAATCTCATTCTAGACACTCACTTAGCTCTGAGAAGAAGTCACCAGTGAACATGACAGAGCAGCCTGACACAGACTGGGCCTTGCCAGAAAGGTGCAGCAGACCTGAAATCCCAGTTCACTCCAGAGTTTGTCAACATGGAAAATGAAGAAAGGTAGCTGTTGTTCACAAGAAAGACATATTTTCTAATGAGAAACATTGAAACAGAGCTTGCTTGAAGACAGAATTGTCAAATTAAGAACCTGGAAATGAACACTGACAAGTGTTTGTCAGGGGCTTTCCAGTTCATGTTCAGCAGAAGGCTGAGCTGCCCATATTTCAGGGTCTACTTTCTTCTTTCCCATTCTCCTGGTGAAAATTCCAGTAGTCTAGGGAACCAGAGCCCTCTTTTTTTAACTCAGACCTGAGAAAGCGCATGAGGTGGGGAGACAGAGGGAGAGCTGCCTGTGAGGGACACAGTCCTGTGGGGAGGTCCTACTGCACAGTCTGACAGGGACCAGCACTCTCATTGTGCCTGGCATCTGCTGTATACAAACAAAAAATATTATGTGACAGAAAGTAAGATTTCCTTATAAAAACAAAACTTGGTGTTCATGAAACAGAGAACACAGTGAGGGATAGGGTTGACAAGCCCTTTCCAAGCTTCATGCCTTCTGCTTTCTTGTTGCTTATGTGGGATTTCTCTGTGACATACCTCTAGCAATCCTGCACTGCCTGCAGTCACAGCTTACACCTTGTCTACACCTGGAGATGTACCAGGGACAAGTGAGGATTTAATCATCATCATGTTTAAACGTCTGTCTTCCAAACTGAGTACTCCACTTCAACCAAACTACTTCATCCCACCTCTCACATTCACTGCAACTGCTGTGTTTAATCTGTCAGATTTGGGTTAATGTTATTGCAAGTCTAAGTTTTAGCTTTTTGGTTGAGAGAATTCTTTTTGTGGATTTTGTTTTGGTGTTTTGTTTGTTGGGTTTTTTTGTTAGAGTACTATTTTTTTGTTTCAAGGTAAGCAAGAGAACGTCCTTCCTGGCAGCTTCCATGCTTGCAGTAAGAAATAGTTGGAATGCTTTGGGGCTCAAAGTGGGGATTTCTTGGCCTATGCGTCTCCCCATACTGCTGCAGACTGCAAGGGAGGTGGGAAAGCAAATTGTATAATGAAGGAGGTACTGCCTTCCTCCTCCCTTTTTGCTTCCAAATAACCCTTTTCTGTGTGTCATGGTTTAACCCCAGTTAGCAACCAAGTACGTCACAGCCACTTGCTTGCTTCTCCCACAGTGGGATGGGGGGCAGAATTGGAAGGGTAAAAGTGAGAAAACTTGTGGGTTGAGATAAAGACACTCTAATTGGTAAAGCGAAAGCTACATGCACAGGCAAAGCAAAACAAGGAATTCATTCACCGCTCCTCATGGGCAGGCAGGTGTTCAGCCATCCCCAGGGAAGCCGGGCTCCATCAAACATAACGCTTACTTGAGAAGACAAAATGTCATCGCTCCAAAAACACCCCCTTCCTTCTTCTTCCCCTGGCTTTATAGGCTGAGCATGACATCATATAGTATGGAATATTTCTTTGGCCAGTTGGGGTCAGCTGTGCTGGCGCTGCTCCCTCCCAGCTTCTTGTGCACCTGCTCACTGTCAGAGTGTAGGAAACTTGAAAAGTCCTTGATTTAGAGTGTTACTTAACACACTGGTGTTTTACTTCTTACTACCAATGTTATTTCCATACCAAATCCAAAACGCACCATTGTACCAACTACTGAGAAGAAAATCAACTTTATCCCAGCTGAAACCAGGACAGTGTGCTACAATCCTGCTTTCACTGACTCGTTCAAGCTCCCAGAATACTCATGTTTCTGCTAAATATAAAGATTTGCCTCCTCCCTTTCTGAGCATTTTTATCCACAGTGTGACAGTAGGAAGCTTTTTTTTTTCCATGGAAGTGACTCTTCTTTTTCCCCCAGTGTTCAAGTCCTTGGTTCACCCAAGCACCAGGAGAAGGGGGCAGCCCTTTACATTATGCCATTCTGCTCTTTGCCTCAAAAGGCTTTAGCTCAGGTTTCAGACTCTGTGGAGCAGGCACTGCCTGGTTTTGTAACATTATGGTCTGACACACCAGGCTCTCACATCCCAGGAATGCCTCCTGAACACTGCTGCAAAGCAAGTGCCCTTACACAAAAAGACAAGTTCTGACCTCTCATGCTTTCACCTGGGTCCTTCTTAGCCAGGGTGACACAAGGTTTAGTCTACCTAGAGACCACTGTCTGATTTCACAGTTCCTACATTTCTGGGACCTGAAGCTGGTGTAAAATTGCAGAAAGATGATTTATTAAATGTGAATTTATTAAATATCTCAATTACCCACAGCTGATCAAAAATACGTACACTAGTTTAATGGGGAAAAAATCTTTACCTGAAATTAATTAGCTCATTAAAAAAAAACAAACACCTGAATAGTTCTGCTGTAACCATTCAAATAATAATAATAGTATTTTTATAAATTAAAATATTCAAAATGGAGAGTGATTTGTGAAGGATGAAACTTAGTAAAAAGATAGAGCTAAAAAATGACTATAAATATTAAGTTTCTCTACCTAATATATACAAAGATTTAAGACTGCAAAGAGTTAACAGATGCTTTGAAATTTCAGAATGGCTTTGGAGAAGATGTTTCATGAGGTAGAAAATTAATAGCTTATGTATGATCCATTGCCTTTAATAGAGTCCAGGGTCAGAAAGCAGCCAAATACCTGCACTCAAGCAGAGAGCTCTGGCTCAGATTTACCTCAGACTTAAGGCTTAAAAATTTGTCTAAAGATTTTAGGAGCATATGCACCATTTTTGCAAGACCAGCTCCAGCTTTTGGCAGTTTGTATTTCAGTGGTCACACTTACACAAAAGGACAGGAATACGCTGCTTGAAGTGGTGCAGTTCAGGACTCTGAGCCAAAACCAAGGTACATCCTTTTTCTGTACCAGAATGTGACCTGGCCAAGGACCATCATTCCCTGCCTGCCAGACTGTCTTGAAAAAGGAAACTCAAGTGTACAAGGGGGGAAGAAGACAATAGTTTCCAGCTGGCTCCCAGGCCTGGGAACTTAGAAACAAGCATTAATGACATATCATAAAGCACATCTGCCCCACTGAGTAAATTCAAAAGCAACAGTGGACTAAAGTCTCCCCAGTGGCAAGAGTCTATAGACTGTAAAACCTGTTTAAATATTGAAATACATTTGAGAATAATATTCTAATTTAATTTTGAAAACAGCGCTTTGCTATCCAATAACATGCAAACACCAAAACCCAAATTCATAGTCAAAATGCTTTCTTTTTTTTGCATACTTTTTTGTACATGTTAAAAAAAAGCTAGAAACTACTCTATCATCTTGCCTTCACGTTAACTAAGCCCCTTGTCTATTCCAACCCTTCATTGTCACAGTATGTTTTGGGAAATGAATAATTCTGCTTCCTCAGCCCTTCTTTCTAATTTATTTAGAACTGACCAATGAATTTCAAACATTATCAGTCAGAAGCATATATATATATATATAAATATATATATATTTATGTATATATATTTATATACACATTCTTTTGTGAACATGTATGCTGGCTGATCACATAAGTCTAATTATTTTAGGAGAAAAATCTAACCTTTTTTTTTTAATAAACCATGAATATTTCAAGAACACACAGCTGCCTATGCACTATGTGGTTAGTCCATACCATATCTGATCACATGAATTTTAATTAATTTTAAATTTAAATTAATTTCTGGCACCTTGAGGATCAGGGCGGGGGGGAGTGCTATTTAAGAGGAGACAGATGGCCATTTTTTTACCTAATGGTTACACTCCTCTTCTCCTTTAACCCACAAAGCTCACTTCCCAGTGAGAGGCTGGGCACATCCCATTCCTTATTTTAGCTCTTGTTCCTCTTATGTTCTTGAAAGAATAGAAATCAACATATTCGGTGGAACAGCTGAAAGATACTGCTGTGGAAAATGGCCGCTTATCTGTTGCTGCAAGCAGATTCCATTATTTGATTAAAAAGAAACTGGTTATTCTTCATCCCGCTGACTGTTCTCTACAGACGTCTTTCTGGCCAGAAAGTAAAACAGGGAGGGAACAGAATGTGCTCTCACTGTGGAAACAAGGCTGGGAAATATTTACAAATGCTGCTGCTCCCTTTTTGGCATGGCATATCTTTGCATTTCTTATTCCACAGTTTGATTGCTGAATCTGCTTACACTTTATCCCTTAATCATAAGCACTTATGCACGAGGCTATGGGGGATGGAGAAGCTGGGGGTGGGGGGTGCTTTAATCTGGATATTTCTTAGACACTGAATCTGCCCAAGTAGAGGGATGATACCTTGATTTGCTAGCAATCAATCACACTCCAGGCAGCCAGCACACAAATCAGAACTGATAATGTCCCTTCGTTGCATATTGTTCTCTGCGGCAAAATAGAATTCATTTTTAAACTCTCCTCTTCTTTGCCATCCATCAGAGGACAAAATGACAAGCTCAGGAAAGAGCATAGCTCAAGCAATTCTTATAGCCGAGCAGGCATCAGTACTTACAGACCTACTCAGGGTTTACTAACACTGCACAGGGTATCTCAAAACAGGATTGGCTAAGGATCAAAACAGATTGTAAGACACAATTGGCCAGAAACACCTATGTTTCTGGTGATATGGAATTACTCACAACATTGATCATTGTGTACACCACAGGGTGCATAGGGCAGCTTTGGAAGTAAAGAGAGACAAAAATAAAGTGTCAGGAAACAACATGGATAACAGCCTCCTTTTACCATGTCACATGCACTCACCAGATAGTTATTCTGGGCAGAAGCATGTGTCTGTGCACATGGAGGTTTTGTTGCACAAGCTTTGCATGCCTTCGTGCATTACATCTCTCTCATCCTGGTGAGTCCCAGGCAGCCATTACCAAATCCAGGCCAGGCTTTAGTTAGGCTTCCTGCCTAAACACTGAGGCAGGAAGGACTGTAGAGTGGCTTTCAAAATGGAAGGTCCTGCCTCACCGAGATCTCCACTTTCAGGCAAAATAAACCCTACACTGGCAAACCACTGTGTCTAGGAGGGTGTTGGTCTACTGTATCTTTTCATACCTGGCCAGGCTGTTAATAATATATATTCCCAACTAACTTAAAAAAATATATAAAAAATTAAGACTTACGCAAAATACCATAGAATTAAAATTATCTGAAGAAAGTTGATATGAGTGCACATCAAGGATTAGATGCATTAAAAAAATGATAAAAGTTTAGCTGCTGGAAAAGATATAGACTCCATATCTATATCTAGCTATATCACATTGTATTAGCTGAAAGGTACAGACAATAATGTTTAATATCAGCATTCATGTCCCAAACCTACCGATTCTAGGAAACCTCCTTTAGTAGTGCTGTTTATGCAATAGTTAATGACAGTCTATACTCAGTCCTAATATCATGGTGGTGTATTACTAAACTCACATGAGCGAGCAAAAGTGTGTACAGCTCATCTCCTCAAGACTTGTGGTTAACCAAGTATGTATGCAGTGGCGGAACACTGCATTGCCCATACCCATGTCTCTCGTATTCTCTTTCAGGTTTTTTAGCTCATCTTATCTTTCAATGTCATCGCAACCTAAGCCCAAACCTACTTTATTGTAAGAGTCTTAGGATTCAGTGCCTTCTTTGGACTCACATGTCGCACATTAAAATGGAAAGACAGTAAGGAAGGAAGGAACACGAGCTCATTTACAGCCTTCCTATGCTTCGATGCATCTTCAGGTAGTGAGAACTGAAGGCTGAGGGTGAAAGTACATAGTCAGATTAAGCTTATTTAAAATGTGAATAATCATTATATGGATTGTGGTTATATGTCTACAAGACCTTTAAGGGTCGTAACACCATTTGACTAATAGAAGGTAGTCTATAACATTAAAAGTAGCTACTGTAACTGAAGGAACAACATATTTTATTGGAACAGATGTTCTGCGAATGAGCAGGGAATAAGGAGAGCAGTCGTTGTTTTGATGCCATTTAAAGGGCAAGAGTGATGCCAATCATAATTACCATCTGCTATACTACATAAAGTATCCATATGCTCTTTAGAGGGCCCCAAAGTTGATTTGAACTGCCATACTGAGATTTCTCATTTGAGGACAAGACAGCTCTACATCCCCTTATTAGCTCCTGACTGACAAGAGCCCTGAGAGTAATTAATGCAAATGTATCAGAATCCTGGCTTAAGTAGCCACTGATTAAATTTAAAGTAGACCAACCTTTTCCATTCTTCTTTCTTGGATGTTCTGCCATGATAGCATTTACCATCTGAAGTTTAAGTGTGCCCAGCAGCTGTTCAAAAACATAAACCTAATCTACAAATCCTCATTCCCATACTCTTCAGGGCTTGCAACATTTCTCATGGTCCTGCATATGCAGTGTTAGAGCCCATATTCTTCCAGGCATCAGCTCAGAAACCAGCTCCATAGTTAACCTTCATCCTCCACCTTCCAACTGAGATGTATTTCTTCTTTTCTTTGAGTCCATTTACAGCAGTATTTCACATAGTAAAAACAGACACTTTCCATATCCATGCAACATGCAGAGGAAAAAATATTTTTAACTCTGTGTATCCACTACTCTCTTTCTACTTTGCAGCTAAATTGCACATGGAGTTCTTGAACTTTCCACTAAAATTTTATGTCAACTGAATTTATCATTAATCCAAAGAAACAAGTTCAAAATCATCCATAATACAGGACTAAAACACTGGTTTCACTCGTTGTCTAGCTTAAATTTAGTATTTTTTCACATGCACATAAAATAATGAAACACATCAGCAGCTATATGGAAATAAATTGGTGATCCATTCATCTATGTTTTTCTACAGCAGTGCAAATAACAGATGTCTGAGAGGCTTGAGCCATACTCAGTATAAAATAGGAGCAGTTCAAATGGCATTTTGTTGCTAAATCCAGCCAAATACTGTCAGGTTTATTCTCAAAATGGTTTATATATTCCCCTTTTTTTTATTATTTTATCATGGATACTTTCATCATCACGTGATTGTCTGGTTTTGGAATCCACCTGAGATTTAGTTGGCAGCAAAACCTTTGGAAATGCATTCCAGAGGTTAATACATTTCACATAACTAAATTTATACACACTATCATAGGTTAGGTTTGGGTATCTTCTTGCTGTTGTGTTCATGAGAACATGTAGAAAGGAAAATTTTCAGTATATTTTAGTATCTTATCTAAATTTTAGTATATTTTAGTATATTGGAGTACATTATCTAAATTTTAGTATATTATCTCTTTTTTACAATATCTTCTTACAAGGCTTTAAGTAAATTATGGGGTTTGTTCATAAGCTGTTTTGATTTGGACTCAACTCCTTAACTGACCATAATCTACCGGCCAGCATACAAGAATTTGGATATTGTCTTCCTGCCATTATTTATCTTCACTGTGTCTAAAGCTGTGGAGGCTTCTTTGAGGTTCCCCTGGCATAGACACATTTCTGTGTTTTCATGGACTGGCCTTGAAGTAGATTGCCTTCAGGGCGGCCCTGGGGAAAGAAACATTTTCCTTGGTTTCTTTCTTTTCCCTTAATCCTTTATAAGGGGCTATTAGAGTCCCCTTCCGTATTTTTCACATTAGTCATTTGCCTCTTGGGCATAAGGATGACTATAGTATGACACTGGGAGACATTTCACTAGGAAACATTTCCCTGTAAGTCAGGAATAAAAGACCATGCCAAAAAGGTAAACTATTTCTCTCAACATCTTCTATAAATAGCAGCAGAGATGCTGCATGACTTTCCACACTCCATTCCAGTAGCAAAATGCACATTAATGACACAACTCGTGTGACATGAATGTGCAGAAAAAATATGTGTGCTAATAAAGACTGTGAGGGAGGAAACCTTAAAAATATAACAGTACTATAAACAAAATTACTGTCCTTCAGGAAAGGATAAGAGAGGAAATTAATCTCAGGTGATAGATTGTTAGTCATGTTGCACAGTGCTGGAGGGCATACAGCTACAATACTGATCCAGTGATGAAACTGGAGAAGAACTGTTGCAGATAGTGTGAAGGAGTAGATATGCTTTTAATTTAAAAAGGAATTAAAAAAATCCTAAACTGAAGAGGAATGTGACCAGTTCCTATTACAACTCTTGTAGCATGTGGCTCCTTTGTACGGTCACGGTCATTATATTTCAAGCACACTCCATTTTTTTTTTTTTATTTTATTTTGTTTTATTATTTTGTGAGTAATAAGCTATTCAAGTGTGATAGGTTTCACAAAAAACTATTTCATTTTATGTTAACATAGATAGCCATTATTAGGAGATTGCCCACTGCTAAATTTTATCTGCAATATGGTTTACCGAAAACTTAATTAACATTCTTTGCCCAGCTGAAATATTTTATGATATTGTTCTTAATACTGAATGCACAGAATTCTATCTAGTGCAAAATTATGAAATGGAAAGTTGGCTATAAAGACTAAAAGGTGGTAAGAATATATTGATGATTTACATTAAAATTTGTTATCATTCTAAAAGGTAGCATAAAGGCCATAGAGAATTGTAGGTTCATATAATTTCACCCTAATTATTCTAATTTACTGTAATTAAGACACTAAAAAAAATTTAGCGAGGGAAAACATTAACATCCTTTTAATACCCGTAAGAGAACAACAGCCTTGCATTTGTACAGTATTATTCACCAGAACCCCATGAAAGCGGGAAAAATGCACAGAAGACATGCTGATATTAAAAAATCTTATTTATATATTTGTGTAGGTATTTATAGAGGCATAAATTTAAAATATATTTTGTCCTTTAATTTCTTTCAAGGTCATCATCTGCACTGCATTAAAATCAGTGGGACAAAAGCCTGGATGAGATCTCAAGGGCCCTAGATGTGTATACAGTCTGTCACCAGCAAGGGATATATAGTAGACCAAGATGATTCACGATTATTTTCACCTGTGCAGTTGGGAGACTGTCATGACCTCTGCTTCAGAGTATAAGATCCATGAATAAATCTGAAAATTCATCAGTCAACCACCTGTGGTGCATACTCATTTTCCCTTGCAGGGTCCACTTTTCTATAGGAAAGTACATCTTTGTATGGCATTAAACCATCTTTTGCACACGATGCATGATAGCTCAATACCAACATAGCTCTTGTGCTTACTTGGTAACTAATCACTATAAACAGCATCAACAGTCTCTCAAAACTATTGTTGATGCATAGTTAAAGCCTTAGCTGTTAAATGGCAAGAGAAGGGGAGGAAATAAAATACTACTTTTGTTTTTAATTTACAAAAGAGAGTGAAATAAATACTTGGCTCTGCTAGAATCAGTTCATATTGACTGCCACTTTCATCCAAACTGCAGGACAGGTGCTTGATCTTCCTGCCTTGTATCAACAAGCCAGGAATTACAGGGGAGATGGAAAAGGTCAGAAAGCATCAGTTTCTTGTCTTCAGGGGTGACAGTGCACAAGTGACTTGAGGAAGAGGGCAGGAAGGGAAGTGCCAAGATCACACGTTCATCACTCAGATCTAGATGCTTCAAACCAGCAGCCCAAATTCTTCTGTCAAAAATAGCTGGTGCATTTCCAAATCCCTTTCTATCAAGTCCATTCTGCTACTGAACAAAATCCTTGGCAACTTGCCCCTGCCTTTGGCTTAAATTTTTTCCAGTCCATTTGTCTCTGATGTGACATAACACATAATATGAATTTCTATACGCTTCCAAACTGCTTTATGATCTTCAGTTGAAAACCACTAAGTGCAAAATATTAATATAGTAAAAAAATTAATATGTGAAATAGGGCTGGGAAAAAACCTTTTATATATAGAATGTGATAAGGAAGAGAATGTCATTTTCTTGACAGGCCATGATTTCTTTTTTATGTATAAACACTGGTTTAGACATAGAGCTTCACTTTTATGAATGTCAGAGAATGACAGGACAAAAGGAAAAGATCTTAAAGAACAGGTCAGAAAGGATCAGCAATCCAAGGTCTTGGCAGCAGACTGGCAGAAAAAAAAATCCACTGATTTTACAGAGTTTCTCAGCACTTAGAAATGGTTCTCAAAATACCAAGTCGGGCATGATCCAAGGCTTAGATTATGAGAAACTTTCTATCCTATGACCAGGAATATTTTGGTTCTTTAAATGTTACCTGTAAGCACTAAACATGTCTGTACTATAGCTGCATATATAGATACACACTTACATATTTATTCTATATTTGTAGCACTGGGAAGTTGCTGATGTATTGGCAGAAAATAAATCCATCTTTAGCTGGCTGGGGACTGAAGTCAACTCCTCCTGTAGGATTCGGGACTAGTCTACCACAAGTAAGAGAAGATCTCAAGCTGTAAGTAGTATTAGAGATTGGTTTGTGCCTTGGACAGGTGGATGAATCTCTCTAAATCAAAACTTTCCTTCTGTACACAGTTTTTTCCCCATTTACTTGTCTGTCCTGTTTACAACATAAGAACAGCCAGCAGGAAGCACAGTGGGAATCCATATTTCAAGGAGGATCTCAAAGCACTGCAACAACACAAATGAAGAAAAATAACATTATGGGCTTACAGGAGTTTACAGTTTACAGTTAAAGTGTATGTACGTAACAGCCTAGGACGTTTCATGATGGCAGCATGCAGTAAGATGCAACCATGCATGCTGGGAAAGGGCATCCACAGGGTTGTAGGATGGTTCAGGAACTACCAGTAAAGTAATCCAACCCAGCCCTGTGAGGATGACTGGCAGAGATCTTCACCACAGATCACAGCCTCTTAGTCCTGAAAGCTGCTACTTCCTTTAACACTTTCCTAGTTCAGACCCATAGTATTTATCAGATCCCTTGTGACCCTGGAAACATGATCATTTATGACAGTGAGGCTCATAACTCTCAGGTCCTAGATCTCTGGTAAATCTGCTGCTTCAGTCAGCTCCAAGGAGGATAAAACAATCCATAAGAAGCTAAAGTAAAGGCCACGAAGAGAAATAATCATGGTAAGAGGCACTTAAATGGATTCATACCTTAAAATAATGCATATATACACCTGGCCAGATATACCTTTCTTGAGGCACAAGTAAGTTTGGAGTTATTTCGGTCTAGACAACAATTCAGAAAACATTCCTACATAGTCCTGCTCCAGGTCACTGTAAGCTTATGTGAAATTGCAGAAAACTGAATTGTCAAAAAATTCTGCAAAATCACAACTTGTTATTTACAATTTAAATTTGTATTTCAAGAATTTAGATTTCCTATTATAAACAGACTTCAGAAAGCAGGAAAAAAATATCTGCAGGTTTTTATTCCCATTGAAAAAAAATTTACTTCAGAGGTAAGCTTTTCTATTAATCCAAAAAGTTATAAAACAGTGTAATGCAAAGGATATTATGTTCAATTTCTTATTTAAGTGGAACATCTCTCTCTTTCCTCACTAATGCTCTGTTCTCCCAGTCTTCCTAACCACATGCATGTTTTGTCAGCAGCTACTTCAAGAGCATCACATGTGGACATTTCCACCCAAATTAGATTGAAACAAGGCCACTGAGTTCTGAAAGTCCCTCCATTCCTCTTAAGAGTAAAGTCTTGGAGGCTGAGTAAGATGAAGTTCAATAAAGGGGTGTTCAAACTAGCATACAAGGATGTCTTTGATATTATAACAGCCCACATCTGGGCTCAAAGCCATCGAAAGCACACACTTGGTTCCCAACTGTCAGCACACAATAGATTTTCCGTAAAATGTTATGAACTTGACCTTCATTTGTGCAGCAAGACTGATACTTAGGCTTTATTGTACATGTGTTGACTATCTTTTCCCATCAGTAATCTCAACTCCTGTACGCTTGCCTTGAATTTGCTTGGATGTTTTACCTGTTTGAACTTGCTTGACATGACATGCCTCCTGAATCATTTAAAACTGCTTCTGGAAGACAGATGTTACTTGGACACTGTGGAGGTAGAAAAAATTGTCCATGAAGTTTGGTAGCTTTCAGCCAGACAGAACAAAAACCTGCAAAAAAACCCCAGTTAAGCAGGAAAGGAAAAGTGATATACTGAAAGGTCTATGTCTTTTCTCTGTCAGGGTTTAAGCCCTGTAATTACAGGAAGATGCTTTCTCTCCCCTTTTTAATACAAGGGAGCTCATATTTCACATGTGAAAGAAATAAAAAAGATTTAATTAAATAGCAATACATCTCAGGAGGAAATATATTCCAACACACTGATGTCTTATCTCTAGTCAAGCCAAATGGAATTTTGGGGGGAAAATTGTTTACAAACTGTAATCCATCAAGCAATGTTTATAGGATTTAGCACCACAGACCTGCATATAACAGCTCATCATAGAATAGCAAACACTATAAAGCATGCTTTGAAGAGTGAATGAGACACAAAAATAAGATGCAGCTTGCCAAGTCTGCAACAATGCGTTTTAAGAAGCTGAAGTCAATCTTTGTGAGATTGTTCAAGTGTCTGGAAAAAGAACTGCATTTTTTACCCATTCAAATTATTTTTCTTCCTGATACTTGTACCTGCTGCACCCGGGGTCTGAGATTTTGGGGAGACAGGGAGAGTTTACTACGTGTTTCTCTTAACTCCAGCTTAAAACAGAAAGGTGGGCTATTACTATTCTTAGGGAAACTAGAATGGAATCACTCTTTATGCTAGAATTTGAAGTCTCAAATACAGACTTCTTCGGTTGTTTGAGGCAGACTCTAGCTGAAAGTATTATTTCATGAGGGGTTACCACTAGGTAACTACCCTAATCTTTTAGCAGCTTCACATAAGATGAAGAATAGATATGTCTACAAACATGCATGCACTCAGAGAGAAAAAGGGAACTGATTACCAGGCACATCCAGAGAAAGTCATCTGTGGTAAAGACCAATAATCTGAGAAGCACCTCTGATCCTGGTAAGACCATGGTCAGAATTTCCACCAGCCTACAGTGCCACGGCAATGCTGCTAAACTCTGTAATATAATAAAATCATGTGTCTTGCTTTACTTCAGACTAGGATCTTCAGTAGTGGTGTTAGTGTGCTGATTCCCCACTACTGTCAAAGCCTAGTTGTAGAAGCTGATTTTTTCCTCAGCATTTTGCAAATCTATGACATACAATGTGTTCCTTGTAATTCTATCTTAAAGGGGGAAAGTCTGTTACTCTTTTAAATTCTACAATGCTAACATTCGACTGAACGTTAAATTTCTGTTTCAATCATTTAGTCAGATGAGAGTGAAAGGTTTGAATAAAATCTTCCTGTCTGAAAATTAGGGATGCAAACTAGTTGAAACATTTGAAAAACTCATGCTGAATTTATAATATTGCTTTGGAGAATTTCTAATTGACACCTTTTTTATGATATTTTTGGGTTCCTCTAACATGAGGGCTTTTTTTTTAACACTGAAATAATGTTTTATTTGTTGTGGAATTAAAAAAAAAGATAAAATATTCTGTTTCAAGTTGCATAAACTTCAATGAAAAGTTAATTGAAAGCTATTTATTGAAAATTATTTTACCAAAATACATTTTTTTTGTTAAGAATGGAATATGTAAATCTCTGCACAGCTCTAAATCCTAGTAAAAAATGTACTGCTTTGGTACTAAAGGCTTACAAATGCACTTTTCAATATGTTATGTGAAATACATTCTAATTTATACTGAATATTGTTATAACTTGGAGCAATTTAAACTAAGATTGATTATGGTAGCAGTTGTACAAATGCATAAGAGAGAATTCTTGAGACTAATTACTCAGGTTCTAACCATCTCAGACAATGGAAATATTAATCTAGTTTTACAGGAGGAAAATCAGCACACCACTTTAAATGACTTGACTGGAATGATAATAATTTAGTTCTTCACTGACAAATACAGCACAGTATTTATTACCTTGGTTCACAGAAAGTTTTCTAGTACTCTGCAATAGCTTTGTGAAACTCATTTCAATGTCTTCAACAAAAATATGCAGCTCAATAAAAGAAAATAGCCAGCTTAACTGCATAGAGACGAAATATGCTTTATGTACTCAGCAGTTATCAGAAAAAGGGGGAAAGCAGCACAAAAAAAGCACGAAGTGTTTTCTTACTGCCCAGAGCTTTTCACAGTCCTTTTTCTCACACAGAGTTCTCAAAAAAAAAAAAAAAAATTAAGCAAAACCAGAAACATTCCAGAAAGGTGGATAATCCTTGAGTGACTTCTTTCACAAAGAAAACTCCCAGTAATCTGCATAGGCAGTTAAATACAAAGAAGCACAAAGCTGGAAATTGGCTCAAAAGCATGTACATTATTGTTTCAAAGGCTACTACAGTACAAAAACTGCTGCAGGATCAAGTGAGTCAGACTCACAAAGTCCAAGTCTCTGCTGTGCTCTCTACCAGCCCTGCAACATTAACAGCTTTCAAAGCCACTGACTGAGAGGTCTCAGACTCAACGCAGAAGTGTGGCATAGTCATAGATCTCAGAGACTTCAGTGAAGAGGAAAAACAAAAAATATTTATCTCTCTTCTGAGTTGCTGCCCAAGTTGTCCAAAAAGAACCCACTGTTGAGGGGGCTGGGCAAAGAAAGCTGGGACAGGCACAAAACACTTGTGAAATTGCAATTATGTATCACAGATCATAGAATCATAGAACCATTTAGGATGGAAAAGACCTTTGACATCATCAAGTCCATCCATTAACTGCCAAGTCCATCACTGAACTATGTCTCTAAGCACAGCACCTATGCATTTTTTAAAGACCCTCAGGGATGGTGATTCTACCACCTCCCTGGGCAGCCTGTTCTAGTGCTTCACCACCCTTTACAGTGAAAAAAAATATTCCTGATATCAAATGTAAACCTTCTGTGGCTTTTTCCTCTTGTCCTGTCACTAGTTATCTGGGAAAAAAGACTGACACCCAGCCCACCACAGCCTCCTTTCAGGCAGCTGTAGAGAACAATAAGGTCCCCCAAGTGTCCTCCAAACTAAATGGCCGCGGCCCCCTCAGCCGCTCCCCACAAGACCTGTGCCCCAGCCCCTTCCCCAGCCCCGCTGCCCGTCTCTGGACACGCTGCAGCCCCTCAATGTCCCCCTTGCAGAGAGGGGCCCAGACCTGAACACAGGGTTCGAGGGGCGGCCTCAGCAGTGCCCAGTGCAGGGGGACGGTCACTGCCCTGGTCCTGCTGGCCACACTGCTGGGGACACCAGCCAGGGTGCTGCTGGCCGCCTGGGCCCCCTGGGCACACTGCTGGCTCCTGCCCAGCCGGCCGTCACCCAGCACCCCCAGGCCCTTTCCCACCAGGCCCTTTCCAGCCGCTCTGCCCCAGCCTGTAGCGCTGCGTGGGGCTGGTGTGACCCAAGGGCAGGACCCGGCACTGAGCCCTGCTGAACCTCACACGACTGGCCTGGGCCCATCGCTCCAGCCTGACCAGGTCCCTCTGCAGAGCCTCCTGCCCTCAGGCAGATCAGCTCCCCTCCTAGTTTTGTGTCATCTGTAAACTGACTGAGGGTGCACTCGACCCCTCATCCAGATCACGGGTAAAGATATTAAACAGGACTGGCCCCAATATTGAGCCCTGGAGAACACCACTTGTGACTCCATCACGAACTGGGTGCAACTCCTTTTGTTACCACCTGTTGAGCTCAGCCATATATTTATCCATATTTATCCAGCATAGAGTACACCCATCCAGGTCATGAGCAGCCAGTTTCTGCAGGAGAATGCTGTGGGAGACCATGTCAAAGGCTTCACAAAGGTCCAGGTAGACAACATCTACAGCCTTTCCTTCATCCATTAGGCATGTCACCTTGTAAAAGACAGAGATCAAGTTTCTCAAGCAGGACTTGCCTTCCATAACCCCATGTTGGCTGGGCCTGATCCCCCAGCTGTCCTGCACACGCCACATGATGCACTTGGGATGATCTGCTCTATAACCTCCCCCAGCACTGAGGTCAGGCTGACAGGTGTGTAGTTTCCTGGATCCTCCTTCCTGCCCTTCTCATAGATAGGCATCACACTGGCTAACCTCCAGTCTTCTGTGACCTTCCCAGTTAGCCAGGACTGTTGACAAATGATGGAGTGGCTTGGTGAGCTCCTCCACCAGCTCCCTCAGTACCCTCGGGTGGATCCCACCCAGACCCATAGACTTGTGCGTGTCTAAGTGGAGCAGCAGGTCACTGGCTGTTTCCTCCTGAGCTGCGGGGACTTCATGCTGCTCCTCCTCATCCCTGTCTTCCAGCTCAGGGGGCTGAGTACCCTGGGGGTAACTGGTCTTGCTATTCAAGCCTGAGGCAAGGAAAGTATCAAGTACCTCAGCCTTTTCCTCATCCTTTGTGCCAACATTCCCCGCCACATCCAATAAACGATGCAGATTATCCTTGGGCCTCCATTTGTTTCTAATGTATTTGTAAAAACATTTTTTTTGTCTTTTACTGCATTGGCCAGCCTGAGCTCAAGCTGGGCTTTCACCTCTAATCTTCTCGCTGTATAACCTTGTGACTTTCTTATAGTCCTCCAGTTTCCTTACAGTCCTCCAGAGTTGCCTGTTCCTTCTTCCAAAGGTTATAAATAATCCTTTCCCGCCCCCCGCCCCACCCCGAGTCCCAGCCAAAGCTCTCTGTTCAGCCAGGTCAGCCTTCTCCCACACTGCCTCGTCTGTCAGCACATGAGGACGTCCTGATCCTGCACCTTTAAAGACTTCCTTCTTGAAGAATGTCCAGTCTTCCTGGACCCCTTGACCCTTCAGAACTATCTCCCAAGGGACTCTGTCAACCAGGCTCTTAAGTGGGATGAAGTCAGCTCTCCAGAAGTCAGGCAGCAGTTCTGCTGACCCACCTCTTTTCTTCTCTGAGAATTGAAAACTCTCAACATCTCATGATCTCTATGCCCAGGTGGACATCCTCTGACCACCACATCACCCACCAGCCCTTCCTGGCTGTGCCAGTAAGTTGTCTTTCACACACTCCAGAAACCTCCCAGATCGTTTCCTCTCCACTGTGTTGCATTTGCAGCAGACACTAGGCACATTGAAGTCCCCCATGAGAACAAGAGATAGCAATTGTGAGACTCTCCCAGCTGCTTGTAGAATGTTCCATCTGCCTCTTCATCCTGGTTGGCTGGTCTATAACAGACTCCCACCAGGGTATCCGCCTTGTTGGCCCTTACCCTGATTCCTACCCATGAACACTCAACCCTACTGTCACCATCATTCACCTCTAGGCAGTCAAAACACTCTCTGACATACAAGGTTACCCCACCGCCTCTCCTTCCTTGCCTGGCCCTTCCAAAGAGTTTATAGCCATCCGTTGCAACACTGCAGCCATGCAAGTTATCCCACCATGTTTCCATGATGGTGACTATGTCATACTCTTCCTGCTGCATGATGGTTTCTGGCCTCTTCTGTTTGTTGCCTGTGCTGTGGGTATTGTTACAGATGGACTTCAGCTGTGCTATCAATCTTGCCTTCAACCCTGGCGTGATGCCCCCAGGCTCATTTTAATCTCTTCCCTCTTTGATTCTCATTTAAAGCTCTCTTGATGAGCCCTGCTAACTCCTGACCTAGGATATTTATCCCTCTTTGAGACAGGTGAACACATCTGTTGCCAGCAGGCCTGCTGCCATGTAAACTGACCCATGATCAAAAAAACTGACATTTAGCCATTGACACCAGGCCTAGAGCCAGGTATTGATATGTGTGATTTTTCAATTACTTGCACCATCATTCCCTGCTATTGGCAGGATTGAAGAAGAAAACACTACTTGTGCTCCTGATCCCTCAACTAGTTGTTCCAAGGCCCTGAGGTCTCTCTTGGTTGCCCCCAGACTTCCTGTCATTTGGACTTCATCATTGCCCACTTGAAAGACCAGTAATTGGTATCAATCAGAGTGCTGTAGCAGACAAGGGAGTTTTCTAGTAGCACCCATTACCCAGACCCCAGGGAGGCAGCAGGCTTCTCTAGGGATTGGGTCTGGTCGGCATGTCGGGTCCTCCATTTCGATCAGAGTGAAGTCATCAATAACATCCACCTAGCTTTTCTTCCTAGCAGAGATGATCACACTGTGTGATGTTGACTGACTCTTCTTAGGCAACTCCTCCAACCTGGACAGGCTTTCATCCATATCATAATTATTCTGGTCTTTAGGCTCCAGAGCTGCATGCATATTGTATAGGGGTACCCAGGAAGGTGCAGTAGCTTGGAGGGCAATTCACCTGCTGCTCTGAGCAGGGACCTGTTTCCATTCTTCCCATCACTCAGCACTTCTCCACCTGCCTGCTGGCGAGTAGTTAGGGGAGCCTCTGTTTCTTGTGATGTGTCCATTTGGTGGATTTGTCTCAGTGATGGTAGACAGTGGCTACACCAGTCTATCTCCCTCTCACTCACCCTCATAGTCCTAAACCTTCCTACTTTCCCTTTCAGTTCTGCCACCAGGCTGAGCAGGTCATCCACCCAGCCACACCTCACAGGGGTGTTATCTCAGCCACCCTCCAGCAGCAGTGACAGGCTCAGGCAATCCCTGCGGCCCATGACCTGGGCAGCTTCTTGCTTACATGGAAGCTCCGTCTGGGTCACCACACACCTTATGGTGCTAGTTTTTGGCCAAGTGGAAACCATGGCAAGGTTTCTTCTGAAGGATGATGATGACCGATAGTGGGATTTGCCTCTTCAGCTGTCAGGGGGATGGCGCCCTTCCTGCACCAGTGGCCATACAACACTCTGGCTGATGTGCCAGGCCCTGTTTGCCTGCTCTGGTCACTGTGCTCCTGGTCTCCTGTGTCCCCTGGGGGCTGCATTTGTACATGTGGGGGTTTGGCCAACTTCACTCCTGGCCCTGCCAACACTGAGCCAGATCTACCACTCCTCAGGGCCTTAACATTTCCCGGTCTAGGAGGTGGGGGGCTGGGGCACCCGCTCCATCTCTGCCCCTGTTTCTCAGTTTTGCCAGTTCACAGAAAGCTACCTATGGTCATGACACAATTAAGTCAATTTCACTGAAAGTAGCAAAAGACCATTTAAATCATCCAGCAAAGAAGCTGCTTTGAAATATCTACTTTTCAGAAGAGAGTTTTATATAGATAATATGTTTTCACAGAGTAAGGAAACCACAAATAAATCTGTCCAGCTTAAAGATGACGACTGTCCCCCTACAGTTTCTAGCACTCATATTACAGAAAGCACAAGAACAGTAAGGAAGATGGTGTAAATAAGGGCATTTTTCTAAGTCCCACACCCCAGGATCTCTTTTGTTTGTTTTTGCATATGGCACAGTGAAAGCATTATTTTTATATTAATTTATTATTTTTGTTATTATTATTTTATTTTGTTATTATTATTTTTGTGAAGAATAGTCAATGCCAGGCACTCTTAAATTGTACTCTTTCATTACTTATGAACACTTACAGACAGAAAGTGTAGATTGTTTTGGTTTTGTCACCAGTTAAAGCACAACTCCACAGATTAAACTAGCAGTTATATACTAAGGGTCAGATTCTCCAGTTACACAGATACCATTTTAAAAAGCTCCTGTAGACTCCAAGATTTTACATTGGGCATAAACTACATTTGTACTTCCTTCAAGGCTCCTTTAGCCTGCTGGAACGATGAAAGTTGATTTAGCATAAATGAAGATCCAGCCCCCCAAAACTCATTACAGCACTTGGACTGAAGCCTTCTCAGCAAAGCCAGTTTGCTGCAGAATATATCAGTTTACAGTCTGTCAGTCCGTTCTTCTGTATCTCCACAGAATTTAAACCCAGCCTCTGAGAACTTGGTCCTCCATACATCAGCACTGTACCACAGTAACTCAAATGCGTGGGGCCATCAAAAAGGAAGCCCCAGAGCATCAAAATGCCAGAGATAATGTAGAAAATCCTTTTGACTTACAAAAATTTCCGTCCCATTGAGCAAACTTCAAACTAAGGAAATGTATCCCACTATTAAGTTCTCATAAGCTTCCATGACCAGAAATTTGAACTAAATTAATAAGCTGCAAAGTTACATTGACTATTTGTGTGCTTAGTTCTTCCTTGCCAGCCCTCTCCCTACTACACTCTTGTCTCCCTCCCTTGCACCTGACACTACAGTGGCCTTAGATAGCCTCCCATTTCCTCATGCACACATATACCTTTCAATGGTTTGCATGTATAATTCCAGAATGTGATTACTTACTGGCATATTTTTCTGTTTGAGTTAGCAACCATAGGCCAACATCTTCTGGGTGTCAGAAGAATTTTATGCATGCTACTCACTAACCAAAGCCTGTATTAATTTCCTGAAAAATTCTAAGCCTTGTATTGAAAATATTTAACATGCAAAACTCACTCTTTTCTCCTCTTTGTGTATCAAGCTAACTGGTAAGCCTCAGCACAATATGCATTTTCCACATTCCACCTTTGTCTATATTCTTCCTATAAGTTGATGTATGAAAATTAGAATGAACAGAATGTCCTGCATTTATTAATAATGCTAAATACTTGCAGTATAGTTATTTTGTCTGCAATTACATGAGCCAGACCATTTAGTTTGTCAAATGCCCCAATCCACCTTCCTATAACAATAATCCTGTTTCTGTCCATATACCTTACATTCTAAGGCAGTTTTGAATGACGTTGTTTATGCTGGAATAAACAAGGAATTTGTGGTCTTTTATTTAAATTAAGTAAGAATAACATCTTATGCTGTATCTTTCACAAACAAAGATGCACACTCTTATGTCTAATCAAGATTCATTCTTAGAAGTTCACCTTCCTAACTTTTGAAAGTTAAATTTTTACTAAGAGTAGATCTGAAATAATGCTTTCACGGAGTGCCAGTGGGAAGGTGGGTGTGTTTAGGTAATACTTAGGCCTAACCAGCTCTGTTGCACTGGAATATGTAAGTACAAAAATGGATTTAAATGGTCTTTTGCTACTTTCAGCAAAATTTACTTCATTGTGTCATTTTAGATGGATTCTTAACAAAACTATTCTCAAAGTCGCTGGAAATTTCCACTGGCTAAAACATGGGCTTGAGAAAAATCCAGCCTTAAAAGAAGTCTTTCACTAAAATACTGAAGTAAGTGGTAGTTTGACTTGTTATAAGAATAGACTATATTCCTTAGCTTTTTCTTAAAAAATGAAAAAGATACAATCCATACAAACATTTTTGGTTGGTTAATCATGTGTACCATTTGAGACAGTCTAAAAACCTCTAAATAATTTCACCTTTTATTCCTACTTTGAACTTCTTCCAGCCACTAGACTTCATTTTGCTTTTGTCTAAGAGATTAAGGAGTCCTCAAGTACTATTAATCTTCTCCCTGCAGAGGTACTTCTCTATTGATGGTACTTATCCACCCCCCATTATCCAAGATACAGAAGAGTTTGCTCAAGGTCACAAAGATAAATGCGATAAAGCAAAGAATGACACTGACTTCTGTGCTAACACCTTAACATCTGGATCATTCTTCCTCTGTGGAGGTCACCATTTTGCCACCTATTCAAATTATCTTAAATGGGAAAATGGAAAGAGCTTTATCAGTTTCTTACAGGATAATGTTTCACACTGACTTTCCTGAGGATACAGATATTTATAGGGTAATATGTACATGGTAAACTGAATCTCTCAAATGCATGGACTGTTCACTGTCCAGGTGTTGACAGGAGAGTCCATTACAAGCATACTTGTGGCAGTATCTTTAGCAGAATTAAATAAGATGTGTCAAACTGTAGTTCTAGTCAATTATGATCCGGCTCACCTATGGTCCTATGCAACTGCTCCAGCATACACATGATTTTTCTCTATTAATTATCTCCAATGGCATAGAGAAGGCTGTCTTATGGGACCCTTTCTACATAGGCAGAGAGAGTTTCTACTGAGTATTTAAAATCTGCTTATGGCTAGTTCATAACCTTCTTCCACAGCAGGAACAGTCTGGGGACATCCTTGATGTAGACTGCCCCAGATATCACCATCAAGAACTCTAATTAATGAATCTCAGCATATGAAAAGTGCCTAACAGGCTGTCTGAGCACAGTGGGACTCCCGAGGGTGGGGATCCAGGGCTGCTTGGTGTCTTCCCCACAAGCTTCTTTACCAATTGATCAGTTGCTCTTCTGTGAAGGTGGCCATGAATAATGCCTTTACCTCTTCTTGGTCCATTATCTTGAACCAGCCCTATGTGTGAACTACACAGAGAGAAGGAAATGAGGACTACCTGCATGGGGCAGGGACACAGGCAGAGCCGTGGTATCATACACAGCTACACCATAGCTATAACTATTGGTCAAACTTGAATTCCATTCTTGTATCATACTTACAGCTTAAATACTACAGATCTTGCCCCATCTGCCAAAATCCTTGTGCTTTATTCCAAAAGCTGCTTTTCTTTGCCCCTTACAGTAAGTCACTACAGATTAGAAAAGATGTTTTACCTTAAGGAAGTTTCAAAAGATGACAGAACTCTTGTAAGACAGGTAATGCAATTGGAACAATCAGAACAAGAGTAATTGAAAATGAGGTATCATCACCGTTGTTTCTCTGACTCTAATATCCACCTGCCTTTAGTGTAAAGTTCTTTTTTCTTCTTATCATTCTCAGAAACTGTATTCTAAATAATGCAAGCACTCAGAAACTAGGTGAGGTTACCATGAAAAACAATATGAAGAACAGGAGCTAAGTAATAACTAACAATGCAAATGTTTACTCTATCACTGCAGGAATGGACAAGACAAAAAGAAGTACTTGCCAAGACTGGTGAAGAGTGGAAGACTTATGGTAGAGCAACCAATGAGCATGGGAAATAGAACTACTAACTCAGGAAGTTAAAATTAGGATAATCCATCTGAGTGAATGAATAAAATGCAGAAAGGAGTTGTACAGTCAATATGAGCCTGTAACAAACAGTCCAAAGGCATTACATCTACCCTAGCTTTAGGTATTTACAATACTGACATGTACATCTGCCTGATTTGTCTTCCTTTACACGTAACAGAGAGAACTGGACAGTTCTACAGTGTGATGCATCTTGTCTATTTCACATATTTATTTAGCATGTGATGAATTATCACTGCATGTGTCATGTCTTATCAGAAAGACACATAGTACAGCTATCACCTGTGCTGTAGAGGACTATGTGCAGCTATCCAGTATTTGGCAAGATAAATTCAATCATTTGAAGCCAACCATGGGGAGATTTGCCTTCTGAGGGAGAAACAAGGCGGGGGGGGGGGGGGGGATGGGGGGGGGACGGGGGGAGAAAAAAAGCAGCAAGCCCTTGTCATAAAACTTGGATTCTTTGTGGGTTTCTTTTAATTACTCCAGAATGAACCCATTTCTAATATGCACAAGGACAAATTCAGGACTAACACTAACCATGATAGAGATATACATTTCCACTGATTATACACACGCACCTCTACCTGTCTGCTGGTAATTAACACCGTAGCTTCTCTTCTACCAGATTTCCTTGGTACAAGTGAAATCTTCTGATTTACTGGGTTGAGAGCTTTAGCCATTACTATTGACAAGCTGTGATTTTAAATAAACAGCTGTTTCTTCAAATGTAAAATTTTTGCGCTAGACATGAATAGCCTTTGAAGGGAAAAGCAATTTTCCGATTCTAGCAGACTGATTATTTTCACTTTTCAACTCTTATTATTGGTCTTCACATTTTTCATAGTACAAGGGCTTTAGTATCCTTTATTCTTCAGAAGGTCAATAGTCATCCTTATAAGTTCTTTGAATTATACTTCATAATTTATTCATGCTAATTACTTCTTCTATGAACTTCAAACTGATGAGGTAAACAAATTCATGCAACTTTAACTTGCACAAGGTATTGCCTTTCTAACTTCTACATCCAACAAGAAAATGTAGTAGTTGGGGAAGAGAGATGCAACCATAGCCATTGATTTGAAGTAATTCACATGGTTGGACTGCTACATCTACAATACAAGATTTATAACAAAACTTTTTAAGCCCTTGTAATCCTAACACATGAGGTAATAATCTATTTAAAAAGGCCTCTGAAATTTTTTTCGTATAAAAGCTTGTGCTATCAAGCTTGATTTGTGTCTGGGGAGTTCTCTGCTTTGTTGGTAATATTAAGTTTCTTTAGTTGGTTGAAATTTTCTCTCATGTTGCATTCCCTGTTGCTGGCATCTAAATCCAGCGTATCATAGAGCAATGTGCTCTGCATATTGAAGTATAGTTGTGTTCAGGAGGCATGCTATGAAAAGGTTGTGCCATCAAACAAGGTAGCAATTGTCTGTTTGCCCTCTTTTTCTGGAGCCCAGCACAGAACAATTGTAGCCAAGCAAAGGGTTTTCTAGGCATGGCAACCAACTGCAGCAGTCACAATTTCCCATCCTTCACAAGACTTCACCCTCTCAGCTGAAAAGTCATAGCATTAGTCAAAAGCACCTCAGGTTTGCAGTCAAGGAAATTAGTTATTTATTTCTGGTTGGGCCACAATGAGACTGCTAACACATTCAGTCCTTCTTAGAACAAAGGGGAAGAGGGCTGCTCTGAGGGAAAGGGGTAAGTCGACACTGACTGACCCATTGCCAGTAGCCCCACTTTGAAGTAACATCAACGAACAATGGTACTACCCTCTGCATTTTTCTTTTCTCATTTCATTTGTGAAATCTTCAAGCACACTGTTCTGTTATTTGTTAGGCAAGAATGTCATTGGAAGAAAGGTAAAGGTTTATGCAATGTACTTCAGGCCATCCTATTGTGCTGCATTGTATCTCTCTGAACCTTAGCTACCTCTCTTAAAAGGCATTATGTAAAATAAAACAAAACCAGACAAAAATGCTGATAGCACAGTATCTGAAATAGAGGAAAGACAGAAAGTTATAACCTGCTAAATTGAGAGCACCTGTATATCAGGTTGGAGGCTGCTGTGAACATTAAGTCTGCATCTATTAGTAAAATCAAATCCCTCCTCTCAACTAAACAATCCCGATGGCAGGGTAGGAAAGAGTGATTAAAAAAAAAAAAAAAAAAAAAAGACTCAGTATCAGCAGTAATTCTTCAGTGTCCCTGGTGGAAACTATGCATTACGCTGGTTAATTTCATATGAGTCTGGCACAAAGCAGCTGAAGTACTATCTTTCACCCCACCCATTCTGACACTTTTTGCACTACGTTTTCTCTTCTTTTTTTTACGTGCTCATAAAGAAACCACCTTACCCATGGACTCAGATATTGATCTAGTCTTAGTGGTGCTGAGACATCAATTTACTAATCAGTGTTTGCTATGCTTTATATTACCTTTTATTTCTCCCTCTATGCAGTAAAAATAGCTCAAGGAATTCAGAAGCAGTACAGCAGGTGATGTTATTATGTATGGTGGCAGAGTGAATCGCTCCCTCCGAGGTGTTTAACAGCAATCATTTTCCCAAGCATTTTATTATGAGCAAGTTTTTCCTTTTCAGCAAGATTTTCGAAGCAGGAGTGTACTGAGTGCAGAGGAAGGAGGGCCTGGTCAGAACTACTTGTCAGGCCTCCAGGGACAGGAAAGGCTGAGAGATAAAGCTTGGAAAATTCAGCCACTTCTCTAGATCAGAAAAACATTTTTGGATGGCTGTCCCTTTCTGCCTACCTGGCCTTCAGCTGGCACTTCTCTGATGTCAGTGCAGCACTCCTCTGCAGATCTGCTGCAAAGGGTTATCAGTCTGCGTTTCTACAATAGGGCTGTAGCAGGAACAAAGAGAGGAAAAATCAGCCAGGCAGTAAGAAGGAAGAGAAAGGCCTTGCAATAGCAGCCCTTGCAGGTCTGAGCTGTGACAAGGCTCTCTGAAGAGCTTGCCATGATTTTGTAGAAGTCATGAAGTCCCCAGACTTCCCACTTCCCTATGGAAACCAAAATGTGAGAGTAACTCATGTTGAAATTTGCTATGTCCATCCCCTCCCCATAATCTTCTCCCTCTTACCCATTTTCCCTATCCTAATTTGAAGCACATACTGGCTGAAATTAGGCATATATAGGAAAAGATATAGATTTCAAGTTCATTTTGTCTCGTCTTGTGGAATAACATATTCATTTCAAGAATGTAAAAAATAAACACAGAGTGGTTTTGTTCCCCCTTTTCCATTTACTTACTGCCACCGAAACCATCCAAACTTCAAAAACTATTTCAGAAATTCAAGAGAAATCCACTCCTGTGCATAAGTTAAGCACACCAGATTGTGACCTGGCTTGAACTAACTCATGTCTATCTCTCCTGAGGGGTGGAAGGAGAAAAAGAAGAGGAGGAAAACTGTTGTTAAGGCACTCAAATATTTCAGAGGTAGAAGTCATTTTATTGAACAAAATAGAAGCAATGTGGGGTCTCTTGGTATGTGGCAAATGGAGAAATAAAAGTAAACCCAAACTATCAATGACTGAGACATTGGTAGGAGTTTAGTAGGTGTAGAGTGAATCTATTTACCTTTCTAACAATTCTACTTGCACCATGTGCTGAATAAGCATGTCAAAACCTGATGTGCATCATTATGGGTTGCCTGCATCTCACTCGTTCTAAACTGGCATAGATTTCCTATAAGAATACAATACTTCAAATAATTGCCTTCACCAGCCGTACCTTGGAACGTTAGTGTAGCAATGACTCAGAAAATACAGTCAGATATAGGCTATGGTCAGTCACTTGAGGCAAGAACAGAAAGAAGGAAATGACAAAATGAAGAATCTGTGCATCAGAGAGTACTGCCCTTTGCACATGGAGGATAACACATAATTAGCTTCATTCTGAGCACTCAAAGAGCAAACAAAAGAGTGGACCTGCAGCCAACCCTATTCAGAGTTTTTAGCAGCTTCATAAAAACAGCTCAGCTTGATAAGTAATTTGTTTCTTAGGTTTATATGCTAATTTTGTAGATGAATGGGAAAAGATCATATCCTGGAGAAGCACAATTCATCTCCAAATATTCACTCACATCCCAAGCAAGAGGATAGGATGGGGAGATGGGGAGAAGTGGGGCCAGTCACACCTCCCCTAACCTAGCAGACCTACATGACAAATCTTTAATGCTAGAAAGTGTGAGCATCTATTAACAAATGCAAAAAATTAATACAGTGTATCAGTTTGAAGATTTACATAAAGGGCAAAACAATAACACAACTAAAGTAATAGCACTATAACTTACTGAGTTTGCAGATAGCCTTCAGGTAGCACCTATTCAACTATCTCTTGTATTTAATGAGATCCATTAAGCTCCATGTTACTTGTGACTTACACGTCATTTACCAGGTTAGATATTCCACACCTCCACGTTTATTTCATAAATACTCAACAGTTCTAGAACTACCGTACCAGCAGGTTGACTGTTAAATTAGAGGGGAGACAGCATTTCAGAGAGCTAAGGACAATGAAAACAAGTTGTTTTGGGCTTTGTTAAAGAGTCTTCCAGAAGATTTGTTTCCCATCTCACATGACTGGTATTAAGCAAGCAAAAACCAGATATTTGAACTAGGCCAGGTTAGAGAGTGGCAATGACTTGCACACCACAGGGTAGGATTGCTCTGTCTGTCATTTGTTTATCAGCTAGCTCCCATATTATTTAACAGCATTCAGAAGATCTTTAAAGGTCAGAAGACAGTAATAGAAATACAGCAAAAGACAACAAGCAACCACAGTGAATATTTCTGACAAAAACAGTCAACCACAGCAGATGCTTCCACAACCTTTTACTTTTTATTGCTCTAATATACACACACACAAAAAAGAAGACTCAATTGTCACTGTTGAAGCCAAAAGCAATGGGATTCAGGAGAGGCCCCCTATGTTTTTAGCATGCTGTTCAATATCTGTGAAATACTCAGAAACAACAGGAGTTTCCACTGAATTTGTAGAGAAGCATCGCAGGGAGCTTTCTTCTCCCGCCCCTTTTTTCCATCTCATTGAAACCATTCAAGCAACATGCAAAAAGTTTCTTCAAAGTGTCTGTAGGCTGTCAAGTTTATTCTTAGCTATCTAGCGCTAGAGTTACAGAAGCAGAAACTAGTGTTGGAAAATACAAGCATAGCGTTTTTAATTCAAAGAAATATCCAAGCAAAAAAGGTCTTTATAATATGCAAGAAGTTATGAAAGAAGGAAGAACGATCTTTTTTCTGAATTATACTTTTGATTTTTTCACCCTATGTCTCTCATTTCTACTTTAATAAGGCATACAAAAAAGTACATCAAGTGTGATTTACTACAATGTACCAGCTGATCATCTACAACATTAAAATACATCTTTTGTAGATTAACCATTAAAAACAAATCTTTTAGAAGGCTTACATATACTATTTATGATAATAAATACAAGACGTATCCTGACATAAATATGAAAAGTATCATGACATGCAAATTCGTGAAGCGTTCCATATTTTTTTCCAGCAGATCAATACCTGGCTCTGAGCATGGTGCCACTAGAAGAACTTTGGGGTTTTTGATGATAGCTCAGTTTATACACCAGGCCTGCTGGCAACAGATGGGGTACACTTGTCTCAAAGGGGAAAAAGGTCTTTGCATAGAAGTTAGCAGGGCTTGTTGAAATACCTTTAAACTAGGTTTGAAGGGGGAAAGGGATAAAACCAAGCTCACTAAGGATAAGCCTGGCAGCAGCATGCCAATATTTGAGTTAGGGTGTGCTAGCAAGGTCCTTTGGTCTGCCATAGCAGTGGAGGTAGGAGATGGAGATCCACAAAGCAGCATAGATGCAAAGGTTATTGGTGTGCTAGAAACTACAAAGTACCTAAGAATGGTCACATAGGAATTAGGGTTTCTCCCAAAAAAAAGGTGGTGCAATTGATAGCCCAGCTGAAGTGCATCTACACCAATGCGTGCAGCACAGGCAACAAACAGAAGGGGTTAGAAGCCATTGTGCAGAGGGAAGAGTATGATGTAGTCACCATCATGGAAACATGGTGGGATAACTTGCATGGCTGCAGTGTTGCAACGGATGGCTATAAACTCTTTGGAAGGGCCAGGCAAGGAAGGAGAGGCGGTGGGGTAACCTTGTATGTCAGAGAGTGTTTTGACTGCCTAGAGGTGAATGATGGTGACAGTAGGGTTGAGTGTTCATGGGTAGGAATCAGGGTAAGGGCCAACAAGGCGGATACCCTGGTGGGAGTCTGTTATAGACCAGCCAACCAGGATGAAGAGGCAGATGGAACATTCTACAAGCAGCTGGGAGAGTCTCACAATTGCTATCTCTTGTTCTCATGGGGGACTTCAATGTGCCTAGTGTCTGCTGCAAATGCAACACAGTGGAGAGGAAACGATCTGGGAGGTTTCTGGAGTGCGTGGAAGACAACTTACTGGCACAGCTGGGCAGGGAGCCAATTCAGATGGCACCTCACTGGACCTGTTCTGTGTGAACAAAGAAGGACTTGTGGGTGGTGTCATGATTGTGAGGGTGTCTTGGGCATAGAGATCATGAGATGATGAGAGTTTTCAATTCTCAGAGAAGAAAAGAGGTGGGTCAGCAGAACTGCTACCTTGGACTTCTGGAGAGCTGACTTCATCCCACTTAAGAGCCTGGTTGACAGAGTCCCTTGGGAGATAGTTCTGAAGAGCCAAGGGCTCCAGGAAGGCTGGACATTCTTCAAGAAGGAAGTCTTTAAAGGTGCAAGATCAGTCTGTCCCCCTGTGCTGACAGACGAGGCAGTGTGGGAGAAGGCCGGCCTGGCTGAACAGAGAGCTTTGGCTGGGACTCGGGGCGGGGAAAAAGCAGAGTTTATGACCTTTGGAAGAAGGGACAGAAAACTCTGGAGGACTACAAGGATGTCACAAAGTTATGCAGAGAGAAAATTAGAATGGCCAAAGCCCAGCTAGAACTTAGTGACTTGTAGATGTGGCACTTAGAGACATGGTTTAGTGATGGACTTGATTAGGTTAACATTTGGACTCAATGATCTTAAAGGTCTTTTCCAACCAAAACAATTCTATGATTCTATGTGATAATGAGAAAAAGTGATATCATCTGGGACTTCCAATAGGCAAATATTAAAAAGAAACAGGTGGGGTGACAAGTAGCCAATAAACAATATTAAATTTTACTTAGCCAGAGGTAAGATCATATGATCATATCCAATTATCAAATATAAAGATATTTTGTTGCAGAGATTTACAATTTGTATTATCTATTCTGTTACATTGAATTTGTGATTTTACCCATTCTGTTACATTATCTGCTATTATTATCTATACGAAGATAATAAAAGAAGCATCCAACACCTTAATTGGATTCCTTTCCACTTGAAAATAAGTGTACACAATAATTCCCACAGGGAGGAACCTACTCACTTCTTCATAGTCATGGACATTGGAAAAGTTGGAATTAAGAATCCTGTCATAACAGATGACTTCATGTTGTGGTTTAACCCCAGCCAGCAACTGAGTACCACACAGCCGCTTGTCCACTCCCTTCCCACCCACCCCTCACCAGGTGGGAAGGGGAGAAGGATCGGGAAAAGTAAAACCTGTGGGCTGAGATAAGAACAGCTCAATATTTGAAATAAAGTGAAAAAATTATATGAGAATAAGAATTTGTGATGAAAAGGAAGATAACAAAAAAAGGAGGAGAAATAAAACTCAAGAAAAAACCCCAAGGGCTGCACAATAAAGTTGTTCACCATCTGCTGGCCGATGCCCAACCAGTCCCTGAGAAGTGATGTCCCCCCTCCCAGCCAACTCCCTCCAGTTTAGATACTGAGCATGACGTTGTATGGTATGGAATATCCCTTTAGCTAGTTTGGATCAGATGTCCTGGCTCTGCTCCCTCCCAGACTTCTTATGCCCCTCCAGCCCTCTCCCTGAGCCTAAGAAACTGAAAAGTCTTTTAATTAGTACAAAATTTATTAGCAACAACTAAAACCATCAATGTGTTATCAACATTATTCTCATACTAAATCCAAAGCACACAGCTACTGGGAAGAAAATTAACTCTATCCCAGCTGAAAGAAGGCCACTTTGCTAGACAAAACCATTCTTTCCTCTAAAAAGAAACAGTCTTGGTTTCACAAATCTCCTTAACTCTGGGGTTTATATTTGTTTTCTGTTTTCATTTTGTGTCTACGCAACAAACATTTCATTATGTTTCCTGCATATACTTGATTGTAGCACAGGCATTTGCCATATCACATCAAAATTGCTTCACCTGTTATGTACTCACAGCATTGCATGATTAAGCTGATAGTTAAATTATTTAATTTCTGGTGGACTTTTTAAACTCACAATTTCCCAACTCATTTCTCTGATGCAATACTTACCTCAAATGCATGCACTCATTCTCCCCACAACTGAGGCCAAAGGTCACAGGGAGACTTAAGTGTGAAAAAGATACGCTGAGTTCGTATCTGCCTAATTAGTGTTGTATACCTGTGGAATCAGACACAAGAATAAGTTAGTTAAGATCACATAAAGTTGTCAGATACAAACCCAGCAACAAATAGTGGGGCTGTTTTGGCTGGGATAGAGTTAATTATCTTTTCAGAAGCTGGTACAATATTGTGTTTTGGATTTAGTATGAGAATAATGTTGACAACACACTGATGTTTTAGTTGTTGCTGATCAATTCTATACTACATCAAGGACTTTTCTGTTTCTCAGGCCCTGCCAGAAAGAGGGCTGGAGGGGTATAAGAAGTTGTGAGGGAGCAGAGCCAGGACAGCTGAGCCAAACTGGCCAAAGGGATATTCCATACCATAGAATGTCACACTGAGTATATTTAAACTGGGGGGATGGGGGGGGATGGTTGGGGCCAGCCTATTGTTGCTAGGGGATTGGCTGGGCATTGGTCAGCAGGTGGTGAGCAAATGTGTTGTGCATCACTTGCTTTTTTCTTCTTGGTGTTATTCCCGTATTCAGTACATTGTTGTTGTTGTTGTTACTGTTGTTATTTTACTTCATTTCAGTTATTCAATTGTTCTTGCCTTAGCCCATGAGTTTTTCCTGATTCTCTTCCCCATCTCACTGCAGGGGGAAGGGAGTGAGCAAGCTGCGTGGTACTTAGTTGTCAGTGGGGTTAAACCACAGTATGGGTCTTTCCCTTCAAAAGCCTACTGCTGTATTTACCTCAGATTAGACTTGTGCAAGGGTAATGTACCCCAAGTACTTTCTAGTACTAGTGAGAGAAACTGGTGGCATTCTCCACAAAACCTAGACCAAATGTTTTAAAAATATTGATGCAATAATCAAGGTACATTTTTCTGGGCCCTGTAGAGCAAGATACTAGTTTTGAACCTAGCTTGTGACGTATTTTGCTATCCAAACTACAGAATATTTGGGTTAACACCAGAACATACCATTCAAACATAATTTCCACTGCATTTCAAACAAGGAAATCAAAGCACAAAGTAGAAGTTCTATGACAGAGGACAAACTCCCATCCCTTCCAGCACAGATGCAATTCCCCCCGATCTTTCTCCTGTCATGACAGTCTGTATAGACCCAAATATAGAAGTTTCACAAAGTACATGCTCAGGCAAAGAGCTTACAAATTTTACTGCCTGAAGAACATATCCTGCTCAGTGTCTGATTACTGCCCAGAATACAAAAGGTATTACAGTTTCATTCAAATGCCTTGAAAAAGGGTAGAGGAAGGGCTGCCACAGGAGGAAGATTTTACGTATCTATCACTTCCATCCTGTAGTATATTTTCTCTCTTTTCTTGCTCCTGCCTGGTGCCAACACTCAGTGACAATCACTAGTGACAAAAGACATGCCTACTTCTTTCTAGCCCTGGAAAGCCATTAAAACAGATTGGTTGGAAATAACTGGAGCATTTATATCCTTAAATGCTTCCTGCATCCCCTAGACAGAGTCACTTATTTCTGTAATTAAGGCCAATAATAAAAGCTGGAATCCTGCTTGTAGTAGTGTTAGACTGCGGGACTGATTGAAATTTAAAAAGTCAGTTAATGAACTACCAGCCGGACAGTGACTGTGAGGAATAATTTTTAACCACCTACATTTCTTTTACTGCCTTTGGTAACATTTCTTCCGAACTCAGAGCTTTGACTGTCATGGCTAGAGTTCAATACTGACAGCTACCTTTGTTACTGCAACCCTCCCACGCTGAACTGCTTCAATTTAGGAGGTAATGTAGAAAGCTGTCTCTTCCCACTCAAGCAGCTGCCTACATAGTGGCAAAATATTTCCTATACTACAGCAGCCAGTGTTCAATACACTGTTAAGCAGGGATTCTTAAGAGGGATGCCTTCATCTTCAGAACACTTGGAATCAGTGAAGCCTTCTTGTGACTAGGGAAGAAAACTGCTGTTTCATTGTGCCTCTTTTTTTTAAATAGACAATATTTACTTTTTGAGGAGCTTCACAAAATATCTGAAGAAATTTTTCTCAGGAAGTAGAAACATTTGCTTTGACTAGTTCATATTGACTGTTTTGAATAAATGAAGCCTACCCAGCCACACTGAGTATCTCAGGTGTCTGTCTCTCAGTCCCCAAAAACAGATATGTCACAGCACAGAGATACTGACCAAAGCAGAGAGGTTTTCCTAGAGAGACATGGGAAAGCTCCTGCTTCTCCTTATTTCCAATCCATAAAACAAAAATCACATGTTTATATTCGAACAGCAACAAAACTTTGACTCAACACTCTTGGGCAAAGAGCTCTGCCATGGGACTTGATTTCATCTGAAAAGCTAATTCAAGCGATAGTGACATTTTTGGTTTTTTTACTCTGCCTTCTTAGACAGGAATCAGATTAACATGCATCTGTCATCTGTCTTTGAGGCAGGTCATCAGCCAAATTCATTTTCCAGAAAGTTTTATATTATCTAGACAGAACCATTCATAAAGCAACCCATCACACTAGGGACTCCTTCATTAACAGTAATTATGCAAGCCAGCATGCCACATAAGAGACTAAGATTATCAGGTGGGTAGCCTGCAATGCAGGAAGGAGTTTGTTAATTTCTGAAAACTGATTAGCATTCAGCTTCTGGCTTAGATAGCGTAATAGATTTACAGAGTCATCCCTGCTTTAATTATTATGTTGCTTGTTCTCATAAATCAAATAATCAAATTAGGCCTACAGAAGATTTTCCTAGGCACAGATCTCCTTATGTTTCTGTGAATTATTCCAGCACATGCTATTACTCAGTTCCTCCTTTTTAATTACTTGTGTCCAATTGCATTACAAGATATTATTCATTGTATGTAAGAACTAATCGAGCTAGATTCCTGAGACAGACAGGCACACTGGCCTTTACTTTGTAATAGGCAGCACTTTCATAAATACCTTTGTGTAGAAGCAGTCTTCATTAAAATCTGACATACTTTTGAAAACTCATTTAGGCACCCCTGCACCTACAACCAGTATACCATTGCCCATGTCTGGGTTCTTGGGTGTTCCTGAATTGCATCCCCAGGGCTGTGGCACAACACCCCCAGGTCAGCTCCCAAACCCACTGGTCAACAGGCTGACTACCATCTGTGCTGGTTTTGGACCAGGTGGTCAGCACCACTGCAAACAGCATTGAACTCTGTCCCATGGTAAGGCTGTGGTCTCTCACACAGAAAGTTCAGAGAAAAGCTCACTCTTAAAATTCTCAGATGCTTGGTACACCCCTGGTAAGGTCTGCAGCTTTCAAGTCAAGCTTCATAAAGACTTGTTGTCAAGGGAATGGCTTACATGTAAAAAGACAAGTAAATCGCCTTGTGCTCCGCTATAGATTGATTGAAACCAATGCCTTCCCTTTCAGACTTGCATGTAACACAAAACATGGGGTGTGGTTTGTTTGTTTTTTTTTCCTAAACTACCAAAATAGAACACATGATTCTGAACTTGGTCTAAAAATTGTTTGTCTTACCTCTCCATGGAGATTTCCCCTTCTCAGTGGGAAAAAAGGAACTACCAGTATGAACATCTCAGAAAAGGAAAGGCATGCAGCTGTTAAAAACTAGATCTATTTCATTCATCAAGGAAGCAGCTTAACATAGGAGCAAAAGTATTTAGAGCAGTCTCTTAAAGGTCTTTCTAAGTTTATGTTGGTGACAGTGTCTATTGAAAACAGTCTTTACTTTTACATTTTACCTTACATAACTGCCAAAATACTATTAATTCCCACCTTATCCATGGAGAAAGATATGGAGAAAAGGCATCTCACCTTGATCCAAACTAACAATGTTACAAGAGCAAAACCTGGTATCTTTTCATGCACTTTCAAGAGACAGTAGTTGAGAAATAAGATATCCTTGTAGAAAAGTTCATAGGTACTTTTTTCCAACGGTGTTTTTAAGCTTTGTTTCTACCTGAGGAAAACAGGAGCAAGAGTGAATAAAAGGATGCAAGTATCACTATCAACAATTTAAAAAAATTTAAAAATTCTGTAGGCCAAAGTTGAATATAATGTTAACTGCATTTTTTTGTCTCAGGCAAAAATGTTACTTCACTGAAGTAATGAATCTGCTACTGACTTTCTGATACTGAGTTTTAATTTTTAGATTGGATAGTTTTAGAAACTGCATCCTGGGTTCAGACCCCAAATTTACAATCTGCTTAAGAATCTCACATGACAAAAGTCATAGTGAAACTATGGTTTCTGAAGTCAATGGGAAATGTAAAGCCATAAAGACAACTTAAAGAATGACCAAAGGGCAGCAAAGCAAATGTAATTATGACAACTTGTGGGAGATTATTTCAGTGCCTTTTTTTGCAGCAGTCAGTGCAATAAACCCTTCTCTTCCACCATGAATAGTTTTGCTCAACACACTTCAGTCAGGTGACCTTTTGTCTTTTTACAGTGTGAAACATTTCACTCATGTTCATGTTTCATGAGAAGGAACTGCTTACTCAGCTAAACAGAATCTTCTTTTTTTCCCTTCTAAGGACATCAAGGACTTCCGTTACCTATTTAAAAAACAAGATTCATTTTAATTCAATGTTCCAATCAAGGCCATGGATGTAATGTCATATTCCTGACAAACCTCGTTTAAAAGCCAATGTTTCATTCCACGTGCTGTTATTGAATGTAATGTCATTGTTCAGAAGCATAGTGTCAACACAAACACAAGAAGAAGCTTTGTCCCATCTGGTATAACAACACTACACAATTGTTTGTGCAAATGTTTACAGATTAAGCATTTAGAAGCTATTAACACATTTCTAATTTCATTTCTTGTAGACAAATTAGATAGATAATCCCAACCAAATGGATAAAAATTATTTGGCTCTAATATACATTCAGAAATAACCAAGACAAAATGGTATTGCAGCACCTGCTACCTCATCCTTCTCTCTGACTTATCTGCCTCTACATTTGAAGCAGGTTGTTAGAGATAGACAGCAGTTGATTACAGCTGGGAATCTTTCATCTCTAGCAATCTTATCTTCCCAAGGCTTTTAGGTAGGTAGATAGATAGATAGATTAGATTAGATAGATTAGATAGATAGATGGATATTAAATGGTCATAAATTATCAACAGCTTAATTTGAATTGATTTTTCAAGAAACAGACTCCTAAGGCATATTTTCAAGTTGTTCTTAGAATCCAAAGTCACACAAACGCTTCCAGAAAAGTTGTCCAGAGTTTCCATTGAAACCGTATTTTTATGTAAAATTATCTGATATAGTAGAAATTATTACTCAGTTTTATTTAGGCTCTTGTACTTACATTTCCATGTTTCAAAGAATTATGTTTAACCAAAAAAATGAAATACAAAGACCTATCGTTGAGTACAGTGCAGGTGAAAACTAATAATGATGCTATTAACTCCACTATGACAAGATAGCTAGTTGTTTGCCAAAATTATCACCACTGAAATTATCAGCATGACTTTATAATGATCATTATGTTTATGAGAGTGTAACATTGTGGTGCATCTGATTCATATAAATATAGCATGTTTTCTGTGTCTTTATAAAAAAAACTCCCAGAAACACAATACTGAAAAAAACCCCAGGTGCTGATGGATGGTGGCCTCTTACCACCTCAAGCAGCTGAATTCAATAAATGTTTCTTGTAAAAGTAGTCCCACATGCCCATGCTAATTCTCCACACCACAAAACAAAAAAAAAATAAAAGCACAAAACAGAACAAAACTGTCAGTTTTGGGTCTTTCAGTTGGTCTGCTTGGCGATGCTGTTTCCAAGTCCAGGGTTCTACCCTGAAAATTTTGTTCCTTCCATTTTGATACCATGATATCACCCCCAGACATCCTGTCTGGTTATGTTAGTTGAACTCAAGTGCTGTAAAACCACATCTGGAGACACTCAGCATCATAAAAAGCCACGTTTAAACTACTTAGTACTGTGCAGACCTCATGCCTTCACCCTTAGCAATCTTTAATGATGGCAGACAGCACACATCAAGATAAAAACACAAATCTAAAGGAGGAAATAGCAGTAAAAGTGACTGTTGAAAAATGAAAAGAAAAAAAAAAGGAAAAGGGGGGGTGCGGGGAGTGAATACAACTGAAAAAAACCAATCGTTTGTTCAGGAGTATTAAAACACAGCACTTCATTGTAGGGCTTTTATAGCACATATCTGTTAGGACACTTACTTTAGAGGGTAGCATGGTTTGTGTTCTCCATGGATGCCAGTCTTTGCTTGTTATTTGGCAATAGCAGTCCTCCACTGCCCTCCAGTATATTGAACTCTCCCTGTTCACCCTGAAGCACTGGACTTAGACAAAAGATCCTTAATTTTCACCTTTATTTTCTGTATATTGAAGTCCTTTTCCATTTCAGTTAAATGAAAATGCCAAAGGTTTATGGTGGCATGGCTAATTTTCCGATTTGCTTTGCCTTGGAACTAGCTATTGCCTCATTGTCCTTGTTCTTTCTGTTTAATTAAATCATTTTGTTGTCTTGACTCTTTTCCTTTTTAACTACATCTGCTTCAAATATTTGGTAAATAAATTTTACAATTAAACAGTTCAGGTTTTTTCTGTAGATAGAATTTATATAATATTCATAATGCATTACCTGTTGCTCATGTGTAACCCAGCACTGTAATTAAATTATTTTCCCAAATTAACTTTGGTTATGTAGTAGCTGGAATTCAAGATTTAATTTAATGTTAGATTAGTGAAACATCTTCTCCAGGGATAGACGCTAGAGAGCTAACAAGACTCCTTCACTGTACTCATAAACACTGTGAGGATTGGCACGCTCTGCTGGCCGCGGCAGGCGGCAGACCAGATACTTGGTTCCTTGTTCACAGCCCCAGAATTGAAGAGAGAAGGAAAAAAGTATCCACTGGAGCAAGCAGCACGAAAGCACGTCTTTACTGCACCAAATAAAACAGGAAAAAAAGCTGCATGCCATGGCTTTTTTTGCACAAGTTTAAACTGCAGTTTTGTGGTGAAAGCCCGAAGGGTTTTCATAGTCTGCGCATTTGATGCAGTTCTCCCCCCTTTCCTCACCCTCATATCCCTCATATCTGGGTCAGATCATACAACCCAGAAGATGTTGGGAGTGTCACAAGAGTAAACCAAGCTGAAAAAGTACCTGTGCCTAACTGAAAAGGAACAAAGACAGGGTATCCTGACCAACTCCAAAGGCAAAAAAGGCCACCATGCCCCCCGGTGGTGCACATGGGTGGTTGCCGGAGTGAATGCAAACCCACCATTGAGCACAGGTGGGGATCAGAAGAGGGTTCACAACTTTTATGAATCAATACATGTCTTCTGCTGGGACAGGCACCACTACAGATCTAAAATTCGCCACAGATACAGCTCCACAGTAACAGAAGTTGCCAGTTAATGGTCTGCAGGTATATTTAATAGAACCATTGAATGGTTTGGGTTGGAAGGGACATTACAGATCATCTAGTTCCAACCCCTCTGCCATGGGCAGGAAAAATTTCCATTAGACCAGGTTGTTCAAAGCTCCATCCAACCTAGCCTTGAATGCTTCCAGGGATGGGGCATCCACAGCTGCTCTGGCCAACCTGTGCCAGTGCCTCATCACCCCCACAGTAAAGAATTTCTTCCTAATACTTAATCTAATTCTATCCTCCTTCAGTTTATAGCCATTACCTCCTGTCCTGTTGCTATTTCTATCCAACTAATAAAAATACTGGCAGAGTACTATGATAATGAGCTAGATGAGCAGTTCCATGAGCCACTTTTATATTGAGTTACAACTGCAAGAAAATATTCTCATCTAAGCATGTGAAATTGCCAGCCAAAATAAACTGTCAATTTCCAAATGTTACAAAAATAACAGCTTTTAACATTTGGAACACATGAGTGCTTACATTGGGGGAAAAAAGGAAAAAGAAAAGAAGTTAAACTCTTTAAACTGTACAGCTGACAAAATCCAGTCGGATGATAATGCCTTATTGAGACGGTTTCTTCTCTTGTGCTTGAAGCAGGAATCACAGATCTGATTCTCACTGAAATATGGCCCTAGGGTGAAAGGGAAGAGGAACACTGCTTCACTTTCAAACTTCCAGCAGCTTTTCCAGAAACCCACCCCGCTAAAGTTTCATTCACTCTGGAATATTACTCTTATTAAGTGTAGAAAGCTGGCACTCTCTAAAACTTCCCTCCTATGTCATGTAATTTCTGTGCTCCAGCATCATCACATTATGTTTTGTTAAAGGACTCTCACAATATATGATGTTATTAGGACAACTTCTGCACTTTTCTCTCAGGGTGATAAATTTCAAGGTGTCATATATTCATACTTCTGTTTACTCTTATGATGAGGTTGATATTTTATCAACACTCATGCAGTACTGAAAGACTCCCAAGGTATAAGAATTAATTTGGCTGCAGTGTTAAAGATGTAAATTACACAGGAGGTAATGTGTTTATAGAATAGCTATTGAACACCCAGGATCTGCATTGGTAATGTTTTTCCAACCCACCCCAATCCACTCTCAACAACAATAAATAATAATAATTTTAAAAGGAATTATTTTAGTTGCATGACTATACTGAGTCTTCATTTAGTGTCAGATGATTGTTGCAGGTGGCCAGGCACATTGTCTCCATAGTCCTATTCATCCCTCCAGAAAGGCAATGCACAGCCTGTTATTGAATCATGAATGTAAATTCATATAAATACATATTAGCACATGGATCTATTATTGCAATCTGCAGGAATGCCCCCTTTTAGCTGCATAAAAGCAGAAATCTTACATAAGGATATAAACAGCCCTCTCTTAAAAGAAGATGCAAACTCATGTTCTGACTTGGAGTATTTTGTGTTCCCTAGTGCATGGAAAATTTCTTCTGTCAGTTATCAGTTAAGCAGGTGGGCAAAATTCCCTCTGAGTGCACAAACCTCACACTACTACAGCTCCATTCTGAGACAGTGCAATGGGTCTGTTGGACTTCAGATGATTTTTAAGGTTGCTACTGGGTATGATGAAATAGAGACAAATGCAGGTTTCTAAAGTTTAGATCCTGAAGGCATCCATGTAATCTGTTGTGTCAGATTTTTTTGCCTAATACAGTCACACCCCTGCATTTTGAGGTGCAGAGAGTTTAGAGCAGTCCCTAGATGGCTTAAAGGTGTAGAAATACATGCAAGTTCTGTAGGCATGTTGGTCTGATAGCCACCCTCACTATGAGCTCTATATTTAATGTCCAGAGTAGAAATGAAAGTACAGATGCTGGCATTACTGGGAAGAAGATAATGATGTAGATGTTCATCCATTATGTCCACCACCAGCTATAGGAAGAAAATTGATCTTTACAGAATATCCTGTGCTTATAACCTAAATAATATGCCTCAGAAAGCCTGGTCTCAACATTGGTTTTCAACAGCTGCCTAATTTCCTGTTTTGACACCTAAGCAAAATTATGACACCATATACATGGTGAATTAAAAGTAATAAGCAAAGTTTTGCTGAAAGGTCCCAACTGCATTGAAAACTTGCTCTTCAGGGTATCTTTTAAACAGCAACAAAAGGGTAGCTCAGGTTGCTACCTAAGAAGCCACGCAAAGGCGTAGTGTATAATAAAACCCTCTTTTTTATCCCCCGGTCAGACTTTTTGTCCTGTTACTGAGAAAGTCTCAAACACATGGCCTCCTATGGCTATTGCAAAGTGATGAACTGCCTACAGCTAGAAGCAGACAACATTACAATTGTTTTGACCATCAAAGCCACAGAAGCATTATTGTGCAGTTTATTGTTTTATGCACACCCTGCTACTCACAAAGCTATCCTGTTTGTATAAAGCTACCATTACCTGTTTGAAAAGGGGGAAATCTTCAAATAAGGTGAAAAAATGATCAAGCACAAGAAACATGCACTTTTTTCTTCTCCTTGATACCTATTACTTTGTTTTGCACCACTTCTAACAGAAACAGAATGCTGAAATAATGGCAGGCTGGGACACTTTATTACCTAGAGCATCATAACAACACATGTAGAGTGGCAAATCTCAATTCCAATTTCTCACATCAATTTAGTTTCATTCCTTGGTGCTACTTGTACAGAAGGAATTTATTTTGCATTTAAAATGGGAAATTCATTGTTTAAGCTGCTTCATGTCCTTTGAAATCCCTGGGTTCATTGTTCATGATGGTCTGACAGCATCAGTAAGGTGCATTTCCATTTCTCCATGTTTGTAGCTGCTGACTGGAGTCTGAATTTGAATACAGGTTTCTTGTTTTCCACTATAGGTATCAAGTCCTTTCTTTTTAAACTCTTTTTATTAGTAGTATTCTACAGCCATACTGCCTCAGCTTTTACAGTTTTGATGCTACAGTTTTCATCTCAGAGACCAAAGGAAGTTTCAGAAGCTCCAGAGTTTTATATTTACATCTGCAAAGGGAGTTGCTAGCATCTTCTTCCAGTTTGTGTTGTTCTGAACTTCTTGTTTGGACTTTTTTGATTACCACACCCTTTCTCACTGCCTGATACAGCCAGGTGGAAACAGGCACAAACACTTAAAGAGATAACAGTTACAGTAAAATAGGTTATAATAGGATATTGTGTAGTGTAATTCATTTAATGCACTACTGTCCATGTCGCACTTGTGTGGAACCTCACACAGCCACAGTATTTGCCAAAATTTAAGGTCATGCATTAACTACCTTCCATGAAACATATAGCAACTTATAAAATATATCACTTCTCCAAGACAACAAATATATCCACAAGCCCTGATAAGCCCATTCTTGTAGTCTACTCAAGTTCATCTTTAATGCCCTGACTTTTTGCACAAATAAACAAAAGGAAAATACACTGTGTGGATTTTTGTTTTGTTTTGTTTTGTTCTGTTTTGTTTTGTTGGTAAGGGGAAATAATTTGCATTTTTGAAGGGAGAAGGAAGCAGTGTGGCAGCCACGTGATACAGAAATTGAGGAAAGAGCTGAGCTGAAACTATCCCAGTGCCACTTTGATGGTTCTTACCTCTCCTACAGCCTTTTGTCAACAGCACTTACAAGATGAATACAGCTGGCTTCTAGGCTGAGAAACAAATGCTCATCAGCAACCCCAGTCCATCACCAGCAAACTCCCCATTTTCCCAGATCACATTCCTACTTAATTTCCTAATTATGGAAAGAGATCAAAGTATGTATACTCAGAGCAACACATGAAAACAAAGACACATACAAATCGCCTGAAACTACGCAACAAATCCATTGCAAAATCAGAACAAGAAAATTTCTAATGAGTATGCATCCCTCGGGAGTATGCTGTTTTGCTAATGACCCTCTAAGATCCATGGAGTGGATCAGAGTCATAGAAAACACAGTTAATAGAAGACCACAGAAACATAAGTTACTGCTCAGGGTGCAACCAAACTGTCTCCAGTCTCAGGGATCATCTCTGATCCCTTCAGTGGCCTTCAGTGCCCTTCAAACACAGGGAGAACTTCACCTATGCTATCCAACCTTCAAAATAAAGTTTTGGTTGAGACATTTCCTGAGCTACATGCAATTTTTGTGTATATAGTAGAACTCCTCCACAGAGTTTTCATACGTGAAACTGTCCTGTCTCCCTCTCGACCCATAAAAGCCCAGGAGATCCCATGGCAAGATATTCACAGTTCTGCCACTTCTGGCCTGAAGAGCCATCTCCTTCTCTTTGTTTTGAATTTGCCTCCTACAAACTTCATCTGATGCCTGCCCACATGTGAAAGTGATGGGCCAAGAGCCAATGGAGGCAAACATACAAGTAAGAAGTAGTTGTAAGACCACCTTTTTTATTTTCTGATTATTTTCTCCTTAATTTTTACAACCTATCATCATCACTGATTCAAAAGTGGAAAAGGCCTTCACAAAAGCAATTTGACTTAACAGTAGGAGGCCAGGAGATATCCAAAGGAATTAGTAAGTGTATGAAGTGCTTCAGAATATGGTGTCAAAAGTGAGCTTGTCTCAGAATTGCCAAAGGTGATTTTGCTACTCATTACCCACAAAATAACAAAGTTATGGCTAAAATGTGTCCTTGTGAAGCAAGATGCAATAAAGTCTGTTTGTCACTGAGTCCAGCCCAAGACTAAGGCTCAGCTGGAATTTAAAAACTTATGGGCCATGAGTTTCCTTCTGTGTCATATATTAATAGATATTAGTTTATGTGACTACCCAAAGGTAATTAAATACATTCAGTATCTATACATTACATTTCTACATCAGGTTCCTAACTGGTCAGTGACAGCATAAAGCACAGCTTCAAGTAAATTAAAGTCATACAAGTTAACACCACTAACCTGGATGCTCTGGCACTCGCAGTGTTTTGAGGTCCTCCTCCTTTCACCTCAGAAAATGTAGGCATTGCTCACTCAAACAGTTCATCATTTTACTACAGAGTAATTATGTGGCTCATGATTAAATCCATTAACATGCATAACAGAAAAGATGACAAAACTTCAAGGTGTTCCTGAAACCTCAAAGCAAAAGGCAATAGAAGAAAGATATTTGTTAAGATGTTACCCAAGGATGTATCAGCATTTGACCTTTGCCCATCTACCCAGCTGCTCACCTCGTTTGGTGTTTCCACAGTCGACGACATTCGGCAACACTTGTCATACCATACTCATTACATGGCACCTCAACAACTTTGCTCTTTTACTCAGTCACATTAGAAATGTGAGATTCCTCCTTCAGATGCCAATAGTTCAGCCCATGAACATTCAAGACCAGGAGAAAAATGTTAGTAACATTAGGAATTTGGGAGGCGAATATCTTAGAAATGCAATGAAAAATTACAGCTGGGCTCTGCGGATGAGGTCATGCTGTTTCACAGATGCACAAGGTAGCAATTGCTGCTGCAGACTGACCTTTGTTGTCCAGTCTTTTCCACGTACTGGAAGGTGATGATATCCTAACGAGACTTGCCAGCTTCCGAAGAGAAAGATCTCTCCACCGGTCTCCCCAAAACATTTCTCCCAGAAATACATTTTCATTAAATAACTGTGACTTTTTTTTATGCTCAACCAAGGTTAATCTAAAGGAAAGTATCAGCATAACTGCTTAAAAAGAAAGTGCATTTAAGAGTGTGGGATCTTTTCATGTTTATTTGTAAATCAGTACTTTTCCCAAAATGACAGAAGAACATAAACTTGGACACCAGTTCTGGTAAAAGCTTTTTTAAAGACTGGGAGACTTTCTAGATTAGTGTTCCCCAAATTTATTTGAGGAGCATGCTTGGACCTTGTGTAGTGTTACAGTGAGAATTTGCAAGTACAGCTAAATAAAATTTAAGCTAAATTTCAAATGGTCTGTTACTATTTCATGTTTCTCCTGTTCTCTTTGTTTGTTTGTCTGCATGTGCATTTTGGAAATGTATACATATATAAAATTTTGCAATTCTTCTGTCATATTACAGAATGGATGAAAAAATAAAAAGAAAAAAAAATAACCACAAAAACTCAACTACATATCTAAGTCTCCTCTGTAACCTGACATGGTTTGCTCAGTGATCTGTCTTCAAAGCTCAAGAAATTATATTGTTTGTATATATATATATATATATATATAAAAATATATATATAGTATTTATTTAAAGCTTATCTGCCAGAAGGAATCCCAGCTTCAGTTTTAGAAAGTCCTTAGACAGAAAAACACTTTCCCTGCTAGAATGACTGGTCAGCTGAAAAGAAACAGCAGCAGCATGATGAAACACTGGTGATTATGAAACATCACCATACTGTCCCCATTTTATCTGATGCTTTTCTAGGAAAAATAAGTATATATAAGATTCTGATTATTTTCTGTGAATTTTCTATTTCTTTTTTTATATTAAGAATAGAAAATGGTGACATAGCTGTTTTAAAACTTCTGGGAAACGTCTGAAAGAAAAAAACCCTTTTTTTTCAAGAAATACATCAAATAATCATGATAAATCAGTGCAGTCTGTTATGGATTAGAAACTTTCTAGAAGAAGCTATAATTTTTGTATGTAAGGTAAGTAATCCATTTTAAAACCCTGAAATTTAAAAAGTAATTCAGACTAATTCTATCCAACTCATCTCCCCTTCTCCAGTGCTATGACAGAGTTTGAAACATGGTTAGAATAAAAAAAAAAACAACATAGAAGATTTCCCTGCTGAGACAGTATTTCAGAGTTATTGTCCAGATTCCACCAATCCAATTAGATTATTTGAAGTGATAGCTCATAAATTGTTAATGTATTGCTCTGTAAGTGACGAAAAGTACTTATCTCATTTTTCCAGCCCACTGGCTCAATTTCTGCACTTTACAATCATTTGTTACAAAATTTTCATTTTTTCTATTACTTTTTATTGTTAGTTCAGAAATAAAATCCTATTAACAGAGGATTTATGATGACAAGATAACTACAATGCAGGAACGGAGGGGGTGCAAGTTTAATGACACACAAATAAAGTTTAATGAAATATTATTAAATGGAAATAACATAGAGTCTGAATAAATCTCACTGGTAACTATGCATTATAACTGTAAAAAAAATAAAATTCATAAGCGAATGAGGCTGTAAATATAAAGAAAAACAATACAATGAGCAGACAGCCAAACTATCCAATATGGTAGCACCATTCAGACTTACACTCTTGAAGCTTTCCTGAAAAAAAATCCTGAATTTTATATTTCTATCCCAGCCTTTGGCTTTTTTTTTCTGTCTGTAGAAAGATATGTGTCAATAAAGAAAAGAAATAAATAAAAACTCCATATACCTAAATTACACAGATTACATATTCAAACCTATTCAGAATGGATAGCAGCAAAGAGATGGAATAGAAATATTGTAATGGACCATGCAATAAAAACATGTGTATTGAATGCCCTGTTCAAAGAGGTGATTTATTTTAAGCAATCCCTTAAATTTTTGAGTGACAAAAAAAGGCAGACTTTCACAACACATGTTTAAAGAAATATGTATATAAACCCACATTGGAAGGAGGGAATTCTCAGACATGTTTAACACAAATCACTTGCAATAAGATAATTTGCATCCTTAGGAGAAGAGCACATGAAACCCAGATTTTGGGAAAGTTGAGGTAAATCAAAGAACAACATACAATGGCATTACTGAAGGATTTCTTAATTCTAATTTGAGATTAGTTAATAACCTTAATTTTAATGCTTTTTTTCTTTATAGTCTTCCAAAGCAGTATTTCTAGCAAAGCTGTGCTGTTCTGTAACCTGCGTATCCTATTTATCTTTGTACAAATGTCTCTGCAAGGTCAATTGTTCCAAGTCAATGGATCCATCCAAAGACAAGGATACAAGAAGTACAAATCTATTGCCAAATCTGACCAAAAATGTTATATCTTGGGTTCTGCTGCCTGTACATTCATGTCTCTTTCCTACCACTACAGTCTTACTTGTTAACCTGTGTTACTGAAAATGGTTTTCTACTCTGCAGAGAAATTAATTTTAAGATGCTTCTGCTTTCCATGTTAAAACACAGACATTGCATAAGGATTAAATCGGATACAGTATTTGATTCATAGATAATTGCATGCAAACTCTGCTAGCTAGGAATGTGTTAGATTTGCAATGTAGTTAGATATTTGCAAATACTTCAGCTAGGTAAGTTATATATAATAGGCTGTTCACTTCACAATCAGTTCAAGTATTCACCATAAATTTTTAATGATGTACTATGTAAACACATGTTATTCTAGTATATACATCTCACTTTGGAGGCAATAAATTGTTTACTGTGATTTTGGCAACACAGAATAATTTCTATAAATAAAAATCATGTAACAGTCTTCCAATTCATTGAGAAGACTTGAGACAAAAGGCATTACCGAAGGGAGAAAATTTAATTACAGGTCATTGTGCCCATTTTTGTAAAAATTGTTTCACTGCATCTCCCATTTCTTAGGGAAATTATATATCTATTTATAATATACATAATACACCTATTAGGAAATATGACAACACTGATCTATTAGTTCTGTTTGTTGAAGAAGAAATATTCTTACTTTAGAAGTGTGGCAGTACTGTGAATTATCACTGTAGATAACTATTAACTGATAAGATGGACCCAAGTAAGTTTCTGAGCATGCTATTTCAGTAGTAATATTGTCATGTCTTTTAATAGAAGAGAAATTAAAATATTTATAGCATTTAACAAAGAACTGCTGAACTTAACAAGTCTCCAAATTTTTGGAAGAATGACATTTAATTTTCTCCTACATCTTTTGCAGGTACCCTTAACATTTTTGAAATGCAATGAAAGATTTATGAGTCTTACATGAGGAAAGCTGTGGTTCCCTGTTCCCCTTCCACCTCTTCTAATGCTTTTAATTTCCTCTTCTGATAATGCCTCCTTGCCTAGAACCCCACTACAGTCTTTTTCAATTTAAAAATTATTTTTTATTAGTTTAATTTTTGTTTTGCAGTCAAAAAAGAGTCCTACACAGAAACAAACTGCACTGTGATAAAACCAGGACCATTTTTTTTTTTTTAATGCTTTTACCTTAAACCCATCCAACAACGAGGAGGGAGAGAGGGGGATAAATACATTGTACTGGAAATGTGTGAGCACATCATAAGTTCTTTGAAACAGTCAGTATTCAAGTTCATAAGAGTGATGCTATTGGTAATGTGTGTTTCACTGTCCTGGAATCTCTGAACAAGACTATACAACCAGACTATGCATCAAAAGGTGCATCTGGAAGAAGAAGAATTAATATCTGGAAAATACAGGAAAAATGGTGAGAATCATCAAGGAGCTTAAACAAAAATCTGTGCACAAATAGAGAAGAAATACTTGTCTTTCTGCCACTAGAATCAAACTATGAAACTCTACACCACCAGTTAGCATTGGCACCAAAACTAGATAGGTTCAAAAAGCAAGTAGAAGACTTTGCAGCAGAAAATCTCTTCCAGAGTTACAAGGCACAAAAGTATCCCCCAATTTTGTAAGTAGTTTGCTAAAAACTGTTGGATGTTAAATGTAATATTCAGTAGGGAAGTTAATTCCACCACCTCTTTATCAAGAACACCTAGCGAATCTTTCCCTTTAAGAGTTATTTATATTGTAAAATATTTTCCCTAGTATATTTTTGTATTGCCAGTGTGTTTATACTGAGAATCTCTCAATTTTTTTTTTTTAAGATTAGATGGGAGCTGTTGGAAACATTTTCTGATCAACACTTCTGCTTGGTAGAATAGTGTTCTAATTACTAATTCAGGTTGTTTTGTTTTTTTCCTGCCAGTATGCTTCACTTTTTTTCCCCTCTAAATCAGTGAAAAATTTATTCCTACAGTCCATTAGGAAACCCTGGTGAAAGTTCACTGATCAACCAGAGGTACTTTTTGGAAGTTTCTTACTCACCAGCATTCATTCAGGTATCAGTTTATTTATTAAATCTTTGTCTAAATTTCTGATGGTTTTCAGTCTCAGCTGCCCATCAAAAGGTCCACCCCAGAGTGTGGGAATGCAAAAACGTAGGGGTTCACAGAAACTATTTATTTCAAAGAACTTTTAATTCACCCAAACCCTTGAGTATCAGCCAATGTGCGCAGTGAGTTAATCCTCTTTGCCAGGCAGCCAGGCTACAAAGGCATCATTTTTTGCTGCCAAGGGCTGCTCATTTTCTAGTACAGTAAGAGTTTCCCCTTAAGCTAAAGGATCTGTCATCATAAAAAAAAAAAAAAAAACAAAAAAAAAATCAAGCAAATAAGTACAAATTTTTCTCTTATTATAAAATCAGATTGATTTTGTTTCTGTGTTCAATCTGTAGTGCTAAAGTATAAGCTAAAATTACACAGTCTATGTGAATGATCATTCCTACTCCTGTTAGTATTTGTTTACATTCTGTATAAGAAATGGAGAAGTGAGAGACCTGTTCCTGTTTGAATTAGCAGATTGTTAACCTCAGCTGAATTCCCTAGTTATACTGCATTTACAGAGCTGGTTTGGGGTAGGAAGGGGATGGAGAGGGGAACTGGGCCTCATTCTGACACATACAAATACAGTGGGGAAAAAAATGTTTTTGCTGTGTCTACCCACTTGTCTTCCCAAGTGTAAATTACCATAAGAGCTTGAAGGAGAAGCTGATTTTTAGATACAGGCTTGAATACAGTTTTTACTTAATTAAGGGTGCCCTTTCAAGGTGATAAAGAAGAAAGGAAAAAGAAAAAAGAGGAAGTATGAAAGAGTGACATAGTTCATTACAAATCTGCATGTGTAAATTCTAATTTCAGTTTGCACCCATAAAAAGAAAAAGTACCTGTATTTTCTTTGGCTTTTTCTGACTAGTGCAATTAAAATTGAACCTTATCACCCTCGAAAGTTCTATTGTGATGATAAAAGCACCCTGAATTGAAAGAATCTTTGCTCAAATTTTAATTGACCTGTTCATAACATTTTAAAACCTGTTAAAAAAGAAGGGCAGAGTGTGAAGGGAAGCTTATACGGCTTTGCGCAGCTTCCAGAGCTTCTTCTGTTATACTTTTCAGGAATGTTCTCTTTTTCTGTCATAAAAATAGTTGGGATGTAAAATGTCAATGCACTGATGCTTATAGGTGCTATACAGCTTACCCATACAAAGTTCATACTAGTCTCTACTCTTATGTTATTTGGTTCAGCAGTTAACAGCCTCCTCTGAGCTTTCACATTTTTACTCACTTTTTCTGCGACTATATGAGTATGAAGCACTTAAACTAACATTCAAGTTATTTTACATGCAATAGAAGCCATGAATATAGGCAGCATTTATGCTGTACACTAAACATGAGGATACTTTCTTACTGGTGCACAATAAGTATATGAAAGGGCTTGACAGAAGTGCCTTCCAGCATCCTGAGACTGAATATTTTTAGACATTTGTACTGAAGGAGTACAATCTAATGGCAATAGACAGTTCCACAGCTAGCAAGTGTGGTGGCATTCACAAAGGCTTTGGAAATCAACAAAATAAGGAAGCTCTTGGGACTTTCTGACTGATGAACTGATTTACTAGTATATAAGCCAGGAAAGCTGGAAAGTGCAACCTGCTGTCACCCAGGTATAGATATCTTGGTTCCTTAGCTTTCTGTGGGCCTCTGGGCTGAGTGACCCCAAAATCACATGACCTCACAGATCTCTGGAGTTTTGAAGCAAGACAGTTAATAAACAGCACAAAGTGACACTACAAAGACTCAGTTACCACCTGAAGCATCACAGCAACTTCACAGTTAAAGAATAAATCATGGAAAAACTGAAGATTTGGAACCTCAAGTTTGTAGGACAAGTAGTATGTTCTCTGCTTTCCATGATTTTGTGGCTAGTCAAACATCTCCCTTGGACTCATATCATCAAACTTCTGTCAAGAACATTTACAAAGAGGCTTGAGACATTTCTAGAGTCATAAACCAGCAACTGTTCATTCATTGTAATCTCTGCAGGCTAGAAGCTCTAATAACGAAATCTGGATTTCAGCTGTTACTGTTGAAGTTGTCCTGTTTGAGATGATGTCATTACATTTACAGAAAGACACTGGGATAATTATATTCCTTCTGTATACCATAAAGTTGTCATTTGCAGCTTTCTAATACATCCTTTGGTCTCCATGAAAAAATGTACCTTTGTTTGTTCAGCTTGCTAATGCTCTACTCCAAATTTTAGTTGTGAGCCTTCTTAATCTTCCTGAAAGCAGTCAAACCAGAACAGCACAAGCAAATTGATACATAGCTAAACAGAATTTCAGAATCAAGGACCAACTCACTTCTTGCAGCAGAGGCATTAATTTTTTTTTTATTTTTAAATTTTTTTTTTAATATAAAGGCCACTTATAGAGCCTAGTCATTCTAAGATGTCTCTAGAAGCTCCCTCCGTTGGAAGAGCAAAGAATTCAGTGTGTTACCAAGTACAAAGTAGTTAAATGAGGAAAGGACTGCACCTGTATTGTGTTCTTATTTCAGAGGAACCTCTGTTATTTCTGCATGTCTCAGACCTGATTTTTAACTGTTGCCTTTTCCTTTGCAAATGTGTGTCTGCTGTGTCCATTACCTGCCATCGATAAACACATACTGTCTCCTGAATGACAGAGAACTGCTCAGAAGCACAACTGTACTTCCACTGTACAGGTACTGTACATTATTCAAGTATAGTAACTATCATTTGAAGTGCTGATAAAGCATAATGATAGTGAACTGTCTTTCCACAGTTCTGCACTTACTTCCTATTGCATCTAAACATGTGTTTGGCAAGAAAACACATTTTAGAACAAAATACAAAAATATTTATACTGAACAGATTGGACATTTAAAATACATAAAACACATAATCCAGAATTTGAGGAACTATGGACTTCTTTGCAGATGTTACGCTTCAGTGCCTTCACTTGCACTTCTAGGAAGGTACAAGAGAGAAGTAGTACTGTAACACAGATCAAGGATCTATGATCTCTCTTATGTGAGATACACACAAGTCAAATCTGGTTGGTAGGAAAGAATGCTCCAAGATACTCAGATTAATCTTCTGACTTCTCATTTTTGCAAATAATATTCTTTAGTTCCTGCTTCAAGAACACTGCTAAGCATTTCAGCAGGGAACATTTCATCTCTATAGCATGCAACAGGGATTTGATTTTGACATGACTGTTCTCAAGCTCATTCTCTTTGTGAGACAGAATTTTTCCCTTAGTTTGACCAGTAAAGTATATTAAAACATTGGGGTTTTCATTATATGTGAACCTCCACACAGTTTACAGCAGTCAAAGTGAAGACTAACTGTTAATTCCGTAGCACATACACTTAGCCTTACAGCTCTGATAGCTCCTCTACAATTCATTCATTTTCTGAACTGCTGGTGCTAAGACACAGCTTAGAAGGTATTTGGCATTGCCATGGCTGTGTCTCCAGAAAGGTCTCTGGCTGGGGACTCGCACCACTGCTCCACATGGCACGTGTGGCCCTGGTGTTGTGGGCCCCTGTGGGTTCCCTGATAGCACAGAGCCTCTTCCCAGCATGTGGTGTTACTCCCTACTCTCCTACCTCATTGCATCTCTCCCCCACCACTTGCTTGTACCACCACTGCCCCAGTGAAGCCCCCTGTCAGCCCAGCCACAAGGAACAGCTCCCACTCATCCCAGTGCCATCTCAGGCTTCCTCCTCTCACCTCTTCTCATGGGTCTGCCCCTCAGGAAACTATGGTTATTAACCAAAAAAAACCATGTAAGACTGTTGGCTCACACATTACATTATACATATAATCTTAGCTAACATAAACTAAATTTCCTGCTGAAAAAAAAAAAAATGATAAAAAGATGAAGTTTTCCAGCAAAGCTAAGAACAGTAAAATTTTCAAGTGGCCTTTAGCTACAAAATGAGTGAACTTCAGCAGCACACTCAACAGTCAAGTTTTTCCCTCTTCCACTCTTTAGTTATAGCATTTAAACACAAACGCTGTAACACACAATGATCTGAGAATTAAAATAATATGTTGTTCACACCACTGTCCTCTTTTCTGGTTAGAGTCGATGCGTATAGTGCAGCAGATGCATTCACTATATGTTGACCTGCTCCATGCACAAGTGTAAACTCTGGTTCATCTGAGTTGCATGGAAAGCGGCTTTGTCTTCTGTTTTTATAAGTAATTTGATTCCCAGGTTCATGAATATGCAAGTGGAAGGAAGCCACCATTGTACCAGAAAGAAGAAAAAAACATCTTTATCCACAGTCAAACAAGTCAAGAAACAGGTTTTCTGGAAAGCAATATATCAAAACCAACTGAAGGTTAAAAAGAGAAAATAAAAAGGTGTAGAATAATCACAACACTGTATTGAAAAGGGCAAAAATATGACCTTTAGAGAGAAAACAGAAAAATGCAAGGGCAGAAACAATCTGGACAAAACTAAAATAAAGAAAAAAGGTTCCTTTTAAGAGATTTAGAAATTAAGGAGTCAAGTCAGCCCTTACCTTATGTCATTTCACAATCTGGAGAATACAGAACTAGCCAGGCACCAGAAAAACAGGCACAGCTGCAGGCTTTGCCCATTCTTAAACAAATGGCTCAAAAGTAGCACAGCAGTTGCTCTCTGACAGCTTTTTTAAGTGGCTAAAAGACTTAATACATACTTGTAAGCAGTTTTTCAAAAGGAGAGCCTTTAACTTAGATTCCTGACACAAAGACTTAAAAACTGATGGGAAGGCAATTGAAGACTTGTGTGTCTGGAGCCAGCCTTCACAATGGAAAGGTGCTTGAAGATCAGCTACCTCCATTGAAACATGCAAGTTTTTGCATGTTCAGTGTTTTGTACAGGATCATGCTTAGACAAGCAGGGGACTGCAGCATGTATATGTAGGTCATGGTACTTGTTTTGATAGCTCTGTAAGTCTTTAGTCCTCATCTGTCTTCAAAGGAAGCCCAGCTGCAATATCTAAAGGAATATTAGATCTTGCTGTAAAAGGGGTGAATTCTTTATTTCCTTTAAATTAAAACTGCTATCCAAACCCTAATATGAATGAAGCATATATGTCTGTGTCACTGGACACAAAGGATATTAGCAACAGTTATGTGATATCTTAATCAGTGACTTTATCATGTTACACTGATAAATGAAATGAGTAAAATGATCGGAATAGTGTTCTTATAATTACAGTTAGCATCACCTGCTGTATATGATCACTTAGGCGTATTTCATGTAGTGGCAGTCTGTGGTTACATGGGACTAAATCACTGAATCATAGACAATAGTAAGTTTCACTTTACCAAAAATTGTGCAAACCAAGCTTGTCTTCCTGATTAACAAGTCTTTTCTTCTGACTATTTCTAATTAGTGGATACTTTAACTGCACTTCAAGGACTTTAATTGAGCAGTGAAGAGCTTGTCTTACTTCTATGTCATTGAAAATGACATGCATTTAGAGATGCAGCCAGCTTGTTCTAAGAGTCACTAACTGTGCTTTTACATGAAGAATATTTAATGAACTCTTCTAATATACGAGTTAGGCTCATGCCTTATTATAAATGTCCTTAATATTTTCATATTTTGTCCTCAGAAAAATAACTCCATTCAGGACAAAGTAGCCTTATGGATAGATACTGCATCTTGAGTAGATAATGTAAAAGACAACAGCATTCAGGAAAGCTGGCAGATTATAAAGGATACTGTAAGAAAGCATGACAAGAAAGTCTCTCTCAAAGTAGTGAAAAAGGCAGGAAATGGCAAGACACAACTGTGACCAAATTTTAAAGGACACCTAACTCTGGGGGGGAAGGGGGAAAAAGCTAACAGGAAGACAAAAGAATAGTGCAGGCGTGTATGAATATAAACCATATGGATTGAGGCACAACATAAATTACAACTGGCCAAAGATATTAAGCATAAGAATAAAAATATAATACTGCATTTACAGAATCAGGAAAGAGCAAAAGGCGAGTATAGGCTTATTGACTGGGGAGAAGGAGAGCAAATAAACACTGAAAGAGAAAAATCTGAAGCAATAAATGCCTTGTGACTAGAGTTTTGAAAATGCAACTAATTACACAATTGATTTTAACACTGAGATAGAAGCACAAGCAAAGGTTATTGAGCAAAATCCAATTAAGTAAAAAAACACATCAATTAATTATCTTAGTATAAGAATATCCAAATTTATTGAGAACAGTGTAGTTAATTGAGAACAAGCTAATAGAAATATATGGAAAAGAGGCAGCTGTTAAACCATGGTGGACTGATTTCATGTTGGTCAGGCCCATGAATAAGATCAAATTCTTAACTTCATCAGGGGGAACTGTGAAACTGGAAATAGTTTCATAACCAATTCAACCCTCTAAGCATGTTTATCAATAGTTTGCTACCACACTGAAAGGATATGTAAGTGGCTTCCCATGGGTCATCCCATCCATCCCCTAGACATACTCAGTCTTTTTGTTTGTGATTTGAGTGATGCAATGCTTTAAAATAATGTGTAAGTTTGGGAAGCTTGATGAGTTTCAGAGCTGATGCAGAAAACACACAAAAAAGGCTTATATAGCCAGCAGAAAGTACCAAATGAAAGAAGGAGATTCCAAATATACAATGACTGGGGAAATTATTGGCAACAATAATGCTGTGAAAGAAGCCATTCCAGTTTATACCAGCATGCAAACTTTTTTAAGTTAATGGTGTTGCTGCATGAGAATCACTTCTTAGTCAAGATGTTATTATTAGCAGTATTATCTGGAAAGCTTGGGACATAAACATTCTCCCATACACAACAGTGGCAAAACACTGGATGAGGTGTTGGCCCTGAGCTTAGAAGATGGAGAGAATGTAGAAAAGAAATGATGACAAGAGACTTGAACTGTGAGGAAATGTTAAAGAATCAGCTTTGTTTTGTCTGGAAATGAGAAATATGGTATGGGAAATGGTAATGGTGTTACAATTCCTGTTGGAATAAAGGGATGAGAAAACAATCTTTTACCATTTGGAGTAGGCAGCTGAACAGTCAGCTCAAACTGCAACAACAGGTTAGGTGAGGAAAACAAAAACCACACCAAACCAAAAAATCCCACAAACAGACAAACAAAAAAACTATCATGAGATACGTCTGGCCAGAAGTTCAATTAACCCAGCAGTCCATTTTCAGTATTGAGTCTTCTGAGCAAAGTGTAAGGGAAGTTCCAGAGTTATCCTGCTCCTTCCATAGACTTCCAAATTTTGGTAAAAATCTGCGGATAGAAGAGGAAAAGAATATTCTTATTTCAGGACTGTTTTAGCAAAGTTCACCTGTATTTGTAATGATTGAGATAAACAAGCATAATCTGCCTTTTGAAAGACAACTGTGACCTCCAGAGAGTGTACACTCCTTAAACTCCTTAAACTGAAACCAAAATACTAACATTTCCTTGTTTTGTTTCTATTTTACCAACACACTTTAACATTACCCACTAAGTAAAAAATCTGTATTTTCAGTTTCTAGCAGGTTTGCTTTTGAGATATACTTCAGCAACAAAAGCTGCACAACTTCATTGTAAGCCTAATTGAGAAAAACATTGCAGACTGTCCAACAAATGGGACACATTTCTGATAGCAGGAGCAATTCTAGAAGACAAACAAAAAACAAAACCAGAATAAATCAGGAACAATTACCACGTCGACTACAAATATTTATATATGACATATTTCAACTATTGAACTCCTAATTCTATTCTGTTTTGTCCCAGACTCTGCACCCCTCCCCACAAAAGCAATAAATTTACCCCTAATGAGGTTACACATAAAAATAATCTGACACAAAATTTTTATTAATACAATAATTCTTTCTAAGGTCATTAAAACTGGTATTTCCTCTGTGCCATTAAGGAACAGCTTCTTATTTATGTAATACACTCATATAATTTTCTGCTTATCCCAGCTAAGCAAAAGTGTTGCTTAAGCATACTCCAAGCTGATTGATCATTATGGAGCAAATAATACAGTATCTCCCATCTGCCTTTCTTACTGTAGATATTCTTTTGCTTGAAAGCACAGACTCTGCCAGTTCTACATTACGGCACATGATGTGTTAGAGTAGCAAGGGATGCCTGTTGGAAGAATAACAATAGTAAAAAGGAAAGATGATCTGGGATATGCCTATCTCCAGGAAACAATAGGAGCTCCACTTACTGAACACATCAGAAGTAATTGCATAGATCCAGCAGACCATAAATAAAATCTGCTAAAGTTGCTAGGCCTTTAGTAGACATGTTTTAGTGAGTTATATAAACAAGCAAATATCAAAGCAACCTCTGAATTAGCTAAATATCAGGCTTTTTTTAGTTATGCATTTCTAAATTAGTTACTTCCAAGATCTTCGTATAGATAAAAATACTTTGGGGAAAGAAACGAAAGAATTGCACCAATTAGCTTGCAAAGGACAGGTTCTCAAGTGGAGTTACATTGTAGGGAGTGAGAAAGGAAGGCAAAGGTGAGAAAAAACACCCATCCCCAAACCTTTTTGTGGGTTACCCAAAAGAGACTACACTCACCTCAGCCCTGTTCCTCTGATGTCAGTGAAGAAATTCCAGGTGACTCTGGGGAGTACTGGCCTGGACTTGCATAAAGTGGCTAGTTATGGTTAGATTTCAGACTAGTCTGAGGACTAAATTAGAAAAGTCAAGAGCAAGACTCCTGAAAATTTTCTGGTTTTGTTCAGAAAAGATCAACCAGGAAAACAAGGCTGTCCACCAACAGTTTTGGCAAGATAAAGTGTAAACAATCAAAGAAGCTACTATCTGTAGCATATATTGGAATTAAAATGCCTTCATTCAGTTCTGTTGAAGTGGTAGCAAGTGTAGAATTCTTTGCTTTCCAATGGCATTTTCTTAATTCAATCCCATAGACTGCACTCAGCAATAAAGACCAACTCTACAGGACCAAAGGAATTAAAGACCTAATGATGCAGATTGGCCATGATTCAAGTTTTCAAAAACATCTACATTAATTAAACAATTAATTCTCATTGCCTTCTGAAATATATTTCACATAGCATCCTCTCAGTTCTGGAAGACATGACCTCAGTATATACACTTGGCTGGATTTTGGTTCAGGCATTATTATGACATCTTAAATGAAGGATTCAAAAATGCCCCACCACATACACATCATTATATTTTAGGTTTTCAGCTTCCTGCAAAGACAGCTTTCTGTCAAGTCAATAATAATAATAAAAGACAAATAACAATCCCAGCTCATGAAAATATCTCTGCAGATTAGAATCTCATTTAACTTTGACAAGAAATGACATACAAAGTTTCCTTAAGTAGTGAGTCTTGCAGACTTTCTGAGACATCATTAAAAAACAATTGGACGAAGAAGACAAACATGCACAATGTTGGAAAGTCAGTTGGATTTCAACTTTGAGTGAATATTTCATGAGTAGAGCTTGATCCCCCTTTCAACAGGGAAAAATATTAATGGAGCATATCACATACATAATAAGATCCGTTTATTGACTGAAAGATGGTAATGCTTAAGGGAAGAGTGGGAAGCCTGGTGATGCTCAAGCATTCTAAAAGCACTCAGGAGGTTTAAAAACTAGGCCCATTTAGCGCAGTAGGAGAACCTGTAACAGAACCCCTAAAAAATGTGGTAGTACTATACATGAGAGATTTTGAATTTAAGTCCAAATGAGATTTATGTTATCATGCTGCTATTTGTAGTGGAGTAGCTCCTGCAGCACTGAACTAAGGCCAGTGTCCACCAATCTTTCCACTGCACAAATATGTATTGCCTTCTCCAAGATACTGGAAGATATCTGTTTTGTAGCTGGATAATTCAGACATCTAATAAGTCATCATCACCACCATCAGGAAGTCTGCTCTCCTGGGTCTCCCACAGGTCTTTCTGTCTTCTTCTCCCATCTGTCGTTCTTTGCTGTACTCAGCTTTCTCATATCCATGCTTCCTGTATAATAAGACACCTCATTTTACAGAAATCCTTGCTGCACTACAATTAAATCCTTGCTGCCCTCCATCACCACCCAAAGCAAACTCTGATAATTTCTGCTGTACGTTGCCCCTTTCCCAGGTGTCAACAGTACCAGATCTGCCCAGATGTAGAGCCAGTGAAAATACAGACACATACAAAAGCAGAGAAGCTCATTACTAGCAAAATACTTCCTACCATGCCCTTCGCCTCCCACACACAGCCACTCAAATGTCAATGTAGACACAAACTGCTCCTGACTGCCCCTCCCCCAGGAGGCAGCAACCATCAAACACCCACGGCTGTGGTGCTTCTCCACCCCTGTTCTTGTATAGCACTTTAAGCTTATCCTCAGTTCGCTGAGGGAGGAATAAATTCAGCAGGTGCTTATTAGAACATCTATGAATCAGCAACATATTAACCATGGTGGGACCATATTTCCAGAACTGCCATATGCTGTTGTAGAGAGCAGAGGGAAATAATCTATTATCTTTGCAGGAGCAAACAGAAAAATAGTGTTTCTGATGCCTGATCATGAAAGCCAAGACTATTTAACATCTGTTCACACTACTGACTAC